>NC_142418.1:18292500-18617111 GCF_059516105.1 Syngnathus floridae | reverse complement strand
CTGTCATACAACAACAAGCTGTCAAACTTGTCAAACCTTGTTGTTGTTGTGTCGGACGTCACTTTAGGGAGCACTCGTCGACCAGTTGTCATGTATACAGCCTGTTGATTGTCAACCTGACCAACTGGGGTCTTACTAAGAGCTGACGAAAGCCTGTTTGTTGTGGTTGCGGCTGCAGGGGCGGCAGCCATGGACGACGTCACCCGTCTGATGTCCACAGGAGATGCGGTGAAGATCTGGGACGCGGATTCCATGACGCTACTGGAGCAGTTCAACCCGCACATCAGCAGCCACCCAGTGGCGCAGGCCTGCTGGACGGCAAACAGTATCCTTGGCCGTCGTCGGCGATTGTTGCCGGCTGTCCGTGTCCGTTTCTCCTCCTCGGGTGGCCAACGAACAATACAAGACGGCGAGAATGGCGTCAAGGTACGAGCATGCGGCGTTTGGAGCTCAGCCGCGTCACCGATTGCGCTCGGAGCGGCGTTTGCTCCTTAACGCCGTTGGCAGATCAGCACGTGGTGAGCGCCAGCAGCAGCGGCGACAAAGTGGCCGTGTCCAGTCTGAAGTCTCCTGACCTTCCTCTGCTGGAGCTGGGCCAGGGGGTGAGCGCACGCCGCCGACCCGTCGCCATCCTTTTGGCCGTTGCTCGCTGACGGCCGCCCCGGTGTCGTCCCTCGCAGAAAGGCCAGACGCGCGTCGCCCTCAGCTCATCCTCACAGTTTGTGGCCAGCGGAGGTCTGGACAACTGCGTCCACATTTGGGACCTGAAGACGTCCAAGCTGCTGCGCTCGCTCGTGGTAAGCCGCCGCTCGCTCTTGGTTTTGAGCTCTCTCGTCTTGACGCTGTCGTGCGCCCAGGAACACAGCGACGAGGTGACGTGCGTGTCCTTCAATGCCAACGACAGCCTGCTGGCGTCCGGTTCCTCCAGCGGCCATCTGGTCCTCTACAGTCCCACCACCAACACGCCCAGCAACCCCTTCGGACACGGCAGCCACCAGGTGGCGCACCATTCTTCCTCTCCATCGGCGGCAAAAAGTTGCTTTCCTTCACTCTCTTGTCTCATTTGGCCCCCTCCGGCATGTTGTCATTGGGCATCAGCCGGTGCGTGACTTGGGCTTGTCGTGCCTCAAACGCTCGCTGCTCGGCAGCGTGTCGGACGGCGGCTGGCTGACGCTGTGGGACGCCAACACGCAGAAAGAGCTGCACGCCTTCCGAGCCGCCCACAAGGCGCCCGGCTCGGCCGTGGCCTTCTCGCCCGCCAGCGAGCTGCTAGTGCTCACCGTCGGCTTGGACAAGAAGATCGTCTGCTACGACACCACCAGCAAGACGTGAGCCTCGTGCCGGCACCGCCGCTGCATCTCACATTGGCTGTGCTTTCCCCGTTAGCTTTTGGCGGCAAAGTGATGAAATTAGGCCACAATTCACATCTGTGTGTTTTGTGTGTGTGCGTGTGCGCGCGCGTGCACCTTTGGTCAGCGTGGTACGTTGTATCCGTGCGGAGAGCCCGCTGACGTCGGTGACCTTCACTCTGGATGGCTCGGGCGTGCTAGTGGGCTCCGCTCAGGGCGACATCTTGCACTACGACCTGAGGAACAGCAGCGCCCCCGCCAGGGTGACGCCGGCGCACGCCACCTCCGTCACCAGTCTGCGCTTCCAATGCGCCGCCGCCAGACACAAGGTGGCGCCGCTCACTCACCATTCGGCGGTCGGGATCCAGCGAACGAGGGTAAGGCCATGTTGACCACAGCGTTTGTCTTCCTGCAGTCGGGAAAAACATCATCCAGGGTGTCTGGCACCAAGAGCTCCGCCTCCAAACTGTGCGGCGGTCACGTCAGCTCCGCCCTTAGCTCCTCCCCTCCCATAAATGCAGGTACCTTCTCATCGCCTGGGTTCCGCAGGCAGAGCTCAATTCCCAGGTTGCGTTGTTTCCAGCAGGTGGCGCTGAAGCCCAGGCGGACGAACGGCAAGGGGCGGAGCGTCTTCCCGTCACAGACAAGTTCAGCAGCGTTGGACGAAGCAGCCTCGATGTGTTTTCGCCACTACGACAAGGTAGCGACATGCAACGGGGGGGCGTCAGCGAGGCCCAACGTGACGTAAGCAAATGTGCCCACAGATGCTGCGGGAGGTAGCGCCAATGAGACATTTGGAGCGGCTCAAGGTGTGTGTGGCGCCGTCTTGGCATTCTTCGCACGAATGCACGAAAGCCAACCTTGTTGTTCTCGTAGCGACCTTGCCGAGTCGAGAGGCGGGGCTTCCTACCTGTGCCCGCAACAGTCTGGACATGTTCTCGCCGCTCCGAGATGAGACGTTCGACGTGGTCACCGGGAGGCCGTCGGCGGGACGACTCTTGCGCCCAACTTCGGCCTACCAGACGCCCTCCATCAAGGAGGAGCCGCCGGTCCAAGCCGGTGACCCCGACAAAGTGGTGACTTCACCATGGCGCCTTCTCAACACATGTAAACAGGAAGTTGTGAACAGAGAATTGTTTGGCAGGCGGGGGAAACGAGCAGCTCCTCCCCCAACCTGGAGGGCAAAGTTCAGGACTCATCCCAGCCGACCAATCGCAGGCACCCGGCCTCTGCCTTCACTCCCGAGCTGCACGTGAAGAGAGCCAATGGCGTTCAAGCGCAGCTCGATTACGATTCGCCCGTTCTCGGGGCCCCGCCTGCGACCTCCGCAGGTACGCCCTTCATTAGATGGGTGGAAGTGGGCGGGGCTGATGGCCGGGCGCCCGCTCTTCTTCCTCTGTGGTTTTCAGGCCAGACCGAGGCCGCCAGTGGTGCGACGGCGCCCTTCAGCAGCATCCAGATGAACGCCATCACCAACATCATCCACCAATCGCTGGATGAACTCAGGTCAGCGAGACCACCCGGCTTCCTGCCTTTTTGCACGTCACGTGACTTGCTGTGTCTTGTGTGTCACTTGGTGCAGAGACGCGTGCCACCGGGACATCATCAACCTCCAGGTGGAGATGATTCGCCAGTTTTGCATCCAGCTGGTGAGCGAGCATTGCCACGACGATGGCGGCGGCGGCGGCGGGAGCGAGTCGTATGAGCCATGCGTGCGCGTGTCTTGCAGAACGAGTTCAACGCGCTGATGTCGGCGCAGCACACGGCCAACGAGGCACTGCTGCAGGAGAACCAGCGGCTCAGGGAGGAAAACCTTCGTCTCAAGACCAACTACTGAAAACGCATTTTGTGTTGATGCTCATTAAAACTTGTCATGTGATCAGCATGCAACTTTATTGGCACACTTGCGCATATGAGCAATGATTTAGTTTTGACTTAAAGGAGGTGGGGTCTATTAGAAGTCAATAGAGTTTTTATTTAGAAAGATTTAGTTTTTACTTAGAAAGAAAAGACACGACTTCAAGATAGCAGAGGTCAAAGGTTGGCCAGGTCGACTCTACATATGGGGCAGGTGGTGTTGTCCTGACAACGACAAACAACAACATCAATTTTTGTTCATAGCTTTCCCGAAGAACCTCTGCTTAGGGTGACTGACTTCTCCTGATATGAAAGCAACCGCATGATTGTCATCCATCCTTTTTTCGGGGAGGCGGAGCCCGTTTAACAAAGCAAGTCGCAAAACAAGACAAGCGGCAGCTCACCTGCAGCCAGCGGTCGATGCAGGCCACGTGGTAGTCGTGGAAACACGGCAGCATCCTCAGACGCTCGCCGTCGTCGTAGTCGCCAAAGCAGATCTGACACCTGGCGGGCCAACCAACTGCACATGAGCACGGCCGACCTGCCGGACAGAGGGCGCCGTCGCCGCCACACTCACACGGCGTTGCCGGCGCCCGACTGGAAGCGCTTGATGGGGAAGCGCAGGACGTGGTCTCGTGTCAGCTTCTTGGACACCACGGCGCCTTGCTCCTCCTCCAGCGCCAGGAGCGCCTGCGGGCCAAGTGCACACACGCACGCACGCTCAGCAAAAACACCAACCACACCGGCATCGGCCCGCCGCACGCTCACCTCGTAGTCGTCCTCGGAAAAGTCGTCCTCGGAGAAGTCATCCTCGGTCCTCCAACGGCGGCCTCTGCCCGGCGGGGATGACCGCTCGGCGCGAGTGCGGCGGGGCTGCGGGCGGAGTCGACGGCCGGTTGGTGCCCATTTCCCAAAACGCTCACATTTCGCTTGATTGGCCAAACGAGGATTCATTCATTACCCTTTGATGATGATGGTGCAACTGCGCCTCCTCTTGGTCAAACTGAGCCTGTGCAAGCAAACAGGAAGTCCGTTGTGAGCCGGTGACGACATGGCCAGGTCACACGAGAAAAGGCCGCGCCCACCTGCAGGCTTCGTGCAAACGCTTCATCTTCTTCCATCTGCGCCGCGCAAACCAACTGGATGTGGTCGTCGTCATCGTCGTCGATGAGGACCGCCTCATGTTCCGCCACCGCTGCATGCAAAAGTGAAAAGGACTCCAATTAGCGTGGCGAGCATAAAAGAACTGGCTGAAGGATTTTCCCACGACGTCACTCTTTACCTGTTGAGACATCGCCACACTCGTCTTTCAGCCACCTCTTCTCCGCCGCCGTCAGGAAGGACAATGAGCTTGCCGGCGTGTCGACCGCCGGTCTCATCGCCGGCGTTACGCGAGAGGGGGAGGAGGTGGATGAGGAGGATGACGACGCGGCTGAAGTTGAGCAGGACGAGGAAGACGAGGAGGTGTCCAGCCAGTCGTCGTGGGGAAACAGCGTTCGAGAAGAGACGGCCACAGAGCCACGTCCCGGTGACGCCCTCGCCACCTTCCTGCGTTTAGTTGGCCTGGACGTGCCGGCGGTGGCGTGGGAATGTTTCACCCGCGCTGCTGAAAGCCGCGTCATCACCTGTGGACCGGCGAGGAGACGCCGCGACTGTCAATTCTGGTACGAGGAATCGATTTAGATGCGATGACCGGAGCGAGCAAACAGACGGTTATTGACTCACCGAGCTGGACGCATCCTCTGCAAGTCGTGCGGTTCGCCTGGTCTTGCTTCGAAGCGGGCTGACCAGTAACAAGTAGAAACAATACAAACAACAACAACAACAACCATTAAGACAGGGCTCGTGCGTTTTCCTTGGTTGTTTTGATTGGGCTAATTGATCGTGCTGGGCAGGTGGCGATGCCTACCTGGGCGTCTCTGGGACGACAAGCGACATCTGGTCCATGAGGAAAGCTCGGTCCAGTCGGTCGTCTTCAGAACCGCTCCAGTCGGACGTGAACGGAGACCCCATTCGCTAAATCGCAAACATCACCCATACTCGGTGACAAGGTTCAAGTTAAGTGACAGCGAATCATTTCATCAAGTGCGACGGCGCCATTCTTCCCCGAAAGCACTTTCAATCTTTCAATCAAGGCGAAGGTACTAGCGGCTAACATTGTTAGCATCGCGAGAAAGCAAAAGTAGTGAAATGTCCGAATCAACAACATTTAAATCGGAATAAATGTGATACTTGCCAACGCTGATCGAATAGGTGGATTTAGAAAACGATTTATACGTTTACTCCCGAATGTTTAGAGTGAAAAGCAAGAATATATATATAAAAATAACCAGTTTACCAGGTCCAGACAGGAAGTAAAAATGTCTTTTTCAGCCCATAAACTGCCCGAAGTTTTAGAATATTTTAAAATGTTCTCCGCTGGCACATCATGGTACTTTTATCGACTCGTCATAAACGCTAACAAGTCGGTTGGAATTTGAACGTGTGCAACAGCTAAATGTGCTCCTCCACGAACACACGACACATGAATGGTTCCGTCTGTGTGACGCTCCAACATCCACTCTTCCAAAGGTAGTTAGTTACACGTCCGGTTATAACATGTTATCATTGTTATTAAGACTGTGGTAGAAGTAAGAAACTCATCTTTATTCTTTGACTGACTGCCAACAAGGGAGACGAGACACAAGTGAACATACGAAAAGCAGGCCTCCTAAGACTGAATGTGAAAACTTGACCTGTTATTTAATGAATTTTTTAAAAAAAGCTGTGAGTGAAGTAAGGAATCACAGGAAAATGACAACAAATAAAGTTGAGGTTGAATAGGTTTTATTCCTTTTTATTCCTGAAAACAGGATGAAACAGTTGAATCGTTTTTTAATTCCCTAAAACTGGATGATGCCCTAACATGGCCAATAAACTTCTTGAAACGTTTGTACTTTTTCTTAAACATCGGAATTACAACAGTGCCACCTAGAGGTGGCTTGAGCAACAAAAAACAACTCTCAAGCGCTTTACCTCATCTTTACAACAGTGAACAGAAGGTGAAGGAACGTGCGTGTTCAAGTAGAAAATAAGATGAGGCTGGGATCTTGGGCAAACCGCGATGAGAGTCTAGAAAAGCATGGTCTGCAGGGACTTGCGCACGGTCGCCATTTCCTGTTGTTGCTGCAAAAGGACAAAATTGAAGATGGGTTCACGCGGCAGTCAGCGCGAGGACTCGACTCTGCTCGGCCCGACTCGACTCACGGTGTCCATGAGGATCTTCTTCTGCATGGTGGCCATCTCCTTCCTTAGCTCTTGCTGCGCCCGATGCAGGACTTCCTCTTGGTTCTTCTCCATCTCTTCCATGTTCTGCTCACGCCCAATGCCACCAACAAAAAGCAAAAAGAAGAACAAGACTTCCTTCAAGCGTTTCAACGTGCCACTTGCTTCCTTTTCAACAATCTGAGCTGCGTTGAAGCAAATGTGTTGAAAGTTCCCGCGGCTGAGGAGGTCATTGAATGAAATGAACAAGACCAACGTTGCCAAATTACAAAAGAAGAAGGTGCAAAGCTGTTGGTTTGACCTTGACAAAGTTCTTGAAGAGCTCTTGCATGGCCTCTATTTTCTGCGTCTGAAGAATTTTGCTCTGCTGGACCACCTTCTGCTGCTGGCGTATCAGATTCTGAACACACACACACACCCGACATGTCACATGGAATGGAGAACTGCGTGAGCCAAGAAAATATCGAAGAGGCTTTGGAATTGTTTTGATTCATGGCATTTTGACAATGTGACATTTAGTCCTATTTTGAACTTTTCATTTTATTGACATGTCTCATATGTTGAGTGTGCGCTGGCCTACATTGAACTTCTCCTCCTGGTCCTTGATTTGCTGCATTTCCAGCTGCCATTGGTCCAAAACCGACGACAATTGCTGAGAATAGTCCTGAGTCATCTTCTGCCTGCACACGCGCACGACAGAAGCACCCAGATGTGGTTGGATGACAACGTCTGCTTGGGGGGTGAGGCTCATATTGTCAAACCTCTGTTTGTGGTAGTTGTTCCACAGTTGCTCCATTTTCTGCTGCCCTCCATTCATGTAAGTCTTGGTCAGACTTTCCAGACGCTTGCGTTTGGTGAGCATCACCTTGTTGATGTCGGCTGCATTCGCACACACCACATTGATCGTTTATAGAATATAATGAATGAATCTCATTTTTCAACGTATAACAGGCTGAGCACAGATGAAATATGAGCAAGTGTTGACCACTGAAATGACTGAAAATGCTTTTCTTACCCCCAAAGCGCTCCAACATGCTGTGAACTTCAACCCTACGCAATCAAGATTGAGCTCATTAGCAAATCGTTTTTCAAAAGTAATAAAAGATGAAATCATGGGGAATAAATGGAGCAAATTCTCTAAGTACCCAACAGGGACTCCAGTGTCTTCATCTTTAAAGTCGTCAGCAACTCTTTTCCTCGATGGAGCTTTGTCCTGACTTGGAGTTTTCTCCTCTGAGGCTATTTGGAAGGAAAACGAAAAAAGGGACCAAATGTTTGTGAGCAGGTGTAAAGCACATTTACCTTCTCCGAGGTCGTCTTCTGAGCCGCACGGAAGCGCTTTCTTCTTGGCAACTGGAGAAAAGTCAAAGACTTTACTCATCTCTTCTTCAGAGAGCTTCTTCTTCTTCATTCGTTTGCCGGTCGACATTTTCGAGAAGTTCGCTCAGCTAACGTTAGCGGCGGCTAATGCTAGCTAGGCACGCGGTGCTAATGGCGGGATAAATGTGAACTGAACCTGTGAAATGTAACTTTTTTTGGTCGCTTAAGTCCTAACGCAACGCTTAAAATCGAACTTTGATGCTGGGTGGCTTTGGAACGCAGTTTGCAGTAAGCCGAGCCAGCAAATGAAGCCACCTGTCTCCCGCCAGAAGACGCTTCGAGTACGGCCGTTCAATGTTGAGTCACCCTGAAATGACCAACAAGCGGAAAATTTTGATAACAAATCAAATAAATATAAACACAACAAAAACTGTATACGTTTGTGTCTTATGAAACATGTTTTCATACCCAAATGGTAAAAGGGTAAATCAAGATTTTTACTGTCCCATGACATATTAATTTTTTTTAAAAACTATTGTGGAAAAAAGACTATGTTTTTTTGGCACTGTGATAATAACAATCACGGATGTACGCCACAAATTTTATTGACCAAAATAAAATATGGACATGTTGAATTAATGTGATTTCATTCAAGAGTTTTCAGTAAGAGTGTAAAAAAACAATCAATTTCATAAATAATTTTTTAAAAAAGTCTTCCTGAAGGACACCTTCATAGGCAATGGATATTAAGATACGCCGTGGCAACATGTAAATGGTGTTGTCCAAGTAGCAAAAGTGCTTTCAATCAACAGTTGACTTGTTTGCCTGTCGTTTGGTTGTGGAAGCACAAAATAGCGGCTCAGATGTCAAACTTTTCTTCACAAACAAAATGTCCGTTCTCTTCGTAATCGTCGCGTGTGACCACCATCTCCTCGTAGTCGGGGTCGTTTGCCAGCAGCTTCCCTCCTTCCCACGCGTACGTGATGGGACTATTGCCAAAGAAAAACAACACAAGTCAGTCATAAAATCTCAGCCTATCGCACAGAAAGGAAATCTCGCGCCAGCCACGTGAACTTGAATGAAATGCGTAAGGACGAGCAGCGCGACTCACTTGTCGGGCAGCGTGACCTTGACGGGAACGTGAGCGGGAACCAGAGCGCGAAGTTCAGCTTCCAGGCGCTCCCGGAAGCCCGGAAACAAAACGTTGCCTCCAGTCAGGATGATGTTGCCGTACATGTGAGGCTGCATGTCTGCGCACATACACACACAGAATGCCCGCCCGTTGGAGCCTTGCTCAACGCCTTAAACGCGCCCCCAAAATCCCTTTCCCAGGAGGCGGAGCCGGAAGCGAGCAAGACCTTGAGACAGAGAGCGGACCGAGTCCACGATGGCCTCGGGAATGCCCATCTCCTGGATGCCGACGTCGGAAGGGTGGAAGAGGATTTCGGGAACAGCGAAGCGCTCGTTGGCCAGCCTGAGGATCTGCTCGCCCGTCTTGTACTTGCCGCTCGGCACCACCTGCTCGGCCGGCTGGCCGACGACGCAAAAGCGGGTGAGGTGGAGCGCCGACATCGAGGCCGCCCGCTTACCTTGCAGAAGCCCTTTTTGATGCCGCTGAAATCGGGCAGCACGTAGTCCCTCATCACCGTGTTGTCCAGACCCTTCAGCCTGGAAGCAGCCGCGCACACGTTGGTTCACCTTCCGCTCGCCGCATTGGCGTGAGCTCAGAGAAAACGTGAGGCCGACTTACTGTGCGACGGCCATGTCCCGGTAGAAGTCCTGGGACACAAAGCATACGTCCTCCTTCACCTGGTTGATCACGTGGGTCTCGTCCATCACGTGCAGCTGCCTGCAAAGAGGCACGCTCGGCTCGGCTCGGCTCGGCAACCCGGCTGACGAGTCGCTGCGCTTGATTCAGGCAGCCTTACCGATAAGAGATGATTTCTTTCAGGTGATTGGTCAGCAGCTTCCCTCCTACGTTAATCCTAACAGAAGGACATCATCATCATCATCATCACAACACAAACAATTCAAGTTACAACAATTCAGAATACCCCCAAAAAAATCCTCAAATGAGCAAGTCAGGTGTGGGGGGGGGGAGGAATGGTGGAATGGTGGAATGGACGGATCTCTGCTCTGTTTGGGAAATGGATCTAAATTTATTACCCATCACTCACCTGCGGATGGCGTCCCTCATTCTGCTGCCGCGGCAGTAGGGGGCGATGTGCGTGAAGGAGAAGCCGCTGTCCACCACCAGGCAGCACAGCTCGTAAGGTTCCGAGCGGAAGTATCGGCGAGCGCTCAGAGAGCCCGCTGAGCGGCAAAGAGCATCAACACGGGCAAAGAGCGTCCGGCGGCCGCCGTCCGCACTCACCGTTGATCCTGAGAGCCGACTGGAAGCGGTACTCCTCAAACAGGATCTCGTTCATGGACTCCTGGATGGACGTGAAGTTGAAGTAAGGCTCGCTGATGATGATGCTGCTGTCTGCAAAGTCCACCTGGAGACAACCCCTTAAGATGACGTGAACCATGCAAGAAGTGCGGGAAGAAGAGAAACACGCTGGGCGGGTGAATGAGCCCACCTTGAACATTTCTTTGCCAAACAAATGATCCCAAACTTTCCTCTGGACGTCCCAGTTGACCAGGTAGCCCTGAGGAGGGAAGAGGGTGGTCATCATCTCTGTGCATGTCATGATTCTGTCCTGTTGCTAGCAGGAAAGCAAGGAGTGAGGGCGGGGACGCCTTGACCTTCTGACCTTCTGGAAGGGCAGGATGTAGAAGAGTGCCGAGGGATCTTTGATCTCATCCAGCTGGTTGGCGGTGAACGTTTTCATCCGGGAGGTCTTGGAGCGAAACTGGCAATTGGGAATGACGCTGGAAAGCAAAAACGGACACGAGAGCTCTCAGCATTTTAGCAAGTAGTATCAGGGAACGTCGTTAATATTTCTCCACGAGCGCTACGGATAAATCTGACTTGACTCAAAATGCTTTAAGATCTCTTTGTAGTGTTGCATTTAAAAATGTTTTACTCGAGTGATGACTGGAAGATTCCGCTCACACTCGCTGCATTCATCAGCACGTCGGGTGAATGTTTGAAAGCGTTTCTGAATGATTGTTGACTAAAACGCGTCGCGTGCTAACAAAAGCTAACCTGCAACGGCTCACCTGACGTCCTCCAAGCTGTATCCAATTTTTGCCGTGTAGGCTCCGTTGTCCAACACTAAAGTGGCCATTTCAATTCCAAAGTAATACCTTAAAGCGTCATTTCATCACAACACATTCAAAAATAATTTGGTGCGCTCGTTTCATTGTGAGTTTGGATCATTTCCTGTTTCCTGCGCTTCTCTACGCTCATTGGCCGATACGTCAGAACGCGTCGGCCAGTCAGAAGGGAGCGCCGCATCAAGTCCCGCAAAAAAGTCGTCCGGACGGAAACACAAACGTCCAAACACGGCATGCGGAATGATTTCAAAATAATAATAATAATAATAAAATAATAATAATTTGCAACAGTAAGAGCATCACAAGTTAAATTAGTTATTAAATGGTTAATAGGCAAAAGTAAAAACGTAAAAATGTCACAAATGTCATCACAAGAAGAACAGCAGATTCTGATAACATTTTTACTCTTTAACATAAAAGTCAATATTCAGGAGGCGCAACGTAAAGCCCCGCCTCTCTTCGAAATGACATAAATACAAAGTTGTTATCTGGTGTCAATTGTCTTTTAAGGCAACACGTGTGGGACGCCGCGTCAGGTCGCCAAAATAAAAAAAAACACACGGATGCCTGACAAAGATGTTGAAGAACCGTGTGACGAACGTAGCGAGCGCTTCCCAGTCAAGCAAACGCGGTCAAAGACGTTCACAGTCTACATGATGGGCCCGATATGTCCGGAGTGCGTGTCCATGGAGAGCATGACAGACCTCTGGTCCAGAAGTTCCCTTTCCCGGCTAAGCGCCGCCTTCTCCAGCTCCAGCAGGGCGCGATCCCGCTCCAGCGCCACCCGTTCCCTCTCCAGCCACTCGCGCTCCGCTCTTGCCGACGCCCGCTCTTGGTTCAGTGCCATCCGCTCCTGCTCCAAGGCCGCTCGCTGCTGCTCCAGGACAGCCCGGTCCCCACCGCCCCCCACCGGCGGCTCGGGCTCGCCGACCTGGCCGACGGGGGCCGGGAGGGGGTCGCCGTTGCACACCAGGCGACCCTCCATGGCGTCGTTCATCAGATGGAACCACGGCCAGGAAGCGGCGCCCTCCGTCATGTTGTCCATACCCGTGGGGGGGTACTTCAGGTCCTTGGAACCGCATGACGTTGTCAGTGTGACATTAAGACAGGTGTCGATGACATCATGATGAGGCGTACCTTGAACCTGCGTTTGAGATTGTCCCACTTTTTGGCCACCTGGTAGGTGGACACCTTCCCTTGGAGGTCCAGCTGCCGGATGATGGCCCTGACGCGCAAACACAGGCGAGGTGGTCACGAGGATCTCGACAGTCCGCGCGGCGGCCTTCTTACTTCCAAGCGGCCTTGGCTGCGTTCCTCCTGCCGGTGAAGAGATCCTCGTTGGCGGCTCTCAGCGTGATCAAGCGCCTAGTGTCCTGCTCGCTCACTGCGTCAAAAACAAATTTTGCACCATCGTGGAAAATAAAAAAACAATCATGATTATTTGGGTTGGTATTGAAATCTCCACAGAAATAATAGCGCTAATGTACTTTTGTAGGCGAGCTCGGGAGGGGCAGCGCATTCCTCTCCGCTGGCGTCGATGTAGGTGATGCTGTCATCGGAGCGGCAGAGGTCGGCGACCGCTCGGGCGTCGGCCATCTCGTAGATGGCCGCCTCCGGGGCGTCGGCCGAGGGGGGCGAACCCGAGACGGCGTCGTCCTCGCCGCTCCAGACCGGCGCCACCTGGACCCCCTTGCCCGCTAGCCGACCCTCCAGGGCGTCGCTCATCAGCTGGAACCACGGCCAGGACGCCGCTCCGCCTTGGGGCTCCGCCCCCTGAGGGGGGAACTTCAGGTCCTGGATCAAACGCGACAGCCAACATTTCAGACGGCTTGCGTAAGCAGCGCGAGCAACTAAAGGAGGCGAGCTCACCTTGAACTTGGTCTTGAGGTTGTCCCACTTCTTGGCCACCTGATCGGGTGTGATCTTTCCCGTCAGACCCATCTCCTTCACGATGGCCCTGCACAGAAGCGACGGGCATCAGGGCAGGTGACAAGGCGGGACGCTCGGCCCATGGCTCACACACTGGGCACGAACCTCCAGGCGGGCTTGGCGCTGTTCCTGCGTCCTGTGAAGAGGGCTTCGTTGGCGGCTCGCAGCTCCACCAGTTTTCGGATGTCCTCGTCCGTCACTGGTCAATACAACGCGACGACAGTGAGAAAGAAATCTAGCGGGACCAAACGTACGGGCGGCGGTCTTACGTCTGTAGCCGAGGTCGGCCCCGCTGCGGCGGAGGTCGCCCAAAGCCAAGGAAGCGCTTTTGTCGTGGCCGCAGATCAGCATGTCCAACTCCGACTCGCTGAGGAACTCGGCCATCCCGGTGCGACTCCTACGGGCTCGCTTCCTCGGCGCCGGCAGCATCTCGCAGTCTTCGTCCTCGGCGACGAAGACGGGTGCCAAAGCGGGCGCGGCACCCGCCAGACGCCCCTCCATGGCGTCGTCCATGCTCTGGAACCACGGCCACGAGCTCGGGCTGGACTCCACGCCGCGCGGGGGGAACTTCAGCTCCTGTGGTAAAACGTCAACGTCCGAGGCTCTTGTGACTCACAGATGGCGGTGTTGCGTGACTTTTGGATCAGCGCTACTGTACAATCAAGTTTCTTGTACGCGGCCTCACCTTGTAGCGCCTCTTCAGGTTGTCCCACTTCTTGGCCAGCTGCTCGGTGCTCAGCTTGCCCTGAAGGCCCAGCTCGTGGAGCACGGCCCTGCCAACACACTCAAATGAGAAAAAATGCTTCATGCACGCCCGTCTCCTCCCATGATACGGTTTTAAACGCAAGCAGCTCACCTCCACGCCAGCTTGGCAGAGTTTTTCTTGCCGGTGAAGATGGCCTCGTTGGCGGCGCGAATTTTGATGAGACGTTCTGTCTCCTCTTCTGACACTGGTGGTGCAAAGAAGCCCATGATGTCACCACACTGCACGTGATGTACGTCTTCTACAGACTGGCTGATGACATCATTGCATCGCTCGGGCCTACTTTTGTAGGAGCACTCGCTCATCCTCCTCCAGCCCACGGGAAGACCCTCGGCAGACTCGCCGCCGTCCGCGCTCTCTGCGGCGGCCGAGTCGTCCATCTCGGTCTTGATGAGGAACTCCAGGACGTCGTTGTCGTCGTCCCGCCGCCGACCGTCGCCGGGCAGGCCCAGCGCCATGCGGCTGTTGTACAGGCGACCGTGCATGGCGTCGTCCATCATGCGGAACCACGGCCACGACTCGGCGCCGCCGCCCGGCTGCTCGCCATCCGCCGATTGGTCGGGCTGCTTCAGGTCCTGCGCGCACGCAGAGTGGGGTCACGTCACGCCGCGTTAGCCGCCGACATCACGGCGCTGATCCTCGTACCTTGTATTTGGAGCGCAGGTTGTCCCACTTTTTGGCGATCTGCTCGGCCGTCAACTTCCCTTGCAGGTCCAGAGCCCTCAAGATGACGCTGGACAGGAAAAAGCGGTTCACATCGCCTGCACGTCCGTTCTCAGCATTTGGTGAAATGGAAGGCGATGCTAACTGTTTCATTCGTGTTAGCGTTAAGCTGGTGTTTTATGCTCAAAAGTTTTATATGTTTATGTCAAATGTCTCAAAGCAAAAGATTGGAAAGCAACCTTCAAGGGGGATTTCTCTTATCTCAAGGCACACCTTCTAAATGTGTGTTCGTATTGTGTACCTCCAAGCTATCTTGGCAGAGTTTCTCTTTCCGGTGAAGAGAAGTTCGTTGGAGGCTCTGAACTTGATCAACCGCCTGATGTCATCCTCGCTCACTGAGGAGGTCAAAGTTAAAAGTTAAGCAGCTGGAGGGAGGGAGGGAGGGAGGAAGGAAGGAAGTGAGGATGGGAGGAAGGAAGAGAAGCTAGCTTCTTACTTTTATACGAGTCCTCCGTCAAGTTGGGGCTGAAGGCGTCCATCATCGTCGCCGTCAAGCGACGACAAGCGGGCGCCTGTCGTCTTGTACTTCCGCTAAGCGCTTGGCCGCGGCCGCGCTCCGTCCATCGCCGAGCGGGTGCGCTCGAACCACACAGTCGAACCTTCTCCTTCCTTCCTGCTAGGTTGTTAAGTGGCTAAAGCGTCCCAGCAGACCGCCGGCCGGCGATTGACGGCTGCTGTCTTCCTTCTCGCAGCACTCCGCGTAACGACCGGACCGAAGAAAACAGTAAGCACCCGGGAGCGTCGGCACTTCGAAGGAGCGCTCCTTTCGTCGTGCAGGAAGGAGGCCGTTGCTCACGTGACCTGCGCTTTGGCGGAACCGGAGGGGAGGGGAGTGACGGACTTTCCACGCACTTCCCAGCATGCTTTGCAGCGTTGCCGTTGTTGTGCAAAAGTAGGTTGTTTGGAAAGCGGTGGAAAGCAATATAAACATGAAGAACACACGTTTGCGTCAGTCAATTTTCATTTTTAGAAAGGGTTTCTTTCATTTTCTTTTAAGTTCATTCGTGTTCTGCCGTTGACACGAGGTGCGTTCAAAGACAAATCGAACAATATTGAAGCCCTTTTGTCTGATGATTTCCACGTCCGCCAAAAACAAAATAATGAACTACAAGATTGTTTAACATCCAATATTTGCCAGCTTTTAATCAGCTTGTCTTGCCCTGGTTTTCCATCATATTTACAATCCTTTTAATTTGGACTCAATCTTCATTTACTTAATTGAAGCACAACAGTTGAAAATACACTCGTGCAGACAACACACAAAAAAAATGACGGCATTTGATGATCATTTACAGACGCCATGCAGAATTATGGTGATATTAGAATATGAACCTGTAATGCTTTTTGTATCTCCTGATTCATTCTGTAAACAGCAACATGCAAATTCATTGGCTATACATACACCATGAGAAAAATGTGTCAAAACTTCCTGGCACAAATTACACAACAATTTTATTCAGAGATTGCTATTGCCATTAAGCATCAACATGCGTCACATCGCCTTTCCAAGCATGTTGTGTATTTTACATATATGTTGTGTGCACCTAAAACTGTACATTTGCAGATCCACACAGGTTGAGACAGAGTTGCAAATTAGCTTGCACACGTACAAAATGGGAGAAAATAAATATTCAATAATAACGTGTACAACATGGTCTTGCATGAAATGAAGAGGGATGGGCCGCGCCGCGTCTTCAGTCTGTGCTCTCCGAGTCGATTCGCTCCTGTCTGCGCTTCATGACCTCCTGAAGCTCGCTGTCTCCGCACAATTTCTGCCAGAAAAAAAAAAAAAGAAGGATGCAACCAAGAGAGTTCCTTCAATGGATATGCGAGTGTACCTCTATTTGCGTCTTCTGCACGGTAATCTGCGATGAGACGCGAGCGCCTTCGTCCCCGCACACGGACTTCAGCTCGTCCTTGTTGAGAGAAAACAACTGAGCTCCAGTCAGGATGCCTAAATAGTCCACTGTCCTGTTTGGGGGGGAACAAAGAGCTAAAAGTCATCTCTAGAAATATTGAGGGTTAAATGGTGTGTGTTTCACTGACGCTTTGGAGAAGCCCTTGGCAGCAAGCCAAGACTTGACCTGCTCCGGGCTGGAGTTGTACGTGAGCGACACTTGAGCGCCTGCCGGTCGCTCAATGCGGAATTTCCTGGCGGGTGGCTGGCTTTTTTTAGCCGTGATCATCATCAGTAGCTCATTGTTGACTTCGTCCATCACTGAAACAGCGCAAATCTTAGCTAATTGCAATTCAAATCTGTAAACAGAAATAAATGTGAGGTTGGCTTTACTTTTGTCTTTGTGTCGGCCTTTGCTGAAACTGTCTCCTGGGCTCAGGGAACCGGGTGAGGTTTGACCATAGCCTTGCTGCATAAAAAAAACACACAAGCATTTTTTTCATTTAAAAAAAAAAATACAATTAAGAATTAGGCAGTGACCTTTTTCTTCTTGAGTTTTCAAATCTTTTTAAACTCACTGGACAACTCATTGTGAACACGCATAATCAAAACAAGACATGAATTCATTTGGACAGAGTATGTGAAAATAATCCAGCCATCAATAATTATCTTTACGAATGTAAAATGATTGAAGTAAGATCCTAAAGATAGATTGAGTGCAGGCAAAGGGAGTTTACCTGGTTGTAAAAAGCATCAGGCTCGTCTAGCTTGACAACATCCAAGATGTTGTAGGGGACGTAACCTGCTTGGCCGCTACGATTCCGTAGTTTCCACCACTGCTTGTCGTCCTCGAGCACCTGAGACGCCAAATCAAATGAAAATACTGCTGAAAAAATCGAGACCAAATATTTTCACCTGGAGGATTTCGTCCGTCAGCACTGACAACTCGTTGGCATTCCGCGCTACAAAGGGGTAGCGAATTTTGGCATATTTGCGAGCGTTGGGCATCCCGTTGTAGGACCTTTGGAGACATACAATATGCCGGACTTTTTCATTTTGGCCGATTTGAAAGTTACTACGTCTGAAAGACCATTTCTTACCCATTGGATGAATTTGAGGAATGGCTTCCGTAGAACTGCGAGGAAACACACAGATGAAATGAACCTGCTGAGTCTTGCATTTCAATTCAGTTCTACGCTAAGTCTTACATCATCAGATGAGTGTTTTCTGTAATCGGGGCTTGTGGGGGAAACCAAGGAAACGGGGGAGCCCAGAGGCCCACCGGGATACTCCGTTTCCCATGGGGCAGTCCGAAAGAGTTCCGCCGGAGGCTCCCAGCCATTCCGGAACTTGGGATAGTAGGGAGGCGCGCACTGATCCCTCGGCCACTCCGCTCTAAACAATTGAAGTATGGGATTATAATTTTCATGAAGCTTGAGTATTGTCCACAAACCTGGGTTTGGTCCAAGCCTCTCCTAGAAGCTCAAATATGGTGGTCTCTTTGGGGGTGATGTGCCCTCGAAGGAAGTCCACGGCGTCTTTGGAGAGGTGAGGGGAGAGAATCGAACGAACCAACTCGGGACTGCCGCAACTCTGCAGCACCTACAATGGGGTCATTGTCAGCACTGCCCCTGTGAGTAGGACCCCCCCTCAACATCACTTGTCGTTCTTACCAGCTCCAAAGGGCCGAAGAGGAAATGAACTAACTCTGATGCGCTTGGATTCTGGATATGCTTCTTCAGTTTGGCCTGCAGGGGGTGCAACGATAAAGCTAGCGAGGAGTCCGTCAGGCAAAAAAAGCGAGCTCACCAAGAGGTTGAAGGCCAGCTTCAGTTTCTGCAGGCTATCGATGAAGTCTTCCTCAGAGGGGGGCTTGGCTCGCAGGGTCAGCACGCCCTCTGGGAACAAGACCACAATGAACACAAGTCTACAGTCTTACCAAGCGCCTAAGGTCGGGGTCATTCTATGGGTAGATTTGACCCCTCGGACCAAATCTTAACCCAAGAAATCTTCAACCCAATGGTAGAAATAATCCAGCATTATCTTGGACCCAGCACTGGGTTAGTTATGTCACACAATCTGGGTTTGATTTGACCAAAAGTTTAAGGGGTGGCTTTCTCAGCCTGGAACCCAACTTGTTTGTTTCTTTTAACAATGAAAATGTTATGACCTACACCATCTCCTTTTCATAATTTATTCTCATTTACATTATTTTCTATGCAGAGTTTGTTTTTAACTCCTCAAATGTTCCAGAGTTGAGAAAGCGTCAGACTCAATGAATGGAGAACAATATCATCTGCGTGTGTCGTCAGCGACAGCACGCATCGAACTGTAAATTGATGATGCGTTCAAATTGCATCGCCGCTGACCAAACATGCAGAAATGAGAACGACATCGATAAAACATCACTCAATACGTGACGGCATTATTATTACTTGGCGTCTTAACATAGAGCAAGACTCTTTTTGAGACTTTGTTCAAATATGTACAAGAGAGCCAAATCAAACAAATGAAATTATTGTAACAATAATAATACCGCCGCAATGAAAGCTGAAATATTGCCAAATAACTTGTTAGCAAAGGCCATATTGGAATATTAGTGTTTACCACCACGCATGTCACTGGAGAACACCAAAAAATACAAACATGGCAGTGTGAGCAATATGCAACAAGTTGTCACTTGACGGTTGCCACCACACAAGAAGAAAGGGCCACAGACCTGCTGGTCCTTTCTTCTTATTCTTCTTACTCTTGTTGCGCTGTTTGAGTTGGGAAAAGGCCTCCGTCGCCTTTTGCAACCGCGCCACAAATATCTCAATATCGTCCAGGGCACAGTTGAGGATTTGCTACAAAGAAGAACAACCTTACATCATCCAGGTGTCCCTAATAAAGTGAAGATGCAGGGAAACACTCACCACATCCTTCTCGATACGCTGAGCCAACCTTTCATGTGACTCTGGGTCACTGTGTCCAGAAGATCGTCTGTCTGCACCCACCCCCCCCAAAAAAATCAATTACATTATTTTGTCAATCCATTGATTCACTTTGAATGATTTTGGCCAGATGTGATGGTGTTTTTTTTTTTTGCACCTTGTGGGATTGGGGCAGCAACACGTCCCTTCGCAACAGGGGTGGCCTTGGGGGGCGTCTTTGGAAGTATGGTCTCTCTTCGGTGCTTCATTTTCTCCTGGTTGATTCTGCAAGAGCAAGAGGACATCAGGACCTTCACGAAACATCATAAGTCAGCATGTTTGTGTGCGCCATTCTCTTACTTGAGAGTCTCAAGCCTCATTTTCTTCCCACATTTGTTGTCTCCAAGAGCGCTGTCGATATCTGCGTGAACCAATTCAGCCTGCAAGAGACAATGAGTCCAATTTGATGAGACGTACAAACAGGAGTATAAAGTTTGATGTATTTAACCGAATAAATAATGTGATTTAGACACTAAAGGATGCAAAGTGAGCCCCGCGCTGCGACACCCACCTCCACCTGGTCACAATGGAAGAAGTGGATGTCTGGCCGATGCTGCTCGTTGTCCTGACACACCAGCAGCAGCACGGACGGGTAGCGCGTTTGATTCAGAACGGCCTGAGACAGGTGGATTGTGGAGAGGGGGAAGTTCTCCAGTTCCTCCTACACAAAGAGGACATAAAAAAAAAAAAAAAAAAGACTCGGTATGAACACATGTTAATGACGTGCTTAAGTGCAAATTATGTCACCACAATGCTAAAGTACCTGGGTGTCACAGTCCAGCAGCCTGACTGCCTTATCAGTGACTTGCAGGAGCATTTCTTGAGTCCAAATCTTGTCTTTTGAATCGAGAAGTACAAGTTTCTTGATGGCGTCGTCCACAGTGGCGATGGACTCGGTCTTGTCCATGATGAAAGTGGACAGATGCTAAACCGGGGACAGAGAGAAGGTGAGACATTTTTCAATCACTAAAAAAAAAAAGTGGATGGCTTATTAATCATTTCCAGGAGTAATTATGAATTACATTCAAATGTTAATATACATGGATAATATGTATACATAAATGATAATGTTACAACAATGGAAAAGTGAGAAATAAAAGGACAATGATTCACCAGTCAAATCATTCTCCGCCAGCAATTTACACAAACTTTCATTTCACAAACGACAATTATGAAATAAACTTTTTAATCGAGCCTGTTTCTCCAAAGAAAAAAAAAAACCATGTCAAAACTTCAGTCGAACATTCCCAAACAAGTCAAGCTTACCTCAACATGATACTGTGACGTCTCATGCATAATATAATTGGAGTTGGAATATTTTTTCCTTTGCTCTGAAAAAGAAAACAAAAACATTTAGAAAATGTCCGAAACTAAAAGAAGTAACGGTAAAAACACTCGCCTGGGTTCCACATGTTGCAGCAATCCGAGTAGAAGTGAATGAACCAAAGACGCACTTGAGTGAACTCAGCACACCAGCAGGGCAATAAGGAAGAACCACTGCCTACTACTTTATATGAATGCTTGTTTTTTTTTCCCCCTCCGTCAATTACTCTACTGGGAAATGTTGATCGGAGCGAAAGGAAACCAAAACAGCCAAAGTAAGATGACTTAACACGTCAATTTCGCAGCAAAAATAAATCCACAAATAAACAAGTTGTTTTTATTTTATTTATTTTTTCCAATAGTCGACTCCCAAAGGAGTGGCAAAATGGATATCTAAGAAGTTAAATATTAATTGTGCTATCAAAGAGTGGAAAGTTGAAGTGTGTCTCTCACTTTGTATAATAGTAGCAAGGATTACAGTGAGTGCGCCATAAAAGCGACTAACCTTAGGCTCAAAGATCACAGCTGATCGCTACACAACAACACAACATCACGTAAGCTTCCTCATGGTTATCATTGGGTAATATTGATGCTAGCTATAAAGTGCTAACTTTCAAGTTGACTTGCGGTGCCCCAGTTTGACTTCTGTTATTATTGCCACACAGGTTAAGCGTGAATTGAAATTTGCCCACGTGAGATATGATTTCACCACATTTCAAGGAAATGAAAGGAGCCGCTTTGATTGCATGATGTTGGCTGTGTTCACGCCCACAATGGTGCAAACCACCCTGTTGTGACCAACTGATGGTGTCACACGCGCGTTTGTTGTCAAAGCTCGTGTGGCCACAGATTTTCATCATGATTCTCTTGAAATAGCACATAAGTGTGTCACTGCGCCCGCTGACCTATTTACCAGGTGAATGGCTTGCAGGTAACTATTAAATGAGAGCAGGTCAATATCAAGCTCACTGTGCCAGATGTCCCCCCCCAGCTGGAGCAAACACTTTGCCACACACGACCTTAAAAGCTCTTGTTCCTTCCCCATTGGACATATTGTGTTGAATGTGACACAGAGTATAAACATCAATTGAGTCAATCTGTCAGGTGTCATGTTGGAAACGACTCAAGTGTCATTTTGAATAGCAATAGCTGGTGTCTATGGCATGGTGTGCAAATGACGCCAGCATTTGCCTCGCTGTGCCAATCCCTCTCGGCTCATTTCTTCCGGCTTGGCTCCGCGCGGGTGAAAGAAAAAGAAAGAAAGAAAGAAAGAAAGGCGTCAGGTGTCTGTCTGAAAGTCGAGCTGGCCGCCATGTCTTATTAATGCCACTTATGGCGGCCGAGCCACGAGCTCGCCATGGGAGCCATTTAGCAGGCAGTTGGGCTGAGACGCCAAAGCTAATGACCAGAGATAAACCGTGGCGGCCGGAGGGCAGGCAGACTGTCAAACTGATAGCTCCAGATCATATTGACATCAAGTGCATGCAAATAAAGTGCCGTGTGATTGTCGCCATGAAATGCAATAAGTCAGACGACATCATTGGCTGCCTTTTGCTTCGACTGCCTAGCAACATTTGGATGGTAGGGTTCAAAAACATGTGGTTATTTGTTACCACCATTCACAAAGGTTGACAAACTTTTTACATCAACTCTGATCTAAAAAAAAGTTTTTCCTCCAAGTACCACCATCCATGCAGTCAGACATAATGAAGTGGTTTCCACCTGACAGTGATGCTAAGATAGGCACTCTCATATTGGATGAGACGAGTGCAAGTGTACCTAAAGATGTGGCCGGCGAGTGTATCGCACATATTAAACAAGTGGATGTTTTGATTTTTAGACTGACTCTCTGCTCTGTGACCAAAGGTGCTGATAAAGAATCATTTGCATCAGTGGGTCAAGTTTTGCATACAACATACTGAGACCGGATCTTTTCACTTTGGAGGCAGATGGTCACTGTTGTTGTTGTTGTTGATGATGATGCTGCTACACAACAGTATCCCATCTCCTGGTTGGTGAGGACAAGCAAGCTGCTCTGACGCCACACATCACCCCGTGCTGACCATCTGCCGCACAGGCTGAGGCAAGCCGAAAGGAGAATAACAGAAGCTCGAGTCGCCGTAAATACGACCGGGCAGGCATCCTGTGGATTTTTGGACGACTGTCTTAAGAGCACCAAGGTGCGAAGCCAGACGGCGTGGGAACATCAGCATGCCAATATTACCATCATACAACAACATTCTAATTTTAGAAGAACCGCTCATGGAAGAAGTTTGTTTCTGAATCGTGTGTAGTACAACATTCCTCTGTCCGGCCCAAGTCTGAGGTTTGCTGACTTGCGACAGAAGTAAGAAAGTCTGCCTCATATTTTTTTCCCCACTTTTCAATGAGGCTTTTATTCACCTGCAGGATACGGGCATCCCCACCCTGTTCCGAGCAGACTTTAGAAACAGCCACACCCTGCACCCTTCGCTAATGTCAAACACTGGAACACACACACACACACACACACACATACACACACGCTATGTATACAAAATGATGGAGACACGCTTATGAAAAACAAGTGGACCCTGGCGATTGAGGGGAGAGGGATCGGTCAGCCTGCAAAAAGGGCAAATCTGTGTTGTATTGATGCTCACTAAAAATTCAGGTTGAGCAGGCCTTGAGTCAACAAGTTAACTTCAGTCAGTGTTGTAGTGGTTGCAACAACAACAACAGCAGCAGCAGCAGCAGCTTAACAAGACTATATTTTCTCTGTGTGTGGCAAACTGGCAAATGTTTACTTCACACTAATTGCTATTTTCATTCAGTTTTCCCTATAAAAGAAAAAATAACGAGAACGAGTTGGCACTTAGAGGTTTGAAAAAAAGGCAGGACTGTTTTAATGACACGTGTAAGACAAGTTAAGGCGAATCCGATAAAGTGGCCGTTATTTAATACTCATGAAATGAAACATGTGCTAACAAGATTGTGAACAAGCCAGTGAATGTCTGCACTGTAGGCTCGCTACAATCAACTCAAACTTTTCATCCATTATCATTTATCATTTTGGACAATGAATACAGTGAATAAAAATTTCTCATTGCACTAAAATTGCTGGCAACCGTGGAAATGGGACCACATCCAAATGGTACTTGTTCAAATTGCACAATTTTATCCCAGTGTGCATTGGCATAAATATTTTCACGGAAGCCTTCAAAATTCAGGTTGCTTCTGTAAATAATACATTTGTAACCACTCAAACACACCAAAAGCATAAAGTGCTTACCAAAGAGTGCTTTGGCGCTGATCTTGCTGTCCGATCTTGCCACTCCACTGCAATGACAAGAAGAGATGGCATTACGCTGCATTCCCTTCATCTTGTCTCCAACTACAAGTCCAGCCCTGTCACTTTTTTCATAAGCTCACAAAAACGCTCGTGATATATACAAAGTGTCTATGAGATTCCGACCATATGGAGCGGCCGGCCAGAGTGCAAGAGGGAGAGTGGAAATGGGGGAGGAGGGGGAGTGGGAGGAGGAAGGGGCCCCCAGGGAAGCTGGAGCCAAAAGCTCGCAAATCATTCTCAACAGAGGAGCTCTGTGCTTGAGGTCCCTGACCTGCACCACCTTCCACATACTGGTTTAGTCATTCTGGGGCCGTCGTTCGTGACAGTCACCTGTGATAAAATCAACTACGCTAGGGAAAGGTAAACACACACACACACAGAGGGAGAGGATGGAATGTGAGGTGCCACTCACTTGGCTTGCCTTGCTGGAGATCCCAAGGCGCTCATGGCTCAAAACATCCACCTGAGGAAGGAAGGAAGGAAGGAAGGAAGGCGTCAGAAGCACACCAAAGACTGGACACAACATACAATCCGGTTTAAGGAAGGGGTGGCCGTGATGGTCACTGTATTCTAGAGCGAGCCCTGAATTTTTTTATATTGAATATTTGATCATTTTTTTGAAGACTCTCCACACAGTTATTGTTCAGTACTCCAAGCACCAATGGCCCACTGACTTAGATGATGTAAAGGCCCTCTGTACTGAAGTGACAAGTCCTAAATGTCCATTTTGTTATTGTTAGAGAAATATTACCCACACATTTTTACTAATCAGGTTGTGTGAGTTTTATTTTATCCTGTCATTCAGCTAAATGAGGTGTAACACTCATTCTCATTACATTTCGACACTAACGCTTAAGTAGAATTACTGTTTTTTGGCAATTCTTTTACATATTTTTTTAGTTTTCTATGAGGAAACTGAGCACCAAGTGTTTTGATGTACAAAGACAGCTTCTGACAGAAAGAAGGTAAATGAGACGTTTGCATCCATCTTGTCATTGTCTGAACTTGCTATGTTTTTCTTGCCTTTCCTGTCTCTCAATCATCCCCTGATTCCAAACACAGCCCATAGCGTGTCAATGGAATGTGTGTGTGTGTGTGCTACATGGAAACACTCGCCCGTTCTTCCACTGAGCTAATGGTCCATTTTGTTGGCAGCCCAGGAACTCCTTTGTGACAATGGCAGACATGACCCGATTAAATTCCCTCTGTATACAGTTGTATTTACCACATCACTTTTATTTGATTGAGCTTCGTGCTCATTCAGGGTCATTGGTGGTAATTAGCGTGACCTCACTGATATCAGAGCAATTAACAGGCGTAGGAAATGAGAGTAGCCACCTTTGAGCATGGAGCCTCCTCGTTGTCTGTCAAGGCATGCATGGCCTCATGACATGACGTAACAGGCACGACACGATGGAACTCCTCCTACGTATATCACCCTAACAAGCTGCTCCCCAACAAAACAGTGTGTTTGTTTTCCTTCACAATGTTTGTCGTTATTTATTGGAGGAATTTTTCGATAGCGTAACATTTCTTAACTTGCACATTGTAAACAAACACAGTGCAGCTCAGCCTGTGAGTGTTGGTGTTTTTTTAAATGAGTGCCATCCATTCATTCATCCATCCATCCTCTGAAGCACTTTTTCTACACAAAGAAGATGGGAATGATAGGCCTTTATGACTTAATTGCCTGAGATCTCAGTCCTGATAATACACCAGGGCTGGTGTAACACAACTTATCAACCTAAGTCAACATAAACAATTCTAAGTTAAGAACACAAATAGCAGGAGAAGCAGAGCGTAGCTGTATTTACTTTGAGGCGGGGGGGGGGGGGGGGGGGGCGCAAATGATTTGTACTGTATAGAAAGGGCTTCAAACTTAATACAAAAGAAAATTGACTTAAGGATTTGACTGTTAAGATTTTGAATCCGTGTAAAGCAAACGCATTATATATAACATTTAACATCCCCGATGATATATTATAAGGTAGCCTGACGTCTTAATGAGGTGAGAAAACATGATTGCAAGAATGTGACGAGATTAGTTAGCACTTGCAGCACATTGTCTTCATACCTTCCTTCAGCACATGACATGAAATATAAAAGAACCACTTTCACTGCCAAGAGCAACATTTGCCCATGTTCATTTCCAATCGACTGTCAACGCAAAGCCACATGAAAGAAAATGTGTCCAAGCTAGACCAACACAATACTTCCTCTTTTTCTCCTTATCGCCTAGCGTTCATCTCTACGCTCTTTTGTTCCTTCCTTTGGAACGGAGCCAGCTTTCAGAAGAGGCAGAGGAGGACAGGTTGGGTGTCTATCAGGTGAGGCCCACTGCACTCCTCCCCTCAACCTCAACCGCTTAGTTTCACAAAGACAGCAGTTTCATTACAAGAATATTGGATTGAGATATCCTCCAAAACTTTTGGTATTCTAAACTATGGGAATGAGGTTGGATAGCTGCTCATTCACAAGAGCCAACATTCTAAAGCTAATCGCTGAGGCGAGTCCTTTCTTGTTCAGTCCATGTTTGTAGTATCACTCATGTGGCTTGTTCTGCTCAACCGCTCAATCAAATATTTGACATTTTTATGACAAGTTCTTCATAGCGCTATTCCACTCCAAGCTAACCGTATCATTTCTAGAACCAATAATAACTGGTAAGTTATGATAAGTAAGCATGATGTGTTTTTTTCTGAATGACATTAGCTTCTAATCAAAAAACGATTTCTTAATTACAAATATATCTATGTCAGTGATGCATACAGGCGGAACAATGGAATCATTTTCCATGAGATGGCAATAAAACTGTTCTCGTTCGTACATTTAAGACATGACGTCCGTCCTGTGACTATATACAGAACGGATCAGGTTTGAGTTCAATCAATTTGTGAGTGAAATGAGACAAAAATATTCATGGAGAGCGCGCCATGACATTTTGATAGGTAAAACCGGTTCCTTGGCTCAATAATACTGGATTCAACAATTGATCCATTAAATAAAGCTCCATAGCGGCAACACTACACTGCTAATCCGCCACATCTTGCCTCACACATGAATAGTTAAATAATCAAAGCCTAACATGATCTTTAGTGATTTGAAATTTGACAGCACAAAAGAGAGTTGGTTACCATGGTAGCGCAATCGTCAAAACATGATTTGTTTGTCAAGGGGGGGCGCGTTCACAATACTCTTTAGATAATGTGAGTGGAAAAAAAAGAAATCGAAGCTTGAGTCATGTGGACTTCACCCTTCGTACCTGACTCAGCCATTTTGTCCGAGATAAGTGTTATCTGGTTCTATCTCTTGAAATGCCGTTTGATCTCAGCTGGTGTTTTCTTGGCTCATTGTGACTCAGTGTGAAATGAATGAAGCATGCATCCATCAAAAGAGCAAGCAACCTTCAAGCAATCAAATGCTTGTTAATGTGTAGCACATCCATCAACGCATATTGAACGTAAGGTTAAGCGAGATTATCATCGATGTAATAATATATGACTGCTAAAAGCAGTAAAACAGTCAGAGTGGGAGAGCTTGACTCAAATGGTCATGGAATATGATTCAAGGGTGTTACATAAACAAAGAGTGTTAATAATTCATGTTGTCTTGTGCCACTTAATTACTTTGCACTGTGTACACGGAGATGTTCCTATTGTGGAGGGTGCCTTTACTGTCATGTGTTCTTTTTAGTGATATTTATATGCTCCGTATAGCACTACAGTACAGCCATAGCGTTATATAAATAAAGATTTATTGTATTGCATTGTTAGATGTACTGGATTCCTTTAAAAAACAAATCATGAAAGTAGACTTTGTAAGCAAAGGTAGAAAGAAATCAACTTACTTTTGTGTGTTCTGAATTGAATGATCAAGGTGACCAACATGGAAGCCGCCGCCAAGCTGCCGAGCTGCCTGCCGCCAATTAGCACACACAAAACTCCAGAATGAATGGTGCACAAGAGATCTGCTTAATTCCCAGCCTGCAAGCAAAAGTTCCTGGGGCTCCTTTAATGCACGTACTTTTTGTTGATTTCCCCGAGCAGTCGCTGAGGAGGGAGGGAGGGAATGGAGGAACAGGTGAGTGACAGATGCCTGCCAGGTAATTCAATAGGAGAGGGGAGGAGCTCCTTAGGGTGGGGTGGGGTGCTCGCTGTGTTTGCATGTCAACTGGGGGTGATGCAACTGACCAAACTCACATAAAGGAATTTAAGCCGCCATGATACAAAGGCTGTTTTGATTTTTTTTTTGTTTGTTCTAATAGTCATTATATAAGCACTTGATTTCATCAGATTTAGGTAGGCGATCAATGTGATTTCTTTCTGCTGGCTTGAACTCTATCAGAAGCACTGACCTATAAAGTGCAACATACATTGTAATATTTGGTGCATGAAATTCTGTTTTCTTCCATTTATTAGGGGGCAAGTATGCAGTCCAAACAAAGGTTTGACCCATGCACTTGACTATGATTTGTTTTACGTAGCAGTCAGTTACTATGGAAACCTTTCTATGGAGTTTGATCATTAACTGAAGCTGTTAGCGCTGACAAATCATCAATCAACAATCAATATTTGAAGACGTTCAGGTGGAAATGTGGCTGGAAAGACTTGGACTTGTGTAATTATTGTACAAATCGTCATCTTAATTAAACATCCTGAAGTTATTGTCATTATAATGTTGAGCTTAAATGCACATTACAAGAATCTCTGCAGAGCCAAAAACACTAATACAAATGTAGAACTTTTAAATTTGACATGAAGGCAAGTCAGACACAAAGGATTCAAATCTCAAAATGTTCTTGAATTCAAACCTTTCATCCTTGGAATTAGATTTTCTGTCCAGTCTTTACCGGAGCAACCGCGCCCTCTATTGGAGGATGTGTGTTGATAATGACAGATCATAAATGAATATGTAGAAAGCTAATGTGCATGTGAAAATAAGTTACATAACGCTTTAGTTAGTCTCGCTGCATGAAAGTGAACTATCTGTGATTTTCCAGGAATGTTTTTCACTTTCTAAATATATACTAAATTACCTTAAAAAAAAAATAATTTCATGCAATTATCAGACACTCCCAGTCAAGTACTTAGCATTTTTTTTATTATTAAGAGATGAGTGAATCTGCGTTACCACAAAAATGACATTGAATAAAAACTTTGCATCTATTATGCCCTGGCATCTTGAGAAACCTTGAGAAAGTGGCAGCATTTCACTTGGGTGTACAGTATCACTTTAATGAATACCGCTTCGATCAATAATTCAAACTTACTCTTAAAAAAAGAACACAAAGAGAAAGAACAGACCATGAGATGCTAATTGGATGTAAATGGAGGCCACATTGTCCATTTCTGTGGTAAGAAGGATGTATGTTATATAGATAGACTGACCTTGATTGGTATTAAATGTCTAAACAATAACAATTGGAGTTTGATGACAAGTTGGATAAAATACCTTGACGCTACAGGGGCTTATAATAATATGAAATATACATTTTAGCTGTGTTTCTAAAATCTATTCTAAAATCCTCTGCCTTAATTTAACACTTTGCTCAAGCACTTTACATGATATTGAGTGGCTCATGATAGTGGTACTAGCCGAGCTAAGAATCTTTTCGAGGTGGTACTTGGTATGAGAAGTTTCAGCGCCACTCTCGTGTACAATGAAAACATTGGGGCAAAATGTGCAGATATAGGCACACATAGCATCCATGCGATTGGCAAAATGAACTGCCTTAACGTGGCCAGCTGTTTCATTGTCCCCCTCAGCATCTAGCTGGCTCTCTGTCTCGCTTGTCCTCTCAAACAATCTGCATAGTGTGGCTGCCGCAAGAAGGGAGGCGTTGTTTGCCTTGAATGCAGGAAAAGCACAGGGGGGAGGGGGGGTTGGGGCGAAAGAGGGAGATGCTCCAGCTGTGGAAGGACAAGACAACACAACAGCATCTCACATGTGGCAAATGGGGGGCGTCCAGGCTGCGGGGGCTGCACACAGTGGCATTGTTGTGGGGGTGCAGCTGATAAGAGTCAGAGAAATGGATCATTCCCTCCCCTCCCCTCCTCTCCCTCCTCTCCTCGTGAGGCCCTAACGCAAAACACTCCTCTTGACGTAAGGCCCCGCAGATGTGTTTTAAATCATCAAACTACATCAAGGAATGATGTTTTATGGGTTTTTGTTGGGAAACATGTCGTATGTGCAGTAAATCCAATGAAGTAAAATATAACGTGTAGTGACAGTATCAAGTTTAGTACATGTGTTCCCTCCTCCAGATGTGATGGAAGGAATTGTGTTCTGGAAGACTTACAAGTGTTTTATAGGATAAGAATACCATTTATTATTCCACTGCAAGAGCGTTCCGAAGGAGCAGTGTCGATGCTTTAAACAGCTTGAGAAGTTGTCAAAATCAATGTGGATGGATGGATGGATGGATGGATGGATGGATGGATGGATGGATGGATGGATGGATGGATGGATGGATGGATGGATGGATGGATGGATGGATGGATGGATGGATGGATGGATGGATGGATGGATGGATGGATGGATGGATGGATGGATGGATGGATGGATGGATGGATGGATGGATGGATGGATGGATGGATGGCGTAAAATGGTAAAGATAGGATTTCTTTATATTTTATGTTTTTAAAAAATGCTAGGTAATAAAAAAAAATGTCCTAGGTAATATTTGCTTCACTTTTATAATTGTCTTGAGTTTTGTTATCATAGCCATACATTATAGTTGTAATTGATCATGGCCTTAAAGTTGCAAGACAACACAAACGACCGGTCTCTTCACACCTGAATTATTTGGAATGACTTTATTGTAAGTTAAATAACGATGGAAATATTGCTTTTAAACTTTGTTTCTGTTTCCCCCCCCCCCAACTCTGGTGATTGTGTTGATTTGCAGCCCCTCCCTCACCTGCTTGATCTCCTCTCCTCCGACGCCCCTCGATCTTGTCCTTGCGCACATCCTGTCCAGGAAGGAGGGGAAGCAACTTCACTCGCTTTGGATGACTTTAACGCAGCTTTTACGCACAACATTTGAGCGATTCGATTTTTCCACATGGTGACAGGGTTGCGATGGCGTGTTGGAGATGACCGAAAGGTGCGCTTCAAAATGATGAGCCGCCGGCCACACGTGTGAATTTGTTTGACAACCTTGCGTCTTTGGCAACTGAACGAGAGAAAGACGCTCGTTCGCTCGCTCTTGGCGTGCACGATTGGATTTTTTCGTCCCGTCCAATAACAGAGTTTGTGATGCATCTGTAAACGTTTCCCTCATCCGAATTGCTGTCGTTGGGAGCAACGGGGATTTTCAATGGATTTTTTATGCGGGACCCGCTAGGATGGACGTGGTCGATGAAACTGAAGCTTTACAGAGATTTTTTGAAGGTAAGACGTCGCACTCTTCAAAAGTTGACATTGTCAATTGAAGGTCTCTTTTTTCAGGCAGTTCGACGTGCACGTGTTGCCACCTTCTCTATGGAAACTCAATGAGTTTTCTTGATTACGACTCTACTACTTTAGATTTGCAACTCACTGCAAGAGTCATTGACTTTAAACATGTCAGTTCTTCATCCTTTTTTTCTTTTTGAACCCCGAAATGCAAGCAACCTGGAGGGTTAAAGGGCACAGCATCAAAAGTGCTTGTGATGGCTACCAGATCAAGTTTAACACTTGAAGGATTCAAGTTAAGAAGATAAATGGCGTGTTTTGCAAAAGTGTTTGAGACGTGAGCAATGTTATGGTTGAATAATTGCACAAGTCTATGCAAAAAAAAATTATTGAGGAAAACAAAAATGACATGAAGTGGTGCTTGTAAATGCTCTCTTTGCTTTTCTTTTTTGAGCATGGACGCACTGCATTGATTTGAATTCCTCCCAGAATTGACTCTGACTCACTTTGTCATAATAAATGACGCACATCACAGGCAAGATATTGACGTTTACTCACGTCTGTTTGATTTATTCACAACACTCCCAGGTGCACTAATTCCGCATTGTCCATGTCAAGTGTTTGGCAGAAGTCAAGTGCACATCGACACTTGAGTTTTATGGATTTCGTCAATGAGAAAAACTTGATCGTATACAGTATAGACACAGTGTTAACTTATATTCCCGGGCCACCCTGGACTGTCAGAGATTGGGTGCCATTTTGACAGGAATTTAGCGTGTTTACATTCTTGCTTTGGGAGTAAGAGAGATGTTTTTTCTCTGGCTTTATGTGAGCCACACTCACTTGCACTAAAATGTCAACTTGGCCATGGAAAGTAAATAGGTGCTTGTTTTTCATGCTTTGAGCCTGTTTCAAATGTTGCCTTTGAGGGACTGCTAATTATTTTTAAGATAAAGACGGTGAGCTTGCAAGCCTTTGGTATCAAGCGATCATAAAAAATAAGGATGAAACAATGTGAGTCTAAGACATGGAGGTTTTGTCAATAGAGTTCCATTCCAAGATAAAGATCAAATAATGGACAGAAATGTCATGCTAGGCTAATGATGCCATAGCTTCTAATCATGTTGCTCTGAGTCATCCCTATGAAGCTCACAACTTTGTCAAACAACACTAAAGGCTTTTATTTTCATGCCCAGTGCAAGTCCGGCGTGGAGTAAATCTTTATTGTTGCGTGCTGGACTAAGTTTGAGTACTTTTCAAAATCTCGTGCAAGCTGGTGCAGCGTGGCACATTTATGAAAAGGGTGCTTTGCGCCGTTGTGGGCGTGAAGACTGCAGACTGCGGCTTGTGCAGTGATTCAGAGGGTTCAATGAATTCTGTTGTTATATTTATGAATGAAATGGGATGTACTAGTGAGTATTAATGACAGCAATTAATTCATCTGGAGTTCCCCCCCCCACGCGCACACCATAAATTTAAGTGATTGCCTCACAGGGTGGTTTGTTAAGCGTTGAGTGGAAATTCATTTCTCAATTCCCAATGAAATTCAACGATCTGACCAAAATCAATGTTCCATTCAAACATGTTGTTTTTCATTCTAGGTAGGCATTTGGCTTTGATTTTGGATGATGGTAGACTTTTCGTTTTTGCGTCTTTTCTCCAAGAACACACGCAGCCATCACAGTGATGGATCTCACCGGTAAGCTATGTTTTAATAGGATTAGCGAAATATGTATACATCACCCTAATGCACAGCTCGCATTCCTGGCATAGTCCTGCTGGTTGTTAAAACACAATGAGGTGAGACTGGGGTGGTTCTTCTCAGAAGACTCCATTAGAGTAACAGTGAGCAGACAGGGTGAGGAGGTGAGACAGAGCAGACTCACAGTGCTGAGAGAATCGCCCTTTGGGAGAAAGCCAACCAAATCTCCAACCATAACTCCACCTTCCCATCTCTGACTCACTTGGACAATAAACAGTTGCTCACATGCACACGCAAACTTTTGTGACATTTATTGCCGCTGTGTGGATTCATCTCAAGTAACCATCCTCTCTAAGTCAACTGAGCTATTGATTGAACTTTGGTTTTTTTGTGTGAGGTGTCATGGACGTTTCATACACATTCCTTTGAGCAAAAACATATGCTGGGAGTTACAACGTAAACGCCACGTCAAGCGCAACTTGATGAAAGCAACTTGTCACTCCAGTTGCAATACACAGTTAAGCGGAGTCGACACGTATTGATTTTTTTTTTCTTTTCAACATCTTAACCGATTTATTAAAGCCTTCTCATGGTGAGGAAATAAAAGTCCCAGAAATATGTCATCGTACCAGGAGTGACCTGTGAGGGGCAGCATGGTGCCATAAGGCATCCAGACAAGCAGAAAATCCAAAGAATCTGGATTTGTGTAAAGTGCTTCTTTTAAATGGCAGTGTTTGCCTTCATTGAGCCAAGGCACATATTTTACATTTGGAAAAAAAACAACCCCACAAATATCTCATATGTTGACACAGATGTTACACAACAATCTGTCATCTGCATTTCCATCATCCACACCCAGAAACATGAATGTGCCAATGTTTGAATGAAATGCTTGCCAAGTGCTAGAGCGGAGGAGAAAAAAAAAAAAATCTCTCAACAAGTTTCTTGCCATGCAGATAGCACTTGAGGCCAACTGATGGACAAAGTGGGCGTATACCACTCTTGCTCTTTCTTCCCTTGAAAATCCATGACTCATGTATGAGAATTCCTATTAAGTACTCCCAACAAACTAATGAATCATAGTTCCAGAGGGTCGTTTTGAAAATGCTGCTTGAAAGCCATCCGTATACTGTACAGCCGCCAGACTCCTTTGATTTACGAAAGGTGATTTACTTTGAAAGGAATGAAGGTATTGTTCCGGAGCGGCCAGGCGTGAGGTGCTCATGGATGACCTTTTATTGTCGTGCCTCACCTTCATCATCAGCACCAGCAGTCATCCTCAACCACAGCTCATGTATACGTGGAATCGTGAAAAATACACATCTTGGACTTTTCTCTGCCATTTTGTATTAGATTGGAAGTGTGTCAATTCCAGATTTGCCATTGCTCAAGTTTAAAGCTCCTAAACATGTCGATTAACAAATGACGTTTTGTTTGGTTGTGCCCCCACTTGACCCCGATGCAACTGGATTGAAAATAATTGGAGATTTTGAGTAACATATTTTTTTTTTCCAAAGGAATCGACCTCCTACTTGGATCTAGCATTTGTTAAGATGAATACATTATTTAGAGAACTTGGGGGGGAATATAAACAGTAGCCTTATCTGATGGTGAAAAAAGTTGGAAATGTAATGTTTGTTTCCTGACCCCTGCCTCATCTGTTTACTCCTTCTTGCGTAATCCTGCTAACTAACAGTGATGAGAACATCAGAGGAAAAATAATAGTTTATAAAGTTCTATCAAGCTCTCTCTTAGGTCACCTCTTTTTTTTTTTCTTCCCCCCTCCAGTCATTCGCTGTCCACGACGTCTGGTTTTCCTTTTTTTTTGGTGGCCTTTCTTTTGTGTGGCGCTCCCAGCCCTGTCACTCCTCTAATCTCCTGATCCAGGTCCACCATGCAGCGCGCCCAGTGCTTGTGAGCGACGAGGACTGTGTGTGGTAGCCTGGTACAGCCCTTTCTCATGACTGAGGAAGGAATAATCCTCATTATAACACCCCTCAAGCCATTCACACGCACAAAATTACGTTTTTTTTCCCCCCCTTCCACGTCGACGTGCACACGCAGCCTCGCACATACACACTTGTTGGGGCTGATGGTGTGCGGGAGAACGTCTTCCACTGCCATTAGTCAAACATGTGAAAAATCGAGTGGATTTTGTTCTTCTTGAAGGGGTTTTCGTCTCAAGGACATCAACATGCTTTGGCTACGTGCAGGTACTCTGATTTAGTTTTCAAATGGATGAGTTGTGAGGCTCCGTTTTCTTTCTTCTCCAATTTATTTTTTCTTTCTCTATATGCAACTGTTTGTGTTCTTCTGTATTGAGAGTTTGGGTTCACCTGCGTCGTGGTCACCAATTTATTCTCCTCGAACCAACGTATGGAAGGTGACTATAGGAAAATAATGAATACAGTGTGGTTTGGTGTTGAGACAGTGTCCTTGAGGACCAGTCAGTTCAGCCACTTGTGTACTGGACACAATGAAAGAAGTCCCAAAGGTGATGCCACCACTTTCGCTAACCTGTCCAATAGCTGGAGGACCTGCAGGAACAGCAAGCAAGAAAGATGTTGCTTCCGTTTGGAAACACATATCCGGAAATATGTTCTTTTCGTTTTTCTGTCTTTGAGGACCTTTTTTCTACATTGATGGTGGGACAGAATCTTAATCATGTATGGAGCTCTGCGTTGAGATAATCACAGCGCATGATGACATCACGCACTATACGATCAAAACTGTTCGAGGCTGAACCTTCAACTGGATAAAGTTACACCAAAGCAAAGTTACTGAGTTGAGCCCTCATCACGTACGCGTCGGCGGTCTGAATTGAAAACGTTTGTGATCAATTTTTTTCACAGGAATTTGCTTGAAATCTAATTTGTACGACCTTAGGGGCAGCTTCAAGAGTAGATGCGCACGCACGCACACACACGCACGCACACACACAGATACACAATCTCTGAAAAGAGCAGTCTGTATTGAAGTGAGTGTGACAATGATGACAGTGTTTGTTGTGTACACAGCTGGACTGAATACAAGTAAACTTGCACACAGCATCGCAAACTCCACTGATTGAGTGACAGGAGATGGAAGCTATTCATGCTTGTGTAAGATTAAAAAGGATTGCTTAGGTTTACGGTATTGCAAGCAATACAAATAAAATGAATCTCAGGTTCGACAACTTAACAAGAAACTTTGTTTCTGGAGACAATTTTTCAGTGACGTGTTGATCTTGTGCTGGAACCCTGGACTATCGTTTCTTTGACATCATTTGGACAAAAAAGGTGGCGGTGGCGTAATGCCATACCGTGCTTTGCCTTCCCTTTGCAGTTCTCCTCTCTTTCATTCTACCCAACTTATGGTTTGTCCTCCTAGTTGGCCTCCTTCCATCCATCCATCCAGCCAGCCAGCCAGCCTCCCCTCTCCCTGTAGCATTTCGTTATCAGGCCTGCCAGTTTAGATTTACGGCTGTTGTGGGTGGGGTGCACATCTGGATCTTATTTCAGGGGGGACCATCCTGTTTTTCTCCCGCTGCACTGGCACGCATTAGGAGACATTTACCATCTGCTTCTATCCACTCAAGAGAGCGTGAACCTGGTAAAGGTTGCAGAGGACCTGACATTGCAATCTGAAGATTGATGTGACACAATAAAATTCAGGGGGGGGGGGAACCTTCATGTGCTTAAGGACAAGTGGTCACAGTCTGCTATGCTGGCAATGCTTTGCCTGCTTGTTTGCGCCCATTTTGTGTAAACTGAGTACATCAGGCTATTAGTGAGGTCATGTGTTAAGGATTTGAGAGGCTTTGGCGCTCAAAGGGTGAAAAAGAAAGAACCTGCACTCCAGCAGCACGGCACGATTGGCTTTCCCAACCTTTATTGAGCCACGGCACAAGCAAAATTGATATACGGTCCCGGAGGAGGCTTTTATTCGACGATATTAAAAGGAGACGTGAGTGCAGTCATGGAGCAACAAGATTCATGGTTTGTTGTAATTGAGGAGGGCAGCTTTATGCATCAAGCAATGTTAACTCCTAAGATTGGACAGAAAGTAGCCACACATTCCCACTAAGCAAATCATAGATTGTGTTTATCCTTTTTGAAATAGTGTACAAGGGCCATTTGCCTTGTACATCTAATCAAGTGAGTTGCGATAAGGAGGGAAAGGATCCAAAGTCGGCATCCACTTGCAATGAGTGCGCAGAGTTGTTGAAAGATTCCTGTTGTTAATTCCCAGATGCTCTCCATCTCCTCTCTCTTTACCCCAGGCCATGATATTACCAGTAGTCTGGATACAGCCAACATCGACACCAGTATCCTGGAAGAGTACATCAGCAAGGAGGACGATAGCACTGACATGTCAGTAGGGACTACGCGCCAACCCGGCAACGTCAAAACAACACACACTGCCCGTGCACTTCATGTCGTTGCAAAGGAATTTGTTTTCTCTGATAAAGCTAATCCCCCCCCCCCTTTTTTTTTTTTTTTTGCTCTTGGGTCTCCCAGCTGTTTCTCAGAGGTCCACAGCACCCCGGGACCTAATTACTCATCCCCCCAGGCGGGAGTGTCCACCTCTGGGGGGTTGGTGTGCGGCGTGAGCCCTCCGATTCCCCTCCGCCAGGGAGCGCCTCCCCCCGGCCCCCCCAACTGTCCCAACCCGTACCCGGCGGCGGGTCCTTCCCTGAGCCTGCGGCACAGCTACCCCTGCCTGGGTCAGCATCAGCAACACCAGCAGCACCAGCAGCAGCACCAGCAGCACCAGCAGCAGCAGCCACACATCAAACCCGAGCACAGAGCTCACTACGCCCCTGGGTGAGTGAAAGGCCCACTTTTTTTGAATGGACTGATGGGCTTGGTCATAAGCAGATGAGATTTAAAAAAAAAAACACTAAAATATGCAAAATTGTTGATTTGAACACATTTTCCAAGAAACTTGCTCATTTAATTAGGAAATTAGCCATAATCACCTCAAAGTGAAACTAAATATACCAACAATGTGAGATAAAAGACATAATTATCAACAAGCACTTCAGAAAATGGAGTTTTTTTTCCCCGATTCACTCATCTTGCGTTTTATTTTAGAACTCTTCCCGAGTCTCCGCCAGACTCAAGCTCAGAGCCGTACTCACCTCAGCAGGTGAATGGTGAGTGACCACCATTTGCTTACTACTTTATGATGATTATTTTTTTGGAATGTATCATAATAATAGATTACATGCTATCCACGTAACAATTTGAAAAGTAAGATAAGTCAATCATGACCACGCTGACTTTCAGATCCGCACATGATTAGGACCATGACGCCGGAAAACATGTGTCACATGACTCCGACCCCGCCCCTTCCGCCCCACGGCCACTATGCCAGCATGCACCGGGACATGTACTTGAAGCCAGAGCCCATCATATCCCAGTATCCCATCGGCCCAGCCACCAGTGCCGGTGGAGACATGCAGCAGACGCAGATGCTTCACCAGCTACTGCAGCATCCGCAGGGGCAGGAGTAAGTGATGATGAGCATCATCATCATGAAGATGCAACAAAGTCACTGTTAACTATTTGCAAAATCACCCAAATGCAATTTTATCTTCATTTATTTGCTTTTAGTGCTATTTCTGAAATGGCGCCAAAACAAGATGGCGTCAGTGTTTCCATTGGAAAGATGGAAACATTTGAATGAACTTATTGTGATTTGAATGAAATTGGGGAAAAGACATGAGCAATATGGTAGATTTACACTAAGTAATCATTTGACTTGCTTGAAATTCAGTTGGCCAATGGTCAGGTAGCAGCAAGGTTAATATTGTCAATTTAGTTTGAATTTTCTGTACAGATAGAATGATTGCACGTGCTTTTTGTTTCCATTTGTCCCACCAGTGGAATTCCTGTTCATCAGGCAAAAAAGAGGAAGCATTCTGACTCTCCCAACAGCACTCTCAATTCCCAAATCCTCACAGGTATCATCAAACAAGAACCAGGTAGGCAGGCATCTTTCTTTCTTTCTTTCTTTCTTTCTTTCTTTCTTCTTCACCTCTTCTACCTCACCCGCTCTTGCTTTTTAACAAAACAGAAAAGTTCGGACACTCGGGTGGTTTTCGTGCCTTCTCGTCTTCATCCTGATGTCATACGTATCATCTGCTTTTATTCCAGGTTTGATGCAGGAGGCCGACAACGGATACATGGACCCAAACTATCAGTGCATCAAGTGGCAAGCTCACCAGCAGAACAAGTGGACGCCACTTTATGATGCAAACTGCAAAGAGCTGTGAGTGGATTTAATGTTGGCCAAGTTTTAGTTGAGGGAGAAATAACTGGCAAAAATGGAAAGGAGTGATAATTGTTGGAAAAAATCATTCAAGCGCACAATTGACATGGCCGGGCCGCAGAGGTCTATAAATTCCTCCGAGGTGAGCCGTGCGGGGGAGTGAACCGGCGAGAGGTTTCGATTAAGAAAGCTGAGAGGAGGGGGGGGAGTGAAGGAAGAATTTACTTTAGCAACGCTGGAAACTGAGAGTAATGATCTCAGCCGACCTTTCGGCACGTGGAAAAGATGTTGCCGCCGTCAATAAAAATGTCCATTCTCTTTTTTTCCTTCTATGTCACCGTGTCTTTAGCCCGATGCCAAGCTACCGAGTAGATGCCGACAAAGGCTTCAACTTCTCCTTGTCCGACGACGCTTTTGTGTGCCAGAAGAAGAATCACTTCCAGGTGACAGTGTACGTAGGGATGCTGGGCGATCCCAAGTACGTCAAGACAACCGAGGGATTTCAGCCCATCGACTGTTTCTATCTCAAACTCAACGGAGTGAAAGTGAGGCACTGGAGCGATTGATGGCATCCTTTCAAGTGGGGCTGCGCCGCATATTTATTTCGCCTGTTGTTTCTCTTTCGCTGGATTGCAAGGTGGAGGCCATGAATCAGTCCATCAGCGTGGAGCAGTCGCAGTCGGATCGAAGCAAGAGGCCTTTCAAGCCGGTTTTGTAAGTCTTTGGGTTGATACTCAAATCCAAAAAACATCAAGATTTTCTCTTTTAGACTCAAAGGCAGGACGCTGGTTAGTTCTGTCAATGTTTGTTTGACTTGTGGGTGGAGCCAATGCAGGGGTGGATAGTAAATTTAAATCAAATTACATTTTGATGTCATAAAAGATCAAAAAAATGTCATAGCCAAATAAAAGACATGTCATTGACGCCCAACGAAAAGCTGCTCCTCAGAAACTGGACAACATCTCCTTGTTGTAACATTTCCTCGTGACCTTTGTCTCCCTCAAGGGTCACCTTGCCCCCAGAGCAAGTCACGAAGGTGACAGTTGGCCGGCTCCACTTCAGCGAGACCACAGCGAATAACATGAGAAAGAAAGGCAAACCGAATCCAGACCAGAGGTGTGTCTCGCTCGGCATTGATTGGCTTTTATGATAACCAGAGTTGATTGATTGTTTTGTCCTGCAGGTACTTCATGCTGGTGGTGGCCCTGCACGCTCAGTCCCACAGTCAGACATACACTGTGGCTGCTCATGTGTCTGAGAGGATCATCGTCAGGGTAACGTCCAGCCATGTCTGTCTGCCTCCCTCCTTCAGCAATCTTATCAGTTGTGAATGTCATTGCGTCATCTGCATGCCATTCTTTGATCGTTTCTCTCGTTTTTGTCCTCTCCTTTGCTTGCCTGAGATACCATCAAAATATCTTTGCATTATATTGTTTCAAAAGATATTGTTATCGTAGTGGACAAAAGTATTCAGACAGCTGGCAAATTCATACTGTGCCGTTCCAGATCAGAGTGGGAAAACATCTAGATTTACTGAGTTGCTCTAAAAATATTTGATATATGTTTTGGTGTACACATACATAAAAAAAATAACCCAGCGTTTGCTCAAGTCCTTTTTGGCTGGGAAAGCTGTTTCACCCAATTTGGTTGACTCAAAGTGAAGTGCGTCCCAATACTTTTGTCCTTTTATTTGGGCCTTTTTTTAAAAGAACTCAACGACAGCTTCTTTGCACCTCTACCACACGTGACAGGCGTCCAACCCGGGCCAGTTTGAAAGCGACTCCGACGTGCTGTGGCAGCGAGGCCAATTACCCGACTCGGTCTACCATCACGGGAGAGTCGGCATCAACACCGACCGGCCCGACGAGGCTCTTGTCGTCCACGGTAACGTCAAGGTCATGGGCTCCCTGGTGCATCCGTCCGACATCCGAGCCAAAGAGAACGTACAAGAGGTCAGGATGTTTGTGTGTGTGTGTGTGTGTGTTCTCTTTCGTTGTCATCATGAATCACGCCTGCCTTGAGCCATTCATCCGTGTCTTCATTCCATCCGCATGTGCTCGCTTGTTGTTTGCTGTGTGTGTGTGCGTGCGTGTAGGTGGACACCACAGACAATTTGAAACGGATTTCTCAGATGAGGCTGGTCCATTATCAATACAAGCCCGAGTTTGCCGCCACCGTCGGCATAGAGAACACCGCAGAGACCGGTAACACACATGGAGTCACTCATTTCATTTCATCACTTTTTGGTTTTCACCTCATACCTGCGTCGGTCCTCCGTGGCTGTCCGATGTGTGTCTCGTCTTTCGCTTATACTCTACCAAAATGTTCTCCGACAGGGGTGATTGCGCAAGAGGTTCAACAGATTTTACCCGAGGCCGTCAAGGAAGGGGGCGATGTTGTGTGCGCCAACGGGGAAACGATTCCGAACCTTTTAGTCGTCAACAAGGTTTGTTTTCATACAGCAATCCTATTCCCAGGAGCAAGCGCAACTTCCTGGGGGTTTTTTTCATGCTGATGTGGCTTTATCGCTCATTTCTTCTCTGACAAGGACCGCATCTTCATGGAAAACGTGGGCGCGGTAAAAGAGCTGTGCAAGCTGACAGACAACCTGGAGACTCGAATCGACGAGTTGGAGCGCTGGAGCCGCAAACTGGCCAAGCTGCGACGTCTCGACAGTATGAAGAGCACCGTGAGCGGCGGCACGGTCAGGTGAGAGTGCCAAAACCAAGGCGGGAGCACGGCCTGAGATCTTATCGCTTGCCTGTCGTCGTCGTCGTCCTTGCAGCCAATCGGGAAGCTATTTTAGCAGGACAGGAAGTGGGCCCCTTAAGAAGAAGACGGTCAAACCTGGGAGCAAGGTCTGCTAGGATCTAAACACTACTTTGGTGTTGGATTAGAAGCAAGATGCAATTATTTCTTTATGATTATTTATTTTGCAGAGCCCACTTCCAGATCAAGGCTGTATCAGTCAGAGGTTCATGCAGGGGAGCATCCTGGCCCTCGTCATTGTCATGGCCTTCAGGTTAGACGGAGACAATGTTCACATCGTTTCCAGTTCATTGCAGCCTTTGAACGTCATGAACTTCCAAAATCACACTACATGACAGAAGCATTTCTGTATTTGATGTCTCCCGCACAGTGTCATATCCATGTCCATCCTTTATGTACTGACTCTTCATCACAGAGGAGACGTCGGTAACAAAGACGGCGGGTATGTCATTTGTTTCCCAAGCAAACGTTAGCAGTGCAAATGTAGTCTCTTTCTCTAATCTGCCTTTGGATGTGATCTGCTGTAGCTTTGCTTCCTACCCCTGCGCTCTGTCCATCTCTTGGATGCCCGTCTTCACTGCCACTGTCACTTTGTGTTCACCTGCATGTTCATGGTACGACGCCTACCTCTCTTTTCCCGCTACGTCTTTGACTTTCTGATCATCTTTAAATTTGATCGACATGGTTTTTCCAACCCTGTCTGAAAAGACATGGCCATCATGAGTTTCGTTTCATGTGTGCCTCTTGGATACAATGTGATTGGTGCAGGTCAAGAGCCGCGCTGGGATCTTCACTCAAGAGTCCATTTGTTCCGCTTTCCACGACATCTGCACCAGGTACATGAATGGATGCATAAGAGTGCTTTTGAAATCCGCTTCCTTTCCTTCTGCATGAACAATTGACTTTCTCAACAGCTTGCTGTTCAACCCCATCTTTGAGCAACCAATCATCGACCATTCTGATGTTAAATAACAACCAATCTGCCGCAGGTAAGTAAGCTACTCTCCCAAAAAAAATCACACCAATATTACAATAAACTCTCACCAGTCACAACATTCGATACAAGAATGTCTCAGTGGGTCCTCAAAACAAAAAAAACAATCACAAACCATATTAAGCTCAACCGCTGCCATCTAAAGGAGATGAATATGTGCTTCAGCTCATCTGAGAGTAACACAAGTGAGGATTTCATTTAAAATCTATATTTATTATTGTTATGAATTTCAAGTTATGTCAATTGCTGTTATGTTGGTTATTGTCCTTCTGGATGAAACGGTCAAATTATTCGACAAGTGTATAACTGTAGAATCATTTTGTGTAGCTCCAGACACCTTGGTTCCCACACCAGGCAGCATTAATAAGAAGGCCAAATCCAGAATGATGGACAAGGATGGACGCAACAGAAACCGTTTGAGTCACACGTCTGCTCCGCTCTACATGTCCAAGTCCAAAAGGCCTCCATCGGCAGACTCGGAGGGAGCGGGGGCCGCCAACCGGCTGCCCGGTGGACAGCAGCCAACGCCACGAAGACAGCGCAGTGTACATTTCAAGGGTAAATTCGTGCTCAAGCATCTTATTTGTCTGCAATCAACTCGTAGCAGCTTGTCTATGTTCCCTATGTTTATTTTGCCAGAAGGAAGATCAACACCGTCGCTGACTGCTCTGCATATAGTGGAGACGGAGCAAGAAATCACAACACAATATTGTAAAACCCCCAAAAGTTGCAGGTGTGGAATTTTTTATTTTTTTATTGACAGGAATTACGTTTTTCCTGTCTGCGGTGTTTACAGGCTTTTTTTTTCCTGCTTCCCCAGTTACACGATATCCCTCCATGGAAAGACAAATTCTTCGCTATCACAACTCACTTTGCACATGATGTGAGTATATGAACATGGATATTAGAGATAAAATAAAAGTATTCTAAAAAGTTCAATGCAACCAAACGGTATTTGGACAGTGATTTTATTTGCACATCGCTCGAGGGAGGCCTTGTACCACTAGCGGTATGCGCACAGGAAGCGATGAACTACAGTAAACCCCCCCACTGCAACGATGTGGCTCGTTTGGATGCAGTACGAAAACAGGGAAGCCGCTGATGCTAAAACAAAGTCAGTCATCAGCTGCCGCAAACTGAAAGGAGTTGATTGTAATGGTGCAGACAAAGAAACTATATTATGTTAACCAGCACGCATTGCAACAATGGGCCATTCAATTTCAGTAGAAACTGAACACAAAGAAGGTGAATGAAATAAATATCAATACATCATTCATTCAAAGTCGAGATATTGTTGCGCAATCATGACATAACGTGTATGTCGAGGCATATAGTCATTGAAGCGGATCGCTTTCAGGTCCCCAGACAGCGTGTGGGTCCAACAATGTCAAGCTACCAAAGGACGGCTATGTCCAAATCACACGGAGACCGAGCTGTACACTGGACAAAGAACAACAACACGGGTAAAGTTTTTGATCATGAAATCCAAACACATCAATTGAACTCAGCTTTCCTTCTGCTTGCTTGGCTGATTGTTGACGTTCCTCTTGAAGGGCACTCATCACTTGTGGCCACTGCCTCTGCTGTCCTTCCAAGACATCACCTATCGTTTTCGGGTCTCTTCATCTGTGAGTACACTTGGGATCAGCTACGAAACACGGGGAGATCAAATGTCATGAGTGAAACTTTAAAATGGTTATCACAACTTGTCGATACACAATGCCATCTAACGGTGGTGACTGAAGCGCACTTGAATGTGACAATTTTGCTTGTATCTCAAGTCGGGGTGTCACAATCAATTGATTATTGTGTCGATTAATCGAATAATCAGATGAATTCATTCAAATGTGCTTACTTGACAATCAAATGAATCGACAATTATTTTGAGAAGCTAGTCACTCATTGACCAAATCCTTTGACTATGGGAGAAAAAAAATGATCGCCATAAATGCTGTCAATTATTAAAGCGTGTTTTGGTATGAAGAATTTCTTTACGAGTAAAGCTTTTTATTGATTTTTTTTTCAAATTTTTAACAGGATGGAATGAGTTGTGCCGCTGAGGGTGAAACGTCTTCCTACTCTGACTACCACATTGTCATTGAAAACAAGTGCATGTGAGATGCGAGAAGGATCATGCCTTATAAGCGAGCTGCATCTACCTGCGAGGTTGATTTGCATTTTAATGTGCATTCTGTTTTATTCTTGTATTTTATTTTTAAAGAAAGTTACGTAAAACTATCTATCACTGTCGTCCGGCTCGTATCAACATCTCTTTTTGCTGTCATCAGCTGTTGTTTGTGTGTGAAAATGTTTGAGATCAACTGACAACTGTGTTGCGCCACAGTTGAAATGCCACCTTGAAACTTGTGAAGTGAAATGAACGATCACAAACACGTCGTAGCGTGCGCCGGAATACACTGGATGACGCCGTCTACATTTTGTCGACTTGATGTACACTGAAACTCCATTCACCTCCAAATAGAAATACACTGACGAGTTTAATGGTTCAGCTCGGTCTGGCTGCAACCTGTATTTTACCTCAAATAGTCCACACTGCTACTTCCTTGGCCTCTTTTGCTACAATTTGGGAAAGTACTGCACAGACAGAAGAGGAAATGGATCTCTTAATGGCAAATGTCAGAATCCGTCATGTATGCATTAGCACACAAATATGTGCAGTGTTGAAGGAAGCAAGTCACGCTCATTTCCTCACAATGACACATTATAGGATTGGATGGATGAATGAATGCTTAGTAACTGGAAATACACTAGAGAATAATATATGTCCAACACTGACAATATTTCTCAAGAAAACACTGGAATATTTTACACTGAATTATGCTTATGCTAGTAACGTGCAGCAAAGTTGCTTTTCTGTCCAAACTCTCAATTGCCACAGATTTGGCGGTGGGTATAAATAAAGCTGCGAGGGAGTTGTGTTTCACACTACAGAATTGACTATAACATCACTCTTTCAAATATTAGTCATTGCACCATCTTTTAACAAGTTTAATATGTGTGATATGTTTGGTAGCCTATAATGTTTTGTGATTTAAAAATATTCTTGTGATGTTCCCAACTGTTGCGCTTTTGTCTTTCAGATTCATTGTCCACATGTAGGTTTTTGACAAATTTCATATCTTACAGGAAAAACAGCCATCAGAGGGAAAAAAAATAACATGTTGAAAACTCAGAGCAACCCTTTTCCGTTTCTTATGTACTCTTGCTTATTTATAATGCACCAGCTAGCATAAATGAAACCACTGTAGCACTTTTCACACTGTGTGTACATATACACTGTATATAAATAATGAACTGCTCTTGCTCTGTCCATCTGCTTTAGATAGTCCAGTAGAATTGCATTACATATAGTAGTGTTTGGCAGCATTGTGTTTAAAATTGATACTCATTTTTTGTGTTATTGTATTGTTTTTAAAGTTTATGTTTTGTTTTTGTTTGCTGTCGACAGCATATTTCCACTTTAGCTATTAAGAACTGGAATGGTTACGAAACCATTCCGTCCATTTCTACATGTGAAGTCCAAATACCATAACACTAACTTGAATACTTAAATATCATTACATATAATATTGAGACCACACGGTCATCACTTTTCCAGAGGTTTTTATTTCAAGAATATGCTGTAATATTGTAAAAGCAAATAAATATTATATAATTTGTGGCGCAAGGAGACTTTTTCTTTGGACCACCAGATGGCAGCAAATGTTTGCTGAAACTTATACTTTGCCCATAGTTTTGTCTTCAAGGAACCGAGATCACAATCGGTTTCGTCACAGACTGTAGATTCTGGTCAATCTACCAGCAATATATACTGTTTGAATATTTTAAGTTTGATAACAACCCATACAATTACATATGTATTGAGTTTTGGACCATTTTGCAGAATGAAACGCGAATCCATTACTGAAATCGAGTACAGTGAATCCTGATAGACTACGCCAAGGACAAAATCTTTAAACTGTAACGTCACGTCGACGTCACCTAAACCCGGAAAAGATTGGGAAGAGAGGCAGTACGTGGCCTTATCATCTTGGACCTCGAGAGGCAGGAGCTCTGCTTTATTCGAAATGGTATAGTTTTGCTTTTAAATAGTTTTGAATGGAGTTTTTACTAGCTGAAAGTAACCGTGCATTGTATCACCAACGCATAGTGACTATGATGCGTCGTTTGTTTCGAGATTAGCAATGAGCGTTAGCCCTCCCGCGTCAAAACAGCAATTCAATTCAAATAATATAGTGAAGCCAAACTCAAATGATACACGATGAAAGCAATAACATGACTATGTTGTTTGGCTGCAGGAACTCGAGGCGATGACCAGATATACCAGCCCGGTGAATCCGGCTGTGTTCCCCCACCTCACGGTGGTCTTGTTGGCCATTGGGATGTTCTTCACAGCCTGGTTCTTCGTGTATCCTGTGTCATGTTGGCGATTATTTCAATGGATTACATTTGAGTATGGATGAATGGTTAGTCTGCTCTGATTAAGAAAGTGGATTGCTGGCATGAAATCACTTCGGTCTATCAGTCTTTGTTTGAACGATTTGAGCACTGGGGCACTCATGTCACAGGACAAAATGAGTGTTAGGGACATACGTTTTTCCTTAATCTCAATGTTGACAAGATTGTATGGATTATGAATACGTTGAAAAGGACTTTGAATATCCAACCAGTGTTTAAATGGTGTCAATTGTGATTGTACTGCAACATCTCCAAATAGCTATACTTGCCAGCAGGTGTCACTCTTTTCACTGTTAAGCACACCTTGACTTTGCTATCAGCTATGAGGTAACTTCAACCAAATACACCAGAGACGTCTACAAGGAGTTGCTGATCTCCCTGGTAGCTTCACTTTTCATGGGCTTCGGTGTGCTCTTCTTGCTACTTTGGGTTGGCATCTACGTATGAAGGTAGAGGATCCTTTGGAATCCGTTTCCTTGTGAACAACTGATTCTTTTGGTCATCAGTAAGTGCCGCTGTCATTTCAGGTGGCCAATTTAGATGACGACACATTCCATCAGGACAACACAGAAACACAGGACATGAATTTTGAGTTTGATTGGACTGCACTGACAATAATTGAGATTGTTTTCAAATAAATGGGGGCTTTGTACAACTTCTGATATTTCCATTCATTTAGCGTGGTAGATGCGACGCTGCTATGTCTCTTAGCAACAGGTACGTTACTCCAGTTACAAAACATAGAAGTCTACTAAAGCAACTTGACCTGTAGCGAGGTTATTTGTGACACTCAGACGACTTATTTATGGCGTGTTGCACTCCTGGCACCTAAATCCTGATTAATCTTTATGTTAAAAATAGAGCAGTCTGTTTCACCTTGTCTCCTGGATCCCACCGTATTATCTATGGATGGATTAGACAAGGGTTACAGAAGGAATATTTAATCATTAAAAAAAAAAAAACAGCAAGACAATTCAAAAGATGCACACTGACATGAGTGAGTTCACTCCAAAATCATGACTGGCATCATGTAAACATATTCATACCTAGCTTCCATAAAACCTGGTGAGCCGCCTGGTTTCGCCATGAGGGATATGATGATGAGATGTATGAAATGGATAATAACTCAATTCTTCATGATAGTATTTTGATGCAGTCCTCTATTCAGAGTGCAGTCCAAAGGCCACGTATGGAAGATTACCAGGCTCAATCCAGGTTAATACATTATGTCACCTTGGTTTACCTGCCCGTGGAAAGTTTTAAATGAATTGCCCGCTTGGGAATAGTAAACAAATAGTGATGTGCTTTCTTTTAACAGACAGGCTTGAGTTGCGGTCACCCTGTTCTTGAGTAAGGAACAGATTTCTTGCTGAACATGAAATCTCCAATGTGCTTGCGTCCGTCCATCTTTTGTGTCTACTGCCGAGCTCTGGCAAAGGCCTCCCGCAGCCAAAGAGAGTCCACGTAGAGCCTCGGGTCCCCCATGTACTCTGTCGTGCGTTTGTACAAGTAATAATACAACACAGCCACTGCAAGTAGAGAGAAATTTGATGAACGCACGGAAAGACAGGGACATGTACAACTTTGGCAAATTACCTATCCTCTGGAACACAAAGAGAGCTTGAAGGCCATCCGTCCAAACAAAGCTATTAGGTGCTCTCCATCTTAGATTCTACACAAAAGAGCGAGGGACAACTTGGACTCTAGGCATGCTTGAAAGGTTTGTGCAGAGCTCACGTGCTTACCAACACCCAGCTGTGGAGGCAGATGCTGAGGGTCAGGTAGAGAGCGGAGAAAAACAGCAGAGATTTGAAACGCTCCAGCAGCAGAGAGACCAGGCCCACCTGGAACACGTACGTGTTGAACATCATCAGCAGGATGATGATCATGTTGAACAAGATGGCGATGTCCTGGATGCTGCAAAAAGCTTTGAGATAAGTTGCAAGTACTAACAAAACACACAACAGAAAACAACACAGTACATATAAAAAGTAAAATAACCACAAAATCATGTTATATGCAATTACTGAGTACAGATGTGTCCATTTTGTGGTCGAGTGATTTAGCATAACAGTTGTATAATAATAAATACATTTGAATACAAACTGCCAATCAACAAAAGTAAACAATGCGAGACCAAATTAAATGTCTGTCCACATTTAATGGATTTAAAGTTACGTGGAAATAAAATATATTTACAAGATAACTTACATGAAGAGCACCAGCTGGATGACGGCCGCTCCTCTCAGCAGTTCACTGAAGGAGTTGACGAAAAGGTCAAAAGCCAAAAGTGTGAGCTGGATCAAAAGCACCAGGGAGTAGTTGCTTGTCTGTAGCATCGCCCCGAAAGTTTTTACATGCACATGAATTATTGATGCTGAAGTTCTGGAAGCACTGCTGGGGTCTATTCACATTGCGAGACAGTGCTGCATACAGTTCTTCCAAAAGGACTCTTGTCTCGGTCCAGAAACATCCTGCGTGATTTTCTCAAACATGAGATGTTTTCTGCTGAGGGCAAGTAGTCCATAAAATCACTGCAGACAATGGATGTTGTTTGACGTAAGGTCTCCTCATGCTGAATTATCTGCAAGAAAACACAAATTATTATTGTTGAAGCACAGCAAAGCAAAAACTACCTGTAGTCTGTCTGTTCTGTGCAATGAGCTGCTAGAAGTTGATGTAACGTGAATATATAACCAACGTGCTCTAGATGTTACACGTTCATCCTAAAGTTATATCATGGCCTCAATTGAGATTTTGACGCGTTTTTCCTCGCGTAAAGTAGCTCACACAACAAACAATCATTCTGAAATAGTTAACACTATAGTAATCGCCAGATTGCACGGAGGATCTTGACTTGGAAGAATCGCGTCTTAAGCCCCTAGCGATTGTTGTTTTCCCCATTGTTATCGTACAAGTGAGGCATTATAAATATACTTACCGACAAAAGCCAGGAGAATAAGTGAAAAAGATAACAAAAAACTCTTCGTGATCTTCGGAAGTGATTTGGAGACACACATCGAGCGCCCAAATGCTTTTCAGCAGTAATGGACGCATTTCCGTATCTTCCATGGTAACGGAACCTTTTACCGTAATAATCAATGTAGGGATTCTTCAAATAGTTGTGTAACACTTTTTTAAATCAGATATTGAACTTAATGATGCGTACTTTGGTAATATTTAGAATAAATGAGATATGTTTGCGATATCACACAAAAATATCAGAAAAGAGACACGTGATGCGGATAAGATATTTGTGCTGCACACTAAACAACACTTTACGGTAAAAGCAAAATGCGCGGCAATGGTACCTACTGCCATCTATGGGCCACAAGCAGTACTCGCCAGGTTAGCTCCAAGAAGTCAGTGATCGAAGGTAGTGGACACCTGCTTCCGTCCAGCAAACTGTCGGTATGTCAATATTGCACTTTTTTCCACTTGTCTTAAATGCTACTCTTTAGTCTACTTGCATTATCTGAGGATATTTCAAATTAATATTCATGTTTCCACCACACTTTAAGCATGTTTTGTATATTATTTAGGAATAATTTGAAACACTATATTATGGCAAGTTTGTTTTGGTTAGCTTGTTTAGCTAACGTCACTTGACCATTAGAATGGCAGCTGTTTGCTTTTGACGCTTGAAATAAGATTGTCTTGAACATTTTCAACGTGCTAAAAACATACAGTAAATGAAAGTTATTTTCTTACAACTGTTATTGTATTAACCTTAACCCACTGTCCCTTTCTGTGAGAAAACAACTGACATGAAACGCATAACTAAGATTCCAAGTTACTAGTTTGCCCTGCCTGTACTCTAAAAGCCTCCATAAACTGTTGACATCGTTTTTACGATGGAATTTATCTTATCACTTGTGTTGGGAGAAAGCCGTGAAGGCTTCATAGATCATTTTCCAGTGTTCTACCAGGAGTCACTCTCTAAATATTTATTTTTTTTTATGGATAAGGGAACACCGTTGTTTGGAGAGGGTTCTTATGTTGTCACATTCAACATGTTCTTGCTATCTAAAGTCATTAGAATAATAAATCACTTAGGGGAATTTGAGGTCGTATGACGTATTTAAAATGCTTAATTATAAATGATTAACGACCTTGGGAAAGTATTTGCCTGCAGTTGTGGTAGTTGTAAGTTGGTAACCATGCAAATGAGTGCAAACTGTGTTTTGCATCTCCTCACTGCGGGCTATCCACCCTCCTCTTCAAGTACAAACAAAGTCACACGGCTCCATCCTGTTCCTTACTTCTTATATTGCCCGTATTGGGCTTGGTTTGTTTATAGTGTATCATCACTGCTGTAAGCCGTACCTTTCTGTTATGGGAAATTTACAGTCACCTTTTGGAGTCTTGTAGTTGGCCCTATGATGTGCATGAGTATAAATTACCCTTTGAGTGATAGATATTTCCCAACACCCTGTTTGCGAAGGAGTCCCATTCAAGTTTGATTAGAATCTATTAAAATAATGTTCTAATAATTTTCGGATTGTGACATGGAGTCATGTTTCCTGTGCAGACGTGAGTGAAGACAAGTTTGACAGAGCAGCTGGAGATCATGCGCGTGTTCCCAGCAGAGTTTCTTGCTCTTGTTTGACAAGGGAGGGAGGACCTGTTAGCTAAGCTGCTGCAGAACCTTGCAACAAAAAAAGTGAGTATAACCGTTACGATGGATAAGGGGTCAGCAACCTTGTTGAAACTGAAATAAATAAATGAAGGATTAAAGCAAAGGCAACTTGATACACACTTATGATGCTCAGGTGCTTATCGACTCATTTTTCTCTTCCAGCATAAGCTACAGTATGTCTACGTGGCTGAATGATGGGGAAGTGCTGGAAGGTCAAGGCAGTGGCGAGGCTGTACCTGTAAGCCCGCGACCTCAGAGTCTGTCACCAGGGACCCCCCGACTGAGCAAGGGTCGCAGCCCAGTCGGTTCTCCCACCCTGAGAAATGCAGCAGCAGCAGCAGCAGCAGCAGCAGCAGCAGCAGCAGCAGCAGCAGCAGCAGCAGCAGCAAGCCCGCAGTCAGAGACCATGGGGAAGGCCAAGCAGCTGTTTGCGTTGTGCGACAAAGAGGGCAAAGGCTTCATCACAAAGCGCGACATGCAGGTGAGTGTGGCACAACGCAAGCAAACTCCTCATCTTCAATCTCCACATCCTTTCCTCAGAGGCTCCAGATGGAGCTGCCTCTGTCGCCCGAACAGCTAGAGAGCGTTTTTGAGAGTCTGGACCGCCAGTGCAATGGCTTCGTTACACCACTGGAGTTCAGCGCAGGACTTGGTGTGCATACTGCAGTTTGGCATCACAGTTCTGGGGGAAGATGTCTCTCAAAAAAGTGTCTTGCTTGGTGCAGGTGAGCTGATGGGGACAAAAGACACAGTTGAGCAAAGCCAAGAGCTCGCAGGCAAAGAGACAGACCAGGCAGACTGGTCGGAGGATGCTGCTACAATAAGACTTACCGACATACTGACTGAGCTGGGGATCGACAAACTCTCTGACAGGTGGGAACGCCATTGTTACGATCCAAAAAATCAGAGCATTCACAATGTCAGGTTTTTGCCACGTTATCGTTTTAATAATGTGTCAAAATCACAACGATGCTATTGTGACAACAATGTTGTGAAGTGCCACTTTGTTTTGCTGTTGTGTGTCAGTCAACAGGAGCTTTGTTCTGTGTGGTGTGAGTTGCAGAGAGAGCAGCCAGAGCTGCTCAAGCTCCTGGAAGGCATCTTGCTGCACGCTGTCACACATCTGCAAGATTCCATCAGAGAGAGAGACAGCCTGGAACAAGCCTTGCGCAGGTGCCGCACAAATACATTTGCTCACATCGTACTTTGTTTTAACATTCCCTGCAACGTTGTCGCACTCTAGACGGGAGAGTGAGCACAATCAATTTGTTCGGTCCATATATGAGGAAATGGAAAGCCAAATCCGAGAGGAACGGGAAAAACGCCTGGCTCAGGTACAGATCAGTGTGTGCTCTGTGAGGGTGTGTAAAAATGTTAATGCATTCCAAAGTAAACATAATTCTGCCGTCTTAAGAGTATTTAGTCACTCAAACGGGCACGAGAGAATAACACAAATAGCAAAAGGCGACGTCACGAAAAGTCGACTCCAATAATCAAACATGCGTCATTCTCGGCTGACCGAGAGAGATGGATGGAAAGAAAACAACGGGTGACCACCAAAAGGCAACATTATTTTCACCATTGAGTTCAATTCAAAACAGGAGAGCATCAAACAAAAGCAGAGAGGCATACAAATTGAGGAAGAGTTGAAGTTGCGTGACCATGAGTTGGAGATAACCTTGAGCAGACAGAAACAGGTTGGTGGTAGCCATGGTCTTGCTGATCTTCCTGCTCAGAAAGCCCTCAACACAATTTGTCTTTGCACCTAGCTGGAGAGCAGAATGCAACAGCTGGCCTACGAACAGGCAAACATCAAGCAACAGAACCAGGAGCTGCGCAGCCTCAACATCCAGCTGCAAGAGCAGGCGGAGCGGAGCAGCCAGCAGCTACAGGCGGCCATGCTTCAGTTGACCCAGCTACAGCTCAGCGCCGCCCAGGAGCAAATGGACAGACAGCAGTAAGCCCAGATTGATGACACACATCCTGTGTTACAAAGAACATTTCAGTCAAATAGAGATTTTGCAAAATCAAAATAGTTCTTTGTTAAGAAAGAAGTCTGGTTAGCTACACAGGCACAATGTACGGTATATATTACTGATACAACATTCGTAACATTTCAAAGGAGGCATTATTGTTTATTTCTTGTCTCACCACAGAAATGTGACTCAAGTGTCACGAAACATACAGAAAGAGAAGGAGAGTCTACTGAGGCAACTTGGTTTGTTGAGGTAAATCAAATGCAAAGTAATGAAAGGGAGCAAAATTGGACCGACAGTAAGTGCAAGAAGCACACCTTGTCGCTTTCATAAGCAGCTCATGAGTATTAACATGACATTTTGTGAGGCCTGTGAAATGGTGTCACTCTTGCGCTTGCTCCTTTTTAACATAAGTTTGAATGTCAGGCAAATCCTTCTTCTCTGCAGGGATATGAATAAACGACTGCGAGACGACAAAGATGCCCAGCTGACAAAGAAGAGGGTTAGTCATCCATGCCCGCTCCTTTCTCCCCTGCCTCTAACCTATGACCTCAGTGAAGACTTTGACAGCGCATGGACTCATCAGCGATATTCCACCCTAAGATAAGTGCGGGAACGGCTTCGCGGCTCTTTCCTGGTCATCATCGCATTCCGCGGCTTGTTACTCTTTGAATTCCGTCCGCATCTCGCTCGCGTGCATCGGAGACTGAAACCTTAGCTTGAAAAGACATTTGTTGTGCCTTATGGAAGGCTATATTCAACAAAAGGCAATGTACACCCGTGATCCTTGGATTGAAATGCCGTGTGTTTGTCATCCACCAATTACAATTCAATGAGTGTCATTTGTGTACTGCTTTCTTGCACATGCAGCAGAATAAATGTCCGCAGGGTTTGTTTTGTCTCAAGTTGCCGTTTGTGGACGGTGTCAAGTAATACCACGAACGACCTTCCGCTAAACTCCTTTCAGAATCCAAATATGGAAGAACATTTGCAGAAGAGAGGGTCAGTGGTAGGGCACAACTTTCTACCAGACGGTCCAGTGAAGAGGTTTGTGTGACAAAGTCTGTGTGGCCCACTGAGGCAGAAAGACACTAATTGTGCGTACTCCGCCGAAGCCCGCGCCATGAGCACCAACAGGGCGCAAAGAAAAAAGCAAACAATTCAAAGGCGTCATATTGAGTCAATTGCGAAAGAGTCGGTCGGACAGGTAGGGAAGACGCTTGACTTGAATGACACTACAGAAGGGAGTCAAGAGTTCCTCATGAGAAAAGCGCTGATTGAATCTGATGTCACTTTTCCGAGCAGCATCAACATGTATTCAAGGTGGTCTTCCTGGGCGATTCAGGGGTGGGGAAGAGCTCCTTCATCCAGCACGATTGCAGAGGACATTTTGCCAGCACTGCCACCGGTAAGCGCATCTCAACTTTTCTCAACGCTGCTCCTTTTTATGAGCTGGTTTGCCGCCAGGTGTCGATTTCCGGATGAGGACCGTCACCCTGGGCTCCACCTCCATCACCCTGCAACTGTGGGACACCGCCGGGCAGGAGAGGTCAGTCGGCCTACTGGTCAGCCTGCCGCTACTTTGCTTTTTGCTTTCTTTCAGAAAGTTGGTTGCCCGGCTCGATCGACAACGTGAAGATAGTCCTCCCAAGACGTTGCTGTGTATAATTAGAAAAGGACAAATGTTTGAAAAAGGTCCAACGGCTTCCGTTTGTTCACCTCCTCCAGTTTGGTCACTTCCCAATTCCAAGAACGAGAGGTCAATGTTTTCTTGTTGCGATACAGACACAGTGTGTCTGTCGACCGAAAGTTGACGTTACTGTCAAATTTGTACGCTTCCACAATGTTTTAATTGAGTTCAATACAGTTGTGTTGACCCCACTTGTCCCACCCAGTATGTTTGAGGAGGTTCCCTCCACGCTCCACAGTCACTTGATGTGGGAGAGGCCAGTGAGGGGCGGGGGGCACTCGTGTCGGCTGGGCAAGCGGCTGCAATCGGACACATGAGTGTGAGACACTTTCAGACAACTTTGACAGACAGAAGCACAGCGGGCTGAGTGGGATCTTGCAAGGCATTGCCACGGAAATCTTCAATCAGGTGGGAGCGTTTTGGCCTCGCTCGAGCACTTTTTGCATGACACCATAGTTCAAACTAAATCTCCAGGAGACCCCCTATGCATGCATGTGCACTTGGTTTAAGGGCATGAAGAGTTCTATTTTTGTTTGTTTGTAGGGTTACCACTTCTGTTGCTCATTTTGTAGGGTGTTCTTTTATCCTAAGTAGTGCCGCCTGAGGAGTTAAATTTGGCTTCAGCGCCAGTCCGCGACAGTAGCTATGTTATTGCTGCATGTCATGTGACAAGCTGTCAAGTATCTTTCCCCAGCACATATTTGATTTCATTAGTGAGCTACTCCTGCTCACTCCTTGCAAGTTTGGGAAGTTTCATTCTTCACGTTTACTCAATGGGGAATACGCATCATACAATATTACACTTGACATAAACTCTTATCACAACTTATTAGATTTCATTGCATGCAATCATTTTTAGAGTTGCTAGATGGAGACTATTAAACGTTGGCTTCAAAGACACATTAGATCAGATGCTGTACTGGATGTGTGCTTTGCATAATAAATATCACAGTGGATCCAATATCAGCTCTGATGCAAATATTGTTTTAAGCCACCAGTAATTTGTTAAATGTCTCCAACCTGGTCCTATTATTATTTATTTGTTTGTTTTTCAGAATGGAAACTGGGAGGGAAAACTCCAACAAATGTGGGATCATATGTCTGAAGTACATGCTCCTCATGTTTAACATTCTTTTTTGGGTAAGTTACAAAAGCAATGCGGATATTTGTGATTAAAAACCAGAAGGATTTGAAGTTTTCACTAAATGCATGCTTTGAGGATGCAGATAGAAATCTAGTTGCTATTTTGACTTGGTCAAAGAGCAACCTCATGACAATTCTGTCAAATGAATCGAGCGGTTTGTTGCCTCAGGTGGCAGGGGGTGCCGTGTTGGCCGTGGGCGTTTGGACTTTGGTGGAGAAGAGTGACTACATAAGTCTGCTGAACTCCAACTTCTACACAGCATCCGCTTACGTCCTCATTGTCGCCGGGGCCGTTGTGATCGTCACCGGTATCATCGGATGCTGCGCCACTCTGGGGGAGATGAAGAGGCTTTTGATTGTGGTGAGGCAAAAAAAAAAAAAATGTCATTGTCTACACAAGGAATGTCCCGTTGAAGATTCTGCTTCCAACCTGCTCATGCTGATCTGGTCTGGGGTGGCCTTTAAAGTTAAGCCCGAGTCACCTTGTGTAGCGTGTGCAGTTCACCGGAACGGCCCACAGCGAATGTAGCTGCAGTGTGACGTGCCAGGTCACATGGCGCGTGTCCTCAAGAGTTGACATTTTTAGATTTTGGCTAAGGTCAAAGGAATGAGGAGCATCGCAAGCATCCGCGGAAAGCAGACATGCAGCCGGGGGAGGAGACGTGTTGTGGAAATCGAGAAGCAAACCCACTGACTTTAGGACGATGAGATCGGGAACAACTTGCTGAAAATATTTCATATCATATGTGAAGACATGTTGGACCGCGTGTTCACCAGCACTATAATATCTGATTGACATGTGTGTTGTTTGTCCTTTTCAATATCTCTTGCAGTACTTGGTGCTGTTGCTGTGTGTTTTTCTGCTGGAACTCGTCGCAGGTGTCTTGGCATACATTAAATACCAAGAGGTAAGTCAACTCTTTTACTCCCAACTTTTTGTGTGTGTTTGTTTGTGCTGTCGGCCCTTTCAATCCAAGTCCAGCGTGAAGGATTATTTTTCAATGCCAGTACAAGTTGAAAAGAAGTCAGGTGTTTTTCTTTTTGTGACCATCATTTTAACAGAGAGTTACCATGAATTGAGCCTTCTCACACATTCCTTCTTTGTTCCCCCCTTTTCTTGCTCCAGTGTTTCCCTTTCTGCCAAAAGGTAATCTGCTGCCACTTGATGTATTTAACAAGTGCATATTTGAATTTCATAAAAAAAAAAAACTTTCAAATATGTCAGTAGTTTCATTAAAGAGGTGAAACTCGTCCGTTGTTGATTCGCAAGACACAAAGTAAAATACTTGATATTGTTTTTCATCTTAAGAATTTACAATATAAAACAAGAAACAATCAAATGAGCTCAGAAATGGAAAAGTTTTTTTTTTGCTTGTAACTAAAGCACCCTCTTAATACATAAATGTCATCTGTGAGATTGTAATGGATGCGCCGCTTGTGTCGTCACAGCTGGATGAGGAGCTGAGGCAAAACTTGAAGGTGACCATGCAGCAGAAATACCAACAAGCCGGGGAGGACAGCGTCACGCAAGCTGTAGACAAGCTCCATCAGGAGGTGTGGATGTATTGTACAACTGCATCTTGTCGAAATGGGCCTCATTGGTGGTGGTGTTCCCTTTCAGTTCCAGTGCTGCGGCAGTAACAGCTCCTCCGACTGGAAAGACAGCATTTGGATCCACGCCGTCGCACAAGACGGCCAGCTTGTTCCTGACAGCTGCTGTAAAACACCCAGCAGCCTCTGCGGCGTCAGAGAGCATCCCTCCAATGTTTACAAAGCCGAGGTGGGTACACGTGCCTGACACCGGTTGACTTACACTATAAACAATATTCTAAATGTGTTGTGGTACCAGGGAGGCTGCGTCATGAAACTGGAGGAGTTTATTCTCACTCAGCTGTATATTCTTGGCGCACTGGGCATTGTGATTGCAGTTTTACAGGTGAAAAAAAATCAATCTCCATCCAAAAGTATGTGAAGTACTGAACTAACACTTTCTTTGTATCTTTAATTTCAGCTATTTGGGATGATGTTTACTTGCTGCCTTCATCAAAATCTGAAAAATGATCCCTACTGATGTTGCACTTTTTAAATATGCTTTCAAATAACAAGCTTGCACTTTTAAAGTTGAGCTGCTGGGCAGCACTTCACTATGGGAAATAAGGATGATGCAGGAAATGCAAGCTTGCTGTGGTTATATTTACACGTACTGTACTGCTGCTCTTGGTGTGCCACAAGGTTTGGTTAGCTACATAATATACCGGAAATACCAACAATAAAAACAATTAGCACGAACGTCAATAAAAGGCATTGTATTATTTGAATGCTGTTATGCATTAGTTAATGAGTCACATTTCAAATATTTTAGAGCACAGGTATGGAAATAATGGCCTGTGTGACGTTCTTCATTCCATTCTTCATTCTCTTCTTTACCCATCATTTAGTCCTGCATTAATTTTGTGATTTTTTTTTCAATTGCACAATTAAAATGCCTATCATTTTTATTCATTTCTCATTAGTTTCATTCGAAATGACTGAATTAAAATCATGAAATAAATTGACTATAGGTTATTTAACTATAGTGACATTACTTAAAAATAACAAATTATTCGCCTTTTGAAATATATATATATGTTTTAATTATTTTAAATATTTCTCACGATTCTACCACGTTGTGTGAAAAACTGTATTAACGCCCTCTGGTGAGTATAAGAAAGAATGCAGTTTTTCGATATAGCAACTCGAGATTTTCTTGTGAAGGTCTTTCGGCGGATGTTATGGTCAGCTGACCCGCCTTCCTCCTCACAGAACTTCCTTTTTGTCATGAGCAAATCTAAATTTGATTGCTACAACATTATGTCATCGATTTAAGCACAAGCGGGCAAAAAAAAAAAGATTGGAAAATGTCTGCGAAGCCAACGTGTTTGATTGTGTTGAGTGCCGCTCCTAAAGGTGTGTTTGACAAGCTATTCGTTTAACAATTTTTTTTTTTTTAAATTGCACTTCATGCATGAATGTTGTAACTTGTGTTTTATTTTCACTGGTCACTAGGAGTTTCTGCAAAGTCTTTCCAGCAGTGTTTCAATCTTTGCTCTTCTGTGTTTAACCTCCAGACAGCAACGCCTGCGGTAAGTCGCCTTTTCCTGGATAAAAAAAAAATCTCCTCAAACTGGACTAAAATATACAAAATTAAAACGTCATATTGAAGGGAAAAAAAAAGAATCCTAGCTGTATGGCTTCTCTTAATTCTCCTAAAAAAAACTACAAATGACAATGCTAATTTTAGTCTAGCCATGTTTATTTTTAATTGGGTTCACCCTTAAACAAATCAAACTAGAAGGTATTTCAGAAGAAACACATTTAGCAATGTCACTAACCTAAGCTGTCTGTTTCATTCAAGGGGAAGCCAATTGATTTTGTTGGGGTGGATGACAGCACATCCAGGTGGGTGCAGGACTTTAACATGAAACCATACGCAACCCCTGCCAAACTTGAATCCATCGATGGTGAGAGTCATTCAGTCACTATTTTTGTCAATTAGTTTTGCCCACTGTGTCACCACGACCTTGTCGTTTATTGATTGATTTTTGAATAGGGGCTCGATACCAGTCTCTGCTCATTCCCGACTGCCCGGGAGCAGCCATCGACCTGGCACACAGCGGCTCTCTGCACCGGATTCTCTCACACTTCATCTCTCACGAGAGTGAGTCGAGAGCCTCTTGTGACCAAATAAATGCGTGCATGCTAGTTAAGTGTTGATGTGTGCAGAAGCCGTGTGTGCTGTCGGACAGGGAGTGGCAGCTCTTTGCTCTGCCACGGAGGGGAACAGGTGGATCTTGGACGGCTATAGTTTGACCGGGGTATGTTCAATAAGCGTACCATTGGAAAATTGTGCAATGTCAATTGAAATGTGTTTGTTGCTGCCGCCGCTGAAGCCGTCAGTGTTTGAACTGGTGCGGAGGCCGGACTTTGCCAACCTGCCTTTAATCGTAGAAGACTTTGTGAAGGACAGCGGTGGCTCATACACAGGCGAGTGCAGCTTCGTCATAGCCGATATCTTGATCGCGTAATTTTTCAAAGTTCTTCGGGAAAACCTTCTATCGAACTTGGTTTTGCAGCGAGCCAAGAGGACGCCGTGCACGTGGTCGCCGACAGACACCTGATAACCGGTCAGAACATGCAGTCCACCTGGCTTGCTGTCAACAATTTAATTCTGCTTGCTAGCGCCAAGTAAGATGAGCTGAGTCACATTTGGCATCACATCACACTGTACCTCAAAGATGAATTTATTCTGTGACCAAACTCAATGCACTTGCACATCAAATCCATCTCTAACTTCATTTCTGCAGCACCTTGTCTCCGTGATCGTTTTCAAAACGTATTTGATAGTGAAGGGAATACTGTTGTATTATTCACACACGCTGATTGATTTGTCCTGCTTAACACGCTTCTCCTTTCTTCACCCATTGATTTATTTGCAGTAACTTTGCATTTTCCTTGTCCCAATCAACCATTAAATCCTTTCAGCAGCTTTGTGGTACAATTAAGATCCATGAGCTGAGGACTCAAAGGAGGTCATAGAAGTAGTCCAGTCCTTGTCCCAGTTCCCACAAGGAAATTCCAGTACCCAGTTTTTTAGCCAGAGCGATCCTCACGTACACCGACTGGAAAGTTCAAGAGTATTCATTTCAACAAATTGCAATTAACGTTCAGAAAGTAATGAAAGTACATTTAAATCAAGGTTTACCTTCAATGATGGATAGTACACCACATGTTTTACTCCATTGCTTTGGAAACAAAGAAAGGGCAGATCAGTCCGAGTGTCGGGACGGAAGTCAAGCGGGACTCAACGAAAAATGACAGCCTTACTTACCTCTTGTAGGTAAAATGGTGCTCACCGTTGAAGTCATCCCAGATGATTTTGGGCTTGTGTTCCCACAAAAGGTCGATGTACCTGCCAATGGTTGCGCATGAACACTTCATTGCAATAAAAGACAAGTAGGATGCCGCTCACCTCCCCCCAAGAAGGGGCTCCGTTTTCTGGCTCCCAAAGTCCAGGCCGTATAAATTAAGCCCAAGCAGAATTTTGGATCTCCACTCTTTCTTGGGGGCCAGCTGCATGATGCAGTCGTTCACCCAGGACACGGGGGAACTGGGGCCCGCTCTGACGACAGACACCATCAATTTGTTCAGTTAGTACTGCGACTGGTCACCATTTTCTAATTGACTTTGACTAAAATTCTTTTAGGGTAGGGCCAAATTCCAGATATGATCACCATGGATTCCATTGTCCTTACTTGGGACCGCTGGAGTAGTCGTACGTCATGAGGCTGAAGCCGTCCACTATTGGGGCAAGTTGCTCAAACTCTTTCCTGTCAAACATTCCGGGCTGGCCGGCGCTAATTGGGGCACAAATTCCACACGCGGTCGGTCAACATTGTCATCGCAGACATCCAACTCGTCTTACTAGCTTCGCTTGCCTCGTCACGGCAGGAGGAATGACAAGGATGCAAATTAATAGGTTGGCCTTCAACGTTTCGCACGTGTGCGTCACCAAATGCACCAGTTCCCTGTTGGACACACATTGGGTCATTGTCATTTTGGTGCCATTCCAAGTTCAAAGGTTCTCGCCGATGATGGACTCACTTCCTTTTGTTGCCTGCCAGCTGGCTCCACAGCTCCAAGATGAGGCCATCAAATCCCTCCGCCTGCAGTAGCAGACAAAAAAACACAAGTTCGGTGGTCCACCAGTCAACCGCAGTGGACTCTGCCCTAGTTTACCTTTGCAACCTTGACCAGCTCGATTCCCAGCTCCTCAATCTCATCTTCGCTGGACAGCACGCTCATGTAGTCCTGATAGGACCAGCCGTCAAACAGCAGCCTGGGCACTGGCCACAAAACAAGACTGCGTCTTTATCTGGACAAACGCAAACCAGGCAGGCGTACTCACCGATCTTGACTTTATTGTTGGACTTGCGCACGGCTTTGACCCAGCCTGGAAAGATGCAAGCATTTCATCAAATCCGAATGACTAAAGGAAAGAAGAAAGAGCGAGCTGTGTACCCGTGTCATGGTCGTGAAGCCCAGTGACTTCAAAGCGCTCACTCCCTCGTCGGCGAAGTTGAAGCCACACCGGAGACACCGAGGTCATTTTGGGACCAAACAGCTTGGCGATGTCATAACCGTGGGAATTCCACTATGGAGAGAACATATTTTAGATCAGGCAATTATTGGGAGCCACACAGGGAAGGTGTCATTGATCCAAGACTTACGGGTGTGACATAACCAATAACTTCTCCTTTAAAGGTCTTCTGGATGTGCGTCCAATATCTTTTCTCTTCCCTCACGACATCCTTCCAATGAACTGATGTTGTCACCAGTCCCCTCTCCAACACACTCTCTGATGCTGGGGAGACCTGCACACCAACACACAATCCAGTTCAACAACAAATGTGGCCCCAAAAAGGTTGAATTTGCCTACGTGAGTAGTTACAGCGGTAAATATACCACAATGAAGTCCCAAAAATTAACACTCATTTTACAACATTACTCTTAAAAACATAGTCTGCTTCATTTTGAAAAATGTGTGTAGATCCACCGATCAACATTACATAGAGAAAAAAAAAAAACCGACGGTGCAGACATTTGACACTTTGTTGTTACCGTACACGGTTTGGCGGAAGAACACGTACTTACTACCGGTCATTCATTAGTTCGTGGCTTTGAAATGTTTTTCCAAATAATGGATACTTTTTCATTCCATTTGAAAGCAAGGACCGCCACTACTCAAGGTAAACATGACTCACCTCATTTTCTCGTTCAACTTTGTGCGACTTCTTCAAATCCGTTTTGGAGAGTGTCCCACACACCAAAGAGATGCAGCAGTAGGACACCGCGACAAATGACACCACCAACCTTCTTCTCATTTCCAAATTTCAAAACCAAATATATTAGGGATATATTCCAAAAAATGGGGGGCTTTATCGGCTATGTGGCTTTGTGTCGTGAACAGCAACAGAACATTCCCGACTGTGCGTTCCACGAATGAGCAAAAAAGCGGGCCAATTCGGACAGCTACCCAAAAAGAAGAAAAAAAAAAAAAAAGAAGCAACCCAGCAATTAAAACGATCAGCAATTATCGGGAACAAATTTTGCTCTGTGATGTCAACACGGCTCGCTCAGTCACTTCCGCCTTTTACTGTTTTCACAATAAAACCTGTGTGAGACGAACGAGTCCTTCCAGTTAGCCAACCGGTTTGCTGTTGATAATATTTCAAAGGAAAACCATGATTTATAACACCTATTTTCTTAGTTTGAAATTCTGAATTGTCACCCCATAAACTATATAATCATTTTTTCTCATAATTGCACCACATTGGATGCCTACTGGTCTGAGGTTAATAATTCATAGAATTTTTAAAACCATAATTTTTAAGTTTGACATTCTGAATTGTGACCCCATAAACTATAGAATCCTTTTTTTCTCTCATTATTTTTTCTTCTTTTTTAGCCGACAAAAATGAAAACAAAGTAACCAATGAAATGTTCATCACGACGTACAAGAACAAATATGACACGACACAATTCATAATTTCAAAATTCATTCTTATTAGTGAACATATAACGTGCACATATTTTTCAGAAAAACCCAAATGTCTCAAGTTTGAGTCACCGTTGAGTTGAATTGTAAAACATTTAGCTGGATAATGTATTTGATTGCACTCCACAGTTGGAATCAAAACCACAAGCATGCTAATAGACACGTAGAGGAAACAAGTCCGGCATGATTTACAACATTGTGATAGCTGTTGACGGTAATCCACGTCTGACAATGCTGAGGCTTTTCTTTTGGAACAGACAGACTTGTATTTTCACATTCAGCACGGTGTTTGTGTGCGTGTGGTTGAACCGCCGCATCATTTTTTCCCATCCTCCGATTGGTTGGCCAGAGCACAACTTGTTTCAGCCAAGTTTGACGAGCAAAGCAATTGTGTTATGAGCTGTACATGAAATTTGAATCATCAGCATCTTGTAGATATGCTCAGAATTCGATCTCGGCTCCAGCTTTCAGGTGTGGAGTTTGCATGTTCTCCCCGTGCCTGTGTGGGTTGTTTCCACGTTACAAAAACATGCACGGTTGGCTGATCGACCAATCCAAATTGCCTGTATGCATGGATAGATAGATCGATCAGTGGATGGATTCCAGATCAGCAGACACTGATGGGCAGATGGCTGGATTGATATATTGGTGGATGATGATGATGGATGGAGGGATACATGGTTGATGATGATTTAAAAGTGGATGAATAGATGATGGAGGGACGGCTGGATGAATGTACAGAGGACTGTTGAGCCGCAGTCTTCACTTCTCTAAGATGGCCAGTCTGATGGTCTGAGGACAGACGGTGAGGGGGAAGGATCCGCTGCCCTCGTCATGAATCCCAGTGGAGAAATATGGGAAGATCCTCTCGGTGAACTTGTCTTTAAAGACGAAAATGATCTTTCCATCCGCTGCGTTGATGAACACCACCTTCCCTTTGTCGTAGTCCAGCTCCACCGTAATCCTGTCGGCCTTACACTTCCAGTCCAGTTTTGTGCGAGGCGCAGTCTGAGCCCACAGGACCTCCCCTATAATGCCTCCAATGATCCAGACCCCTTCGGACGGCTTGAGGGACATGGCCCCCTTCCTTTGGATGGACTCTCGGACCACGCCGATGTACCAGTCTTTCCCCTGACTCACGTCCACCGTCCAGCTATGTTTCCCGGACACAAAGCCGCCGGCTCCCAGCACGCACACTCCGCCCGTGCAGCGTTCCGGGTTGTCCGGGAGCATCCGCTGACTGCTGTACTGCACGCAGGTCAACTCCTTCGAAATCTCCAAGTTGGCCTGGGCTGTGTTTGGATCCAAGGCGATGGGCGCTGGAGGATTTTCAAAAGGCCGAACAAATAGATGCGTTCATACTTTGGTGTGAGGAAAATTCCTCGAGCGCTTACGATTAGCTCGTTTTGGTCGACAACTTGGCAAGGGTTGAGGTGGAAACGCACAACCTTCAGGTTACTCTACCCCGTGAGCCATGTCAATGATGAACTATGTTGGCCCCGTGCCCTAGTTCCAGTTTGTTTTTCAGAAAGTCCCCATTTCATTGACTCACCGTATTTCACGAGGCCTTCCATCTTCTTCCATACGTGAAATTTAAGCGACGCCTGATGCGTGGCGCAGTTGATCAAGATGTCTCGGATGATTTCCGGTTCTCTGATATTGCATTTGAGCCTACAGAAAGAAACAAAAAGAAGAATCACACCGACTATATAAGCACAGCAACGTACGTCGGGCACTTGCCCACACTCACTTCTTTTTGGTGTCTTTGTAATCCTACGGAGTAAAGACGAGAGATTTAAAACCACGATTAAGTCTTTTGAAGAAAACAAAGTTCCAGTGCGTTTGTGCGTACCACCAAAAAGGCTAAATGGTCTCCCTTCAGTCTTGTCTCTGTGTGACTGATGACCGTGGTCAGGCTCTTGATCTGGTTCTCAATGGAATCCAACTTGAGGCTCATCACTTTGACCTTCACTTCCACTTCCTGTGCCAGCGCCTGAAGTCTAGACTCTTCCTCATTGAAAAGGAACAAGTGCAACTTTTGGAACTCCTCCCTGATCGTTCGGTTGTTTTCATCCGCTTGCTTCTGTAATGAGATTGCGGCGGCGGTGGCGGCGGCAGGCTCTTAAGTTAAAGTGTGAACATTGAAGTGAACAAGTGTGTGCTGTAATGGGAACCTGTATAAATGTTCTGGTCCTTTCCCAGCTCTCTCTCGTCTTGTTCAGAGTCCGCAGCTTCTTCTTGAGGGACTCCAGCGTGCCTGATATTTCTTCCTGACATATTCACGCAAACAGGAAATCGTCAACTTCCACATTTTTTAGCTTTCGGTACACTCTTCTTCTTCTTACATGGCTTTAGGGTGGTGATAGTTGTCACTTTCTTTTTTCTTTTTTTTTTTTTACCCGGGTTCACAATTTTGAAATTGACGTTTCAATGAGTAATTTAATTTTCCAATTATAGGAACATGCCATTTTCACTCACTTTCATTCCATTATGTTTATAACATGAGCACTGCAAATAGCAACGGCATCTGATTTTCTAAAAAATGTCAAAATAATGGAATCCAATCTGCATTTTTCCAGCCTCTCCGTTTCAACCTGTGGCTGACACTGCGACACGGAGCACATCCCCTTTCAAAGGTGAGCTACTCTTGCTTGATCAATTGTTTGGTTCAAACGTCAACATCATTACAAAGAAGACGATATTAAGCGCGTTTGAATACCAATGGATCCATTTTTGTCTATCCCTAACTTTTGCCGTAATTGAGCTCCATTCTATTTTGTACCTTCTTCTGCTTGGCGGCTTCATCCAGCGGACAGCACTCGTGGATTTTGTGCTGTTTGGACATTTGGCACAGCAGGCAAATGGGCTGCTCGTCATTCTGACAATAAATGCTCAGCTTCTCCTCGTGAAGCATGCAGCGGTCTCCGCTCACGTTCTCCATGTGGTACTGATCCGCTGCGATCTTCAGCGCCAAATTGATGGGAGGCCTTTTGGGAGTGCAGACGGCCTTACACACCGGACACTCTTGACATCTTTTCCATTCCCAGAACTGATGCAGGCAAAGTTTGCAAACGTTATGTCCGCACTGGAGAAGAACCGGGTAGCAGTAGATTTCCGTACACTGAGGACAAGTCAGGTCCTCTCTGGAGATGACGCTGTGTGTTGCCATGACTTTGAAGATGGACCGTCATGTGAGCCAAGTGCGGATCTTCACTGCTCTTCAGGTGCAATCAACACTCACTCATAGTTCACGCCTCACACACACACACACACACACACACGCTCATACCGTCAATGCTGGCAAGCTTGTCAAACCGGTTTAATGCGAGTCCAGATATAGACGACACGCAAATTAGGTAATGCGTGCTGCTTGGGAACAATGGCTGTAATTTGGAACAAAAATACACAGAAATGTACATTCCAATCCAATACACAGAAAATGATAGATTATACTCAAATCTGTACATTATGCACAAAATGTACATTCTTTTTATTATTTGAATCAAATACACAGAAAATTAAGAAAATGATATACTAAAATCTGTGTTGAGTGAGAAATAACGCAAATCACAACAAAAGGATAAGAACAATTACAGTAAAACAAGCTAAATTAAAATTGAAAAAAACCCTGCATCGTTTTCTTTGTGTGACATGCAACGCTAAAAATATAGACTAATGAGTCATTAAAACCAGCAGTGACGCAAGTCAAAAAAAATTGTGGAAACTCGTAGGAAAATTACAAGAGCACAAAATAGAAGCAGCAAAATGACAGGTTGACCTGTCAAGTAAAAATTCAATATAGTCAGATAGAAAACATCTTTTAGCATCATCTTTTGTAGCAATCGTTTTTCTGCTCTTTGGCAATATGTTTCGCAAACATTGACATGTGTACAGTAAGTCACATTTCCCCTAAACTTGTCCCACTGAAATGCAATGAAATTCTTCCAGTAGACGTTGCCAACATTTCATTGTGATGAGTACAGGAGAAAGAAAAAAAAAAACCTCCTCAAGAGGTGTTTTCCCACACACAGTTGAAAGTACGATGACTCATCCGTCGACAGCTTTGCGCTCGTTCGTTCGTTCGGTTGGCAAGCAATCCAGGGTTTAACCCCCCTCTCAACCAGGAAAGGCTCAAGTCATCCACAAAGCCTTTGTCAGTCTATTTATGCCACTGACGTAGATCCATTCATTTCTTATCGGCATAGGATTGGAGCAGAACCTGATATCTAGCCGTCCAGTGCAGGGACAGCTCCAGGAATTGGATCTCCCTTTTTCTCTAGAAGCCAAAATGACCAATTAGCTCATAGCTTAGATACAGACTTAATAATGTTTGGTTTTTCTCATACAAAATATGAAAAGGGAGCATAAGTAAACAATAACACTTTATTCCAGTTCAGTAGAAAACAACAACATCTGCAAAATGTTGAATTAAAACACATAACCGTAAGTAACAAAAAGATATCCATAGGTTTCAGTTCACTGCTTTCTTGTGCGCTTTGTGCACTTTGTCTTGGTCGTCGTTTCCGCTTGGTGTGCAGAAAGCAGTTTTTTCTTGAGCTTGCTTTGGTCCACGCCACTTCTTCTGCTTCTGGTGGGCCGCTGCTGACGAGCGCGCCCCCTTATCGCTCGCCCGGCCGACGTAGATGTTTCCTCTTGTGGCCTGTTGTCGTCGGCGAACAATGATTCATCTTGGTCCCAAACTACCACGGTTACACCTGTGAGGCAGACATGGGGCTTTTCAGAGCATCAAAACCAAAAAGGGTGTCCAACCTTCCCTTGTATCACCTTACCCATTCCAGAGCCAATCACATCTCCCATTGGATTGAATTTATTGATCTGAAAAACATATTTGCACATCTTTAACTTGACCTTCCACACCACAATGGACAATGGTTTGCTTTTTTTCTGTATACATGTGATTTTAAAATTTAAAAAGTAAATCTAGCTGGAAAGGAGGAGTTTATGCAGGGTGAGGCTTTGACAGGAAAAATATGGCTGTGTTGATAATTACAGATGATGCTAAACGAATAGACAGCCCCTTTCCACGATGCCAGCAAAAGGTGTTCCAAAACGCTGCAATTATCGTTCTCTCAAACACCTCGTGCATCTGTGTGCACTTCACTGACGACTGTAGAGAGTAATGCTTGCGGCAAGGGCAAAATTGGAGCAGTTGTGCTTAGCGAATAAGAAATCATTCGGCAAATTGACTGTGCTTGGTTCTACTCACAGATTTGATTCCTCCAACATTGGGATCATACAATTGGCACACAAGCTCTGCTGTGTTGGAATCAAAGATGTCAATAGTTCTCTGGTCGTCCTGACAGATCCTGTCATCAGGGTAACGACCCACCACGATGAGGTCATACACAGGATGCCATGTAGCCTGTGGGAACGTTGGCAAAACAAGTTTGGCTGGGTACTTTTTTTTTTTCTTCCCCCGACTCGGATCAGGCGCGAATTCTTGGACTTTGTGAGACAACCAACCTTGATGGGTGTGATGTGTTGAAAATGTCGATGTGGATGATGGATGATTTGTTGAGGCTTGGACCAATCAGAGGATGAATACACACGGATCTCGTTGTACTGATCAGTTGTGAGCAACTTGGAGCAGTCCGAGGGATGGAAATAGGCTGTGAAGATCCAAGAAAGGGATGTTAAAAAAAAAAAAAAATCCCTTGCATGTGAATTTGTCAGAAGACCTGAGTTGATAGCCTTCTCGTGAGGCATGTCATGAAGAAAGCTCTTCTTGTCCTTCATGTTTCTCAGGTCCCACAGCTTCACTGTGTGGTCCACTGACGCCGTCGCAAGCAGCCAATCACAGCGTGGGTTGAACTCTGCGTGGGTCACTTTGGCTTTGTGTAATTTATCACTGAAAATCTACAATATTGAAAGAAAACAAAAAAGCATTTCGTCTTCTTATAGGGGACTAAATCGTGATTGCTACATGTAAAAAATGGTTTCAGAAACCATAAAAAAAAAGGAGGATCACATACCTTCTGCCCATCTAAACCCATCAGCAGTAGATTTCCAACATTGTCTCCAGTCACAAGCATCTGGCGGCTGATGGAGACGTCCACACAGCAGTACCAGAAACTGGGAGTAGAATGTTCATTCAAATGATGCCTTCCAAAAATCTCTTTAAAATAACGAAATGAGGGCTGGCATTTTTCATCAGTCTTCTCCGCACTTTTCTCACCATACGTTGTGGTGCTCGTGGCCACAATCTTCCGTTCTGGATAAAACGGTGGCTGTGAGGCCCTCAAAGCTCTGCAGGGTCAGTGTGCCCTCACCGGAGGCCACGTACACCCTGGAAAGATCCGTGGGACAAAACTTCATCCCTCCGATGAAGTCTCCGGCGCCGTTCTACGCGCACAAACAGAAACGCAGGCCTTTCGTTGGGCACTTGTAATTTAAGGGGACGTATTATGGAAAGATGTCTTCTGCCTCACTTCTGTTTTGTGAGACTGTTGCAGACAATGTCACCAGAATTAGCTTCTGATTGCTGGCATTTTTTATTTTTTTAATTTGATGGAGGGGAGGCAGCGTGTTTGGGATTGGCTGCTATGCAAATGATTGAATCTCTATGGGGGGTGCATTATTTCTCCTTGAGACAAAAAGGACCACTTTCGAAGAAGACTGATGAAAAAAAAAACCTTCATGACCCTCGCTGTGTGCACTTGATACAATACAAGTAGACTGGAGTCTTACTTGAAGGTATCTGTGCAGGCAAACACTGTGAGAGTGGTCCCATTGAAATCTCTGAGGGACGTCGTACCCCCCATAGATGACGTGAACAGCTGAGTGGGCTTTAAAGGGTTAAACCTCATATCTGTTACCGAGTCTCCAGCCCCCATCTGAACAGAGAACCAGCAACAGGGCTATCAAGCCGAGCCAAGCACAAGTGCTCACTGAAAGCAAGCTCACCCCTCTGATGAACATCTTCTGGTCGCGGAGCTTGAAGTCCCACAGCTCGATGTCACCGCCCTTGGAGCCCACTACCAATGTGCTGGGATTGGTGGGATGCCACTCCAGGCAGGTGACTCGCCGGTCGAAGGGAAGGTTTGATGCGTGGTAATGGTACGAAGAGAGTGAGCGGACAAAAGGCTCTTGGAGACACTGAAAATTTCAAAATAAAACACGAGACTGACAGTTTCCCAATGCCAACACGGATATGCTCCTCAAATGAAGTGGTTGCATACATGATAAAAAGAGGAGCCAAAAGGATTTTTTCCCACCGGCAACACTCCTACTAACGCGAAAACTTGTATTTTAATTGTACGGCAGCGCCTCTTACCTGTCTCATTTGAGTATGAACACTTTGTCCCAAAGTGTGCTTGTAGATGTAGTGGAGTATGCTTCCATGTGCAGTTTTCTTCTGAATCCCTGTGGAAAGGAGACCTTGTCAACACAGACACCAGCAGACAATATCAAGCACAGGAAATGAATGCAGCCCACCCAAACAGCCACCTTTTTTGCACGCCTCTGCATCCTTCTTCTCCCGTAGTTTAGCCGACAAAGTTGAACCAGAGTTCTCCCCACCAGCTCTTTTCTCCACCTGTGGCTTTTTGGATTTGGATTTGAGGCCATCAGATTTGGAGGGTTTGCTTTTCATCGCGAACCCTGCAAAAACCAAAGGCTTGACGAAAGGACGCGTTGAGCAAATTTGTCAAACATGCCTCACAGACACTGTCCGCTCACCTGTGATGTTTCGCGACTGGTGTGACAGCTTAGCAAAAAGACCACTTGCGTTTACATAACACACGTGACTTCAGGACGTGGCTGTTTTGTAACTTGTATTTCTCTTGTTTCACGGCAGGTGGCGGTGTTTCAATCAACCAGCATATGAAGTGAAAGCGGCGTTCACGTTTAGTCGTTTATCCTAAACCAATAATCGATTTATATTTACTATCATCACCAGCCAAATGAAATCGGATTGAAATTTTATTAGATAATAAAAGACGTGAAGCAATAAAGCACTATTACGGTTTGAATCAATTTGGAACGATAATGCTCGAAAGCGAGTTGTTTTAATGGTTTCAGCTGGTTAAATAATAGTTTAAACACGTAAAATGGATACAACGGGCGAAACGACAAGCGTGTAGGCGTTTTATTTTTGCAGAAAATCACAGTAATTCTTACCTTTCCTTGGTGACATGAACGCACCAAACATGAATGCAGGAAGCGGAAATACCTGATCTTGAAGGACGCTTCTGATTGGCTACGATCGGCTCATTTTGAAAACGTACATTCGTTTGAACAAAGACGAGGGAGCGAGCGAGCAAGCAGAAATCAACAAGAAGAAGGTGAAAGAAATAGTGGGTGCGAGACAAAATGACCAGACCAGCGTAAGTTAAAATGACTAAATGTTGAAATGTGTTGTCTGTTACCACAGTGAAACGTGACATTTGTCAAGGGCGTGTTATTTTTATGATAATGTTGTTTGGACGTTCACCGGTTTTAGTTGAAATGTTTAGCCGCAGGCCCACTAGCCTCGGGACTGGCTAGCTAGCTAGCTAGCTAGCGTGTGACTTTGTTCCCAAACTGCCAAGTAATAATGGCGTGAATTGTATTTATTATATTTTTTTCAGAAAGGGCAAAACACCCCGGCGACAACCTCCCAAAAAAAGCGGCCAGAAAGACCCAGTTGGGGTGAGTTTGAAAGCAGATGGCCAGCACTTAACAGACGTGTTCGAGATTTGCGCCGAACCAACCGTCTTTTATTTGTATTTGTTTTCTATCCCACTCAGGTTTACTGTCGTGTGCGACCCCTCGGCGGAGAAACCGAAGAATGTTGCATCGAGGTGATCAGCAGCACCACCATCCAGCTGCATGCACCCGAAGGCTTCAAAACAAACCGCAATGGAGAATACAAAGAGGTGAAGGATTGGAACCAGCAAAGGTTCACACGTGGAAACTTTCAAAGACGATATGAGACCAAGTATTAGTGCTTTTTGTGCGGTTTAACAATCCTTTCTGTTTCACAGACACAGTACTCCTTCAAAAAGGTCTTTGGAGTGTTAGTGTCTCAAGTGGAGTTATTTGAGAGTGTCGCCAAGCCTCTCGTTGATGACCTCATCCATGGAAGAAATGGTAAGGCTTTGTTCAGAGCGTTGCTGGTGCCTCCACCTCCATTTTATCCCATTGCGTCTCTCTTGTTCATCACAGGGCTCCTCTTTACATATGGCGTGACGGGAAGTGGGAAGACGTTCACCATGACTGGCTCTCAGGGCCTAGGTGGACTTCTGCCTCGCTCTCTTGACATGCTCTTCAACAGCATCGGGTCTTTCCAGGCCAAACGATATGTAAGGCCTGCACTGAATATCTACTTTGTTCACGCATCTGTGTAAGATCTTGGACCTAATGTTACGTCATCTATTTTTGCAGGTCTTTAGGTCAGATGATAAAAACGGCATCGAGGTCCAGAATGAAGTCGATGCCCTGTTGGAGAGACAAAGGCGTGAAAATGCTTGTGCTCCCAAAACTGCCTCATCCAGGTTGGCCCGAGTCCCGTCCATGAACACGAAACCCGCTTCTGACGTTTAAGCGGGAATTGTCGACTTGCACTTTAGGCAGAAGGTGGATCCTGAAATCGCTGACATGATTAAGCCGGCCGAGGCGTGCAAAGCAGATGACGTGGATGAGGACAGCAGCTACAGCGTTTTTGTGTCCTACATTGAAATCTACAACAACTACATTTATGATCTCCTCGATGAAAACCAGGAGGATACATTTAGGCCCAAGTGAGTTCCAAGAAAGCAAATGTTTGGATCGACACCAAAACGAGCCTTCAGATGCTCACTCGATGAATGTCAAATTGTATTTTCTTCTAGGTGGAATGGTGGAGGCACACCTCTGCGTCAGAACACTGACTTTACGTATGTGACCAGTGAAGTAATAGTAACTTCATACTTAAGTTTCCCATAACAGTTGGCATTCCAGCTGCTCCTTAGGATGCCTTGCCATTGCTGGGTACAGCTACCCACTTGCTGAAGTTAGACCTAATCAAATATTTTGTATCTTTTAGAAAAAAGAGAGAGAGAATCAGTGAAAGCTGCCAAGCATGTTATGTTTTTGTGTATGCGCGCGTTCTGACGTGTTTTGTGACAGCAGAGGCATTGGCAAAATAATTGCATGCAGTCAGAACATCTCTCGCCATGGCATTCTGTCCGTCCAGCTGCTGCTTGTTGTCTGTCATGGCAGACCTCCAATTTCCCGAAATCAGCTCCAGTCCTTTTTTTGCCCTGCCCCACCTGCCGCATCCTCCGAAACTCAACGAAACAAGCAATCTGGTGTGTTTTGAGACTAACACTGCCCCGTCTTCTTTCCTTCTTGTGACGATAGAGCACCTCAGTCTAAAATTCTCCGAGAGGACCAGAACCATAACATGTATGTTGCCGGTTGCATGGAGGTTGAAGTCAAATCTGCCGAGGAGGCCTTTCAAGTCTTTTGGAAAGGTGAGCGGTGTTGATTTTGAAGGAAGGAGACAAGAACGTAAGCGTGTGGTATTTCGTGCTGTGATGGACCTCGATATTTGTCTGACTTGGTATTGTTGCCCCTGACTCTGACCAAGAAATGGCCTCCATTTTAATCTTCTCTCTGAGCATACTACGCAAGAGTTCCTTCCGATATAGATTTTCCAGAGGTCCTGGCTGTTTGGTAGTGTGTTGATAATCTCGTCGCTCTAGGTCAGAAGAGGAGGAAGGTGGCCAACACCCGGCTCAACCGCGAGTCCAGTCGCTCCCACAGCGTGTTCACCATCAAACTGGCGCAGGCTCCTCTGGACGCAGATGGCGACAGCATCCTTCAGGTGAGCTGGGGCCAAAGCTACATTCATTGACACCAGACTAGACCCTTTTGACGTCTGATTTTATTTATTTATTTTTTGGGAATGAGAAGAACCAAGTGGCTGTCAGTCAGCTGTGTCTGGTGGACTTGGCAGGAAGCGAGCGAACAGGCAGGACGGGGGCCGAGGGTACTCGCGTACGTGAAGCAGGTAGGATCTCAAAGCCTATTTGTCACACATTTGACTTTGCGCTCACTTGAGACGTGTTGCCTTGCAGGAAACATCAATCAGTCTCTACTGACTCTGCGCACGTGTATCGAGGTCCTGCGAGAAAACCAGATGTGCGGTACAAACAGGGTGAGTCCCACCCACTGTCCCTCTATTGTCCCCAATTTGATTGCATCCTTTTGTGCACTAGATGGTTCCCTACAGAGACTCCAAAGTCACCCATTTATTCAAAAACTATTTTGACGGAGAAGGGAAAGTCAAGATGGTGGTCTGCGTCAACCCAAAGGCCGATGACTACGAAGAAACCTTGGTCAGCTCCGCGTGCGCTCTCGGCCTCCCTTTTCATTTGCGTTTGTCTAACGCGGCCTTCTCCACATTGTCCAGCTGGTGATGCGCTTTGCCGAAATGACGCAGGAAGTGGAAGTGGCTCGGCCACTGGACCGACCCATCTACGGCTTCACGCCGGGCCGCCGCAATCGAAACCAGGCTTTCAAAGAGGAGCTATCTCGCAAGTTGGAGGAGCGCGGCGGTCCAGTAGACACAGGTAGTGTCTGTTGTGTCATCCCTTCATGGCCAAAGAGGAGAAAAATGAAAGTTTTCCACACTACCAAAAAAAAAAGTGTAGTTTGGCATTCTGTTGTGTTTCCTCACAGACATAACTTCAGTTTTGAACTTGGCGACGCACAGCCTGCCTCCCATCCCCTCCATCGAGGTTACGGACGCTCACGATGACATCACCCTGCCGAGGCTGATCGAGGCTCTGCAGAACAGGCACCGAATCAGACGGGCCATGGTGGAAGACTACAACCAAGCAGGTGACTGTTCATGGTCGACCTCATCCCCCGCTGAACCTTCTGGGCTTACTTCTTTTTGTCTTTTAGCCAGCAGGATGACATCTCTTCTGCAACAGCTCGACGGCAATATCAACTCCAAAGAGAATTACATGCACGAACAGAACAGCAAGCTTTTGGAGAAGGACAAGATCATCCAAAACAACACCGCAGAAATTGAGCGGTTGGAGAAAAAAGCAAAGATGCTTGAGCATAAGGTGGGCTTTGTGTCCAAGGCTCAAGCCCTTCACAGCTGCTTTCTCCGACTGAGCTGCTTCCCCGTTTGCAGATTGACATCCTTCAGAAAACGACCAAGATCTACGAGGACGACAAGCGTTCCCTGCAGCACGAGTTGGAAACGAGAGCGCAAAGGCTGCAGAGGGAGCTGTCCGAGAAGAGACGCATGGAGCAGCGCATGCACGGGGCTGTCACCGACACGCAGCACAAGTGGGAGAAAGAATGCGTGAGTGTCTCCGGCAAAGAATCCCTTTCATCTTGCCAAAGAATTCCGAATGACGTGGCGGCGCTTGTGTCTGGCCGCGCAGGAGAGACGCGTGAACGCCATGCAGCATGAGATGCAGAACAAACTGTGGGTGAAAGATGAGAAGCTCAAGCAGCTGAAAGCCATCGTGACGGAGGGCAAGACGCCGAGTCACCCTGATGCGCCGCCCCGTCAGACACAACCCAAGTCGGCGCCGGCGCCGCCCCCCAGGGAAGAACGAGTCCCAATGCCTGCAAAAAGATCTGCCTCGCCTTCACCGGCGGTACGCGGCCTTGGCTGAGTTTGGGTCTTAACGTCGTCATTGTTTCTAAATTTGCTCAATTTAATTTTTCACAATTTGGCGTGTGTGCCCATGTTTATTCATTTGCCTGGTTGTGACTCCTCCTCGTGTGTGTGTGTATGTGTGCTCAAACCAGACGTCGGCGCCAGTCCGGCCCCTGCACCGGCGCTCCCGCTCAGCAGGTGGAGAAAAGTGGGTGGACCATAAGCCTTCCTCCAGCCTGGACTTGGGAACGGTGCTGCAGCCCATCATTCCCAACGCCATCAAAGTGTCGGCGCCCAATGAGAAGGTGCTGTCCAAGTGCGACCGATACGTGTTGACGCACCAGGAAATTGCCTCTGATGGCGAAATCCAGACCCAACTTATTAAGGTGAGTCGTGGAGCATCACTGAGGGACTACATCGATGGGCCACTTGCTCATAGTACATGACATGTTCCAGGGTGATGTGATGAAGACCAGAGGAGGAGGACAGGCTGTCCAGTTCACTGACATCGAGACATTGAAACAGCAGCTCACCAACATCGAATGGTCTGTAATTAACCACTGGAGGTTGCAGACTCAGTCAACGATCGTGTTTTTTAAAAAGATTTTTAACTTGTATGTTTTTGTGCCCCAAGCCGCAAAAGGAAGTCTTCGGAAGGAGATGGCAGTCACCAAAAAGGTGGTGGATCTTTGGCCGATGTGGAGAACAGGGTAAGATGATTGTCATCAAAAAAACTGGAAGAGATGAAAACAGAACATTGTGCAAACGGCTTGGTCGCGTTGCGAAACTCGTACAACTATTTGAAACATTTGTCATCTGAGCCCTGCAGGGAAATATGTTCAGGCATCTGCCTATTTGGTTTTGCTGTATTGGCAGTCCTATTAAAATGTTCAATAAAGAGGTTGTATTGTTTCAAATAGTGATTTCTCTACAGTGCGCTGTCGCAATGGAGATGAAGGCTGGCTCCACGATGGGACCTGGCGTTGAGCATCATTGCATCACCAAGTAAGCTGCTGCTGCTGCTGCCGCTGTTATGTTTTGTAAAACGTGCTTTACGGGACTAATTTAATAACTGTATTTGCTTTTACAGGCGCAGGAAACCCTGAAAGCAGAAAGCGGTTCCACTGAGTATCACTCCATTTTGGTCTTTTTGTGCAATACTTCCAAAGCTTTTTTTTTTTTATATTTGTATCTTTGCTGATATTTAACATTCATCACTTCTGTATTATTCAAGTGTACACTTCCAAAGCTGTTCATAAAATATTTCAGGTTTTGTAGCACCAGCAGAATTTGTGGTATCTAGGTCAGTTTTGTATGGTGTGCATTGTGTGTGTATCCCTTTTATAGTTTTTGTACTGTAGTCGAACGTTTATAAAGTATGTTTTTTTTTCTCGAGTAATTTCCTTATTAATTGAACGCTCTTGTTGATGTCACTGTACTCGGGCAAGAAATTCCTTTGTACCGGATTGATTTGTGTGGCTGAGTGCAATACAATAAATAAGCACTGGGTGGCAGCACAGGACAATAGTTAAATATCGACAGGGCTCGGAGAAGGTTCATCCGCTTCACCGTTGGCTCCTGAATGCCATCCATTTGGACAACATTGCAAAAGAAGGTGTTGCAAAATAGTAATTGCACTCATATGAAATTTTATATTTATGTGTTTCTGCTGAAGTGACAAGTACTGACAATACAATTGGATCTGCAGGAACAAAGTGATCTCCCCCCCACCCTACAGCTGGGTTGAAATTGCAAACTGCACTTTTGTGAAATCCAAATAAATATGAGCACGCATTTCCCGTCTCCACAAAGCTGAGCGCATCAGAGACAGTTGAAACCTCATCTGGCTGAGTTTCAATTGGAAAGCGCTGAAGAGTGACTAACATGGAGCCTCTTGGAGAAGGTCAAGAGCCCGGAGCAACCAGCGGCCATTAAATTCACTCCAAGTGCTTTGCTTTTTGACCAGGCTTGCACCGCACTATTATGGTGTGCAAACCCTCAACGCCAAGTGGCACAAGCATCATAGACATGTTATTACGTTTGAGCCTCTAATCAACATTACAGCTTTTAAAAGAGACTCTTGAGAAGGTGAGAGAGAGCGAGAGAGCTGCATCCATCCGGCGCTCTGCATTGTCGCTTGGGAAACATTTGACTAATGTTCATATTCTACTCAATTATATTATCATTTGTTTTACCGCACATCCATTTTCAGACAATTACATTGACTTAAATCGTTTTTTTAACTCCAAGTACTGCCTTAATTTAAAAACATTAAAATTCAGTAGCGTAGAAGGTGTTGCGATATGAGACAGGTTATATCTCAACGGCATTATTCTCGAGGTGCCAAAAATGACACGTTATTAACGCCAATTTCCTTTCTCGCCGATAGATTTTGAACGCAGCCCAGCAGTGATAGCCCTGCATTGTGCCTCTTCGCCTCTAGGGGCAGTGTGGTGCGCACATGCAGATAACTCGCTTGGAGGACGGTGATTAAAAGTTGATGCCAACACACCTTCCTCGGCCGCCATTATGCTCAAGGTAGATAAAATGTTTGAATACTCGGAGAGAAAGAAATAACGGCACCAGTCAATGAACGAAATAATAATTAGGCAGTTCTTGTGCATAGAAGTCGAGTGTTGGTTGACACGATGAAAAAAGACAAAATAAAACAAAAAACAACGCTGCGAAGTCAGTGGGGGAGATATGAAGGTAAGCATAGTTTTAGAAACATGAAATAAATTGTACATTTAAAATAGAAAATGTGAGATTGATGTGACTAAAAAACATTTTAATCGATGGACCCTCCCTATTATACGCAGTATGCTGTTTATTGTACGCCAATGTAAGTATACAGTTTAAAAATGAACACAGCTTAAATTAACGAATATAAAGTAACAGTATTTAAATTGGCTGGTTATGCTAACTAATGTGTTTTGTATCGCCATTTCAGCATGTGGCCTTTTTTTGCTACAACAAGGGTTTACTGAAAACAGAAAGCCCAAACATCAACTAGTATTCTACCTTCGGCGATACAGGATTCTAATTAAGGTAAGCCATTATCAACTTCTCTTTATGAATGGACATTTGGACAATTCCTCCAACCACATTTCATTTGCTGCTGTCAACACGATGTGATTTTGGAAATTCACTTTGCGACAGTTTATTTTTCGGGGTACGAAGCTGCAAGAAACTAGTGACTGAACTAGGATGAGGCAGTTTGAATATTCATGTTCAGCTGTTAGCTCAACTTGAAGAACTAAATTTAGCTATCCGGTGCCTTCATAAATACTATTTTACCAACCTCATGGATCCTAATTTAAAAGGACTTGCTAGAGCAAGAAGCTCAACCACAACCGCACTAGAATTCCCCATGACACTTTCCATCAGTGGCATAGATAAGAAACCGCCGTCAGTGAAAGTCAATTAGTGGCAAGCGTGCAAATAGCGCGTGAGAGTCGAGCGTTGCTTGAGCGGCCTGTCGCCATCGTTGCATGTCAAAACTGCGGATGCCTTACAGCCGACTATTCGACAAAAAAATGACGAGACTGACAGACAGTTAATTGTCATTCAGCCTGTCCTGTCTGCAAACGTCTTGAAAATTCTTCCTCTTCCTCACGCTCCTTTGCAGAATGTAAATCTCTCTTCCTGTTGTTGACGGTCACAAAGGTCAAAAGCGTGTCATGATATTTCATGAACACAACTAGAAACTGGTTCAAATGTGTCGTGTCTGTTAAGCAATATACCTCCAATAGTTTTACAAATGTTTCCTCTATTGCTGAAATGTTGATGGTATTCTGGCTTTTATTTGTGAGTCTTCAATGTTGTTTTGGCCCACCCACAGTGGATTCAAATGGAAAAATTACATCTGATCTGCTCCTTAATTATGTTCTGGGTAAGTAAGTAGACCTCTGAATAAAACAATGAGTAGTCATATTGGAAGCCACTAAGTCCCAAATTTAGCCGAATAATTCCCCCCCTGCCCTCTTTGTTCTCGGCAGTCGACTAAGTGCTTGCAGTTGTCAGCCGAGTGTACACTGGCTGCACTTGTAGCTGGCGGTGTCCTTCCTGTGGTGACAGTATGCCATGACGGATTTCCGTTGACTCACTTTCATTGTAACCGCAATGGAGAAGGAGGAAAAAAAGAAAAAAAAAAGATCACAAGTGCTTGATGTCATCCAGTTAAAGCTGCGGCTTTGCGTGCAGTTGGCAGATGATTTAAGCAGTAGTGAAAGGAGTTTGCTGACGAAATGCGGTGGGGGTGGGGGGGGGGGGGGGGTCTGCACTCACGCTTGTACAAAGCGGCCCAATGGATGATGACTAAATAACGTCTACTTTGAATATGACAGGGGTTGACTTTCTCACATCCCTCAAAGCAACAAAAGACTGAATAAGCGTGATTAACAGAAAGCATATGCAGGGGATATTAAAATAAAAGTCCACTCAGTACCCACTGGGCCTGTTCAAATGACAGATTTCTGACTATTATAAGGACCTGAGAAAAAAAAAAAATGTCAAAAAACTCCTAGACTAGAACAGAAGAACTTTATTTGGAGTTAATTGGAGAGACATGACTTTAAATGTGATTCATCCAGCCCACTTCCAAGAGGGTGTGCACACATCTGCAAGCACATCATCCCAATTTACTTTTACCAAACCGTATTATCTGCGCCGTGTGTAAGTCGGGCCCATGCTCGCTTTTTAAACACACACATTAGTGGCTCATCCTTTTCAAATAAAGTCTTCCACACGGCCGCTCTTATCCACCACTTTGCACATTGCGCTTGCAATCGGTGCTCAATTATAGGCGCCGCATTAACGACTTGTCACTTAATTCATTAGGTACGGCCAAGTTGTTCCTTCTAATAAGGCGGCGCCTTTTATCACACAAGCGCAGGTATGCGTTGAACGGCCGCCATTAAAGCAACCACGTGCGCGCCAGAGATTAGAGTTCTGGCAAACTGGAGGGAGCGCAGCAAAAACACAAAAAACCTACTGCGAAGTGTCGCCCAATTCACAAAGCGTGCTGTTTTCACGCTGGGTTTATCCACTTGATTAATGCCCACTGAACGTTCGCATTGGAACATCACCTGAGGAGCACGTAAACCTGCAGCGGCATAGCAAGGGTGGCGTGAAAAGCCCATTAGGCTTCCGGTGAGGTCCATTTAAGCAAACACCGGAACAGCTGGCAGAGAAATTGTGATCGATGGTGAGACAGTTCGTGGGGAGGGGAACGGTCTCATAGCGAGCCATCCAATTCGCTCTTCTCTCTCGTGTTTTGCTAGCAATCACCTCCACTCACTCACTCACTCACCCACCGGCCCAAAAAAATGCTCATGCAGCCAAATGACAGCTGGCGTGTCCTTTGACGTGAGCTCCAACCAGACGGGCCGCCGGCGTGATCAATACGCACATCAAGATGACTGAATCCTTTCAAGCGTGTTTGTAGAGCTGGATTTGCTGAGCTAACACGGTCCACATCGAACCCCCTCGAATAAGCTTGTTTGGCGAGCGAGCGAGCATCCTCTGTGTTTGAATAGGAACTATTCAAATGGAGACCAGACAACGCCCCTTCCTTCCTTCCCTCCCCTCTCTCTTTCTCCATACAAGCAGACAAACATGTCCGCCCTGCCAGTTCCTCATTTTCTTCTCTCTCTCTCTCTCTCTCTCTCCTTTGTTCACTTGACTTCTGCATGCTTGATTACTCGCCACCTCAAATATGGAACATCAAATTGGCCGTAACATTGTGGAAGCGCTGTAATGCCAAGATTCCACCCTGAGAACGTCAACTTGACACTTGCTGGAAGACAAGTGGAGTTGCATAGATAAGATACTATGTCTTGCAACGCTCTCCTTTAGGACAGGACAAAACATTTGATCTGAAATGTTTTTGAAAAGAAAATGATGGGCTTGCATCAAGGTCAACGTGATGGCTTTTGTGTAATCATGCAAACAGAAACAAAGAGACACTGCTGGAAAGTCAAATTCTGAGTTGCTCTGAAACACAAAATCAAGCTAGCTAGCTAAATAACTAAATAGCTACAATGACTAGCTATAATAGCTAAATAAATTAATAAATACATACACACAGCTATTTATTTATAGATACATAAATATTTATTGATTCATTTATTTATTTGTGATGAGTCATAAAAAAGCAGAATTAAAAGTTGAATACTCTGCGTTGGACAGCGACAGCTAATGCAAATAAATCCGATAAATCTGACGCGCATTGGGCGATGCCGAGACATTGTTGCTTGTCCTATTTTTACATAAAGGGTTTCAGAAACAATAAGTGTTTTGAAAAACATGCAAATCTTTTGCCTTTGAAGAGTTACTGATTATAGAATCTTTGACTAAATAAATGAGGTCGTTGGCCTTCCCAGTCAGTTGAGGCTTATTTGAAAGTGAAATGTGGCAAAATGCTGACATCTCTTTTGACATCCCTCCCAACACTCCATTTGCATCCCCGTCGTCCTCTTTTCTGTTTACACTCCGCTCGGCTCATTTAACTTCCACGACCCGGTGAATACATAACCCAGGGCCATTCAAAACATCCCGTCGGGAGAAAACCAAAGCGCGTAAGCATGCAAAGGCCGCTGCGCTGTGCTGGGCTGCGCTGGCTGGCTGGCTGGCATCAGCCTTCGGGTGCGCTTTTTAAACGCTGTCGTTTGCTGCCTCGGAGGCAACCAGCTGCATCGCTCGGACGCACTTCCATCGCTTTGTTAAATCTCGCCCTCGTGCGCAATTCATGATGCGCGTTACGAACTGTTAAAGGTTCGGCGTGGCCTTTCAGAAAAACGTCCCTTTCTCGCTAACAAGCTTTGCGTTCAACTCTGCATTTAATTGCGCATGCCAAAAACATTTCCCTTGAAGTAGCTGCACGCTCGCAAGGCGACATTGTATTAGACGTTTATGTTTTCAAATGAGGAAGCTGGGGCCTTTCAAAAGGGCCCAGCGGAGGAGCTAAGCTCGCATACGCAGCCTATAAAATCTGACGAGTGTCGTCGGCGGGCAGGCGGGCAAACTAACTGCGGGCACAATTAACGGCCAGAAAGGAAAAGAAGCTTGCGCTAGTAAATTTGCAAGTAATATCGTAAAGCCTGTTTGTCTTTTTCCCCCTCGAAGAACTAAATATGCAAAAATGGGCATTCTGTTTGCGTTTTACGTTGGGCTCGGTCGGGCAGTTAACGTCGTAGCTGTTGTGAGTAAGATACGAATTTCATACGCGCCGAGATTAACGATGTCGACCGCTTTTGCTGCAGTTTTGTTTTTACTGCGGCCATGCAAAGCACAAAACGCGGTTTTACGGTCTCGGTGAAGCTGTTTTTGTTGACAGTCAATCAGTCAGTAAGGTAACACGCGCAAATGAATCCGGGGGCCGACTTTGGCGTCTCCAGGTTAAGACGCTGCTGTGCATTTAATCGTCAGGTTTTAATCAGGTTGTGGCAATATTTATTTGAAGCGTGCATGGAAGCGTAGTGGTCGACCGAGTGAGCGAGCGAGTGAGCGAGCGAGTGAGCGAGTGTCCCCCTGCTCTGCTTCCCATTAGCGCCTGTCTCATCCTCAGCCTGGGCAGCTGTTATCTCAATGATGTTCTAATTCTAGCCAAACACTTCTGTGTTTGACTCAATAGAGGCAGTGTAAGTCAGCAGAGTCAATATTAGCACAGCACACAGGCTTGCTTGCTTGCTTGGTTGGTTGGTGTGAGGTAAAACGTGTTTGTGTGTGTGTGTGTGAGAGCGAGAGAAAGAGAGTGAATAGGTGATTAAGGGCAAGGTAAATAAAGATCATCAAAAAGGAAGCAAGCCGTTTCCTGCTTCCGTTTCCTCGCTTGTTTCCTTCGAGTCTGCCGCCATTTCTTTTATCACCTGTTTCTTTTTTGAAAATATTCATCACGAAGAAGTTAGTGTTGGTTCTTGGAGTCACAACAGCAGCTGCCGGCGCTCTTTCAGCTGAGCCGAGGCTTGCCGACGGTGAACGGCTCAACGTCGGTGTCAAATGTTTTTCTCGTGATGGATGGTGATAATTAGTACGAGTTTGTTTTTGTCAAGACTGCAAAACTACACTCTAATAAGAGCGACATGAAAATGTTTGTCTTTACAAGTATAGTAATGCTCTTTCCCATCCATCCGTTATAGCTAGTGTTGCATCCAGCCGTCCGTCCGTCCGTCCGTCCATCCATCCATCCATCCATCCATCTCTCCCAAATCCCATCTCATCCATCGTTCTCTCCCTCCCTCCCTACCTCCTCCTCCGCAAAGGGAGCACACAGTCCCGTTGCACTCAGCCCGAGGCCTTGTTAGCGGTAATAAAGCGTGTAAACAAAGCGCGGCGGGCGGCGTATTTTAAGGTCATGGCAAACAGCAGCAATAACCTCGCAGTCAGCACAAAGTCGTCTCCCTGATGTGGCGGCGGCGGCGGCGGCGCAATCTCCCTATTTAAATCTGCTGACACGCGGAAACGGCAACATGAGCTAATGCACTACTTAAAGAGCATAATCGTTCTTTCCCTTCCTGTTAATGAATGCTAATTAGGAGTCTGGAGCAGTTTCTGGCATGTGCTGGCTGGCCCTCTAATGTGCCGTATTGTTCTCCTCGCTTCGGCTCAGCACTAATGCTGCTGTGCCAGCTATTAAAGTCAGATAAGCCATCCATCTTTAACATTGCCAGCCAAAGCCACGCTAATAGCTCAGCCATTAAATTGTTCATTTCCATGCCTTCCGCTTTTTGTCCTTTTAGTTGTCTCTGCGCACACGTGAGCCGACTCCATGTTTGGCAAGAAAATAAATAACAAGATGTCCGTCGTGTCAAGCTCTAAAAGGTTTTCAGGTGTGACTCTTAAACGGGGAGATGTAATAATGTGATGTAATGCGTGAAATGGCTCGCTAGTAATAAGGTTAATCACATCCACACTTTTAACGAGCAGTAGGGGCCGTATTAGCGGCCATATTATTCCCATTCTGGAGTCATGTTGATTTTACTATTGATTTTAAGATCTGGCACTTAGTCACAAGGCAATTTAGTTTACGTAGGCCACTGAGAATTGGCAGCCAAGAAAAGGAAGACAGAAATGAGCCATTTCCACAAGCTCTTCGTTTGAATACAAAGCCAGCCGTAAAGTGCAAATCACAACCAAGTCGTCGGTACCGGGAAAATATGGGTTAAAAAAAAAAAAAAGGTTTCTGTTTCTGCAAGAAAATAAAAACGGCAAATGTAGGACGTCTAGAATTTTATTTTCCCATTCCGTGTCTGTTGAATGATGAATACGTTGCCATCGGAGTGAGAGAGTAAATCCAACAAGGTGATATTTGTCATCTTCCCACAGAGTGTTTGGTTTATAGAGCGTGGATGACTAATGGGGCTTGTGGTTGACCAGGCCCGTCCCGCAACATGGGAAGACTCAACTTGCGAGACTTTATTAGTCGACTCTTCATCGTGTTTCATTCCACTTGGCAAAAAGCAAGCGTTGCCAGCCGGCCGATGAATTAAACAGAACCCGGCGTTGTTTACGTATGACAACTGGTCCGTTAATAGACTTTTCGCCGCTGTTTATACAAAATACACGAGGCAATCGTGTGTGATCGATGGCGTAGGCGGCGACAATTGCTTTGGCAACCGAATCGAACAGCGTTGCTGTTTCAAGGCTAATTGAGAATATTTAAAAACACATTGGCTCTGGAAGGGTTGTAGAGCGTATTACACGATCCAACCAAAACGTAGTTTAGCCATCATCAAAAACATAATTAGGAGATTTGCAGTGAATAATGGATCAGGGTCAAACTGACATCATTTAAATTCACTGAGCTTCGCATGTCTTCACGCTATTTCCGTTCTTTGTAAGAGATGGAAAATGCAAAAATTATTTAAAAAAAAAAAAAAAAATCCCACCCTCCCTGTGCAAGGAAATGCAAAAACACGCAATCTGTGAGAATGACCAGATGTAGCATGTTGTAGCATGAAAATATGTTTTGATAAAACGTCTCTCAGCGAGACGATTAAAGCTTAGCGTCGTTCATGTTTCATTCTTCTGGAATGCCATGTGAATTAAAGACAAGTCTCAGCAAGAAATACTCACAATCACATGCTGCCGGTGTGAGTCAATTTTGCAGTTTGCGCAACACAATGTCAACATACAAGTGGAGAGTCGGCGCCACATTCATTGCTCGCTTGTAAAGAACCCGGCCCGAGATATTCTGACGCGACTGCGTCAATGACGACGAGCTTCCGTGTCGGTGTTATTTTTACTACGACGTAGTCAAGCATGCTCCCAATGAAAACGTGCACCATTTTCCTAGATGACCCCCACTACCATGTGGTATTTATGTAAATGTACTCAAAGATGGATGTGAATCTTAATGATAGGGATTCCCCTCAAAGCACCTTCATTAAGTTGATGTCGTGAAATTGATAAGATTCAAATGTTTCCCTCCTTAGATGAAGCAGAGCAGCTGTAAAAATGTGAAATATGTCAAATAGCTGCCACATAACTTGGCAACTCCACTCGTAACCCAATATGTCGACTTGCCCAAAGGTATGCTTTCTAATCTGGATATATCACGCAGCTACTTTTAAGTTCATTCCCCTCCACTGAAGCAAAAATAATTTGAGTATCTACCTGACACCTTGGGTCAAATACCAAAGAACTAGTACTTGCAAAACCTTTTAAAAGATAAAGAGCCGTATCTTTCGCAACAGCCATAACCTTTTTTATTTTGTACTAACCAACCAGTTTCGCAAACAAACCAGACCGTTTGAGGTTTTGATGTTTAGGAAATGAGTGCGTCTGCATAAACACATCCAGTACGAGGTGCAGTCTTTGTTCTTTGCTGTTGATTGACATGCATCCGCCTTCTCTCGCAACCGCTAACAGTTTAGCATGCTATGGAATGCCGCTCGGCACAAAAGGCAAAACAGGTCTCAGTGGAGCGCAAACAGCCACGGGCCCGTATGGCGCCACCGCTTCGTAGAACAGACAATCATCAGGACTATTATTACCACCAGCATCTTTGCTTTTTTTTTTTTGATGTCTCCCAAAACCTCAGCGTGATACCTGCTAAGTGATTAGCATGCGCTTTCCCACAAGAAACTGCTGCAGGTGTGAGCATTCTTTGGAAGGAAGGAAGGAGTGGTCCTGAAAAGAGCTACACCTCAGGGGCTGGAGCTTTCTTAGATAAGGATTACACACAATACAAAGGCCTTTCCAGGCGTGCTGCTCTTGATCTGACCTCTGACAAGGATAATCCAGAAGCTTGTTACACCTATTTAAAACGTAATTGCTCGCTGTCACAGAACAGGAATCTTTCCTCCCTTTTTTTCTTTCTTTTTTTTTTTTGTACAAGGACCATAAGAGCCAACGACATCAATCTTCTTTGCGGAGTAGCTCATCAACCTAAAAGGGCGGATAAGTAATCTGGCAGATGAAAGATAGGAGGAAACCCTTGTGAGCCAACACAGCTAGAAAGGAGTAGTAGCTTGTGGTGGAATTGTTTGTGTGTTTCTGGGCGGCGCCGCAGCACACAGTTTAGCCTGGAGCGCAAAGGGAAGAAGGGCGCAGCAGGCTTGAGCAACGTGGCCGCTGGAGAAAACTGTGCTGCTTTGCCTGGCAGGCAGCTCGAAAGGTGGGGGGGGCGTTGGGGTGTCACCTTGCGGGTGTCAAGCCCTACTCGCCCTGAGCCACTGCTCCGTCGAGCAAAACATTTGAGGAATGACTGATTTATATGGCAGCTGTTGAACCGTTTTTCTCATGGCGCTCCAAGTGTAACAGCTGACAAACGCAGGCCGATGCTGTGAGGAGCCAAATGCCATTTCATGAGGTCAACTGGAAGCTCCTGGTTGTCATTTGGATTAAGGGAAAATAGCTCCCACCAGATCCAGCAGGTGGCCAAAAAGAGAAATATTTGCATGGAGTACTGCTTCCAGTGCCGTCAATAGGAGTGAATGAGTTAACATGTTTTTAGACCTGCACAGACGTTGACAGTGAATCAATTGAATGACTCCAATTTGTCTTGATGGCCTCAAGAATCAGTTGTTCAACAAAAATCTGTTTCACACAACCTATAATTAATCATTCGTTCATTCGGCAATGAATTAGGCCCTTCTCTAGTGGTTAAAATGTGATGACACGGATATTATTTCACCCAACGTATTCTAGCCTAGCAACACGTTAAGTATCCATCGAACTAAAAATGTGCCGTTAGAAGATAAATTGTGGAAGAAAAAAAAACATCACAGTAAAAAAAGTTTTAATCTCTGTATGGAGCCAACCTTAGTGGTTGGTGCCTGACCAATTAGTTTCACGTGTAAAGTTTCTGCTGAGATGTCTGCTTCTTTTTATTTTCCAATGACCAATCTTTCTAATCATTATTCTAAAATGCCAAACTCCAGAGAGATGCTTTAGAAGTGGAGCAGTTTGATATCTGAGATGAAGGCGCCTCGCTCGCTCGCAGCACACCGGGCGGGCCACTGTAACCTTATTTCACGCTGGCTCTCAAATAGTGTCAAGAATTTGTGAGGCAGTTAGTGGCCGTCATTAATAACCACCCTGGCCGGCTTGACAGCTGCTGATTGGAATGAAGAGCAGTGCTACAGCAGACGGCTCCAAATTTCCCTGACAGGCAGCCATGTCTCCATTACGGGGCGTCGCTGGGCTGCCAAAACAGCAGTCATCAGAGAAGAGAGAAAACACGCTTTCACACCACAGGCACCTTCCCGTTGCCTTTGCTGGAAGGAAAGCATTAACACAGCAACAAGCACATCAACACATAGTCTAGTCCTTGCGGCAGATATCATTTTCATATCAAAGTCAACATCTGTTGGCTTCATGCTAAGATAGCTTTGACCTCTCGCTCGTGTCGGTTTAAAAAAAATGCAATTAGTAACTACAGCTCTGGAGTGACAACAACAACAACAAAGTGGGTCATGTTTTTCGAGATTATTTTCAAATATGTATCATCTGTAAATTCACTGCCCTGGGTCTTTAAATGTAGTCATCGCGGTCTTAAACGGACGGGACGGGACAACAATGATTTGATCTAAAATGACTTGAGCAGTTTGTTTTTAGCAAGCGAGCGTCATGCTGATGGTTATTTTTTGTAACCCAAAGGTTAAAGTTAGAAAATGGTTGTGGACTGAAGTAGAAGTCACATCATGTCTTTGCAATATGGCACCCAAACCACAATGTCTAACCGTGGAAAATGTTATTAGCTTAAATGTCTCAGCCAGTCGGCCGGCCGGCCGGCCGGCCGGCCGACCAGCCGGCCGGGGCAGCTTGTTTACTCTCCAGTGGGCGCAAATCACAGCTCTATTACCCACAGGAATGTTGCTTCGCAGCACAGGCTGTGATTACAATTACCCTGAAATGTCTTCGGTCAAACTAATTATAAGTACATGTCATTTTTAGAAGTGGTAAAGTGACACTGGACAGAGTGCTGCTGTGACATTGTGTCTTTATTTTCTCACATGAGATGTTTTGGCCAAAGAGTAAGGAGCCAAATAAAGACATGTCTTTCCTGGAAGTATAAAAGTACACACTGATTACATTTCAATGAGTTACTGTAGTGTAGAGTGATGTGGTCATTTGACAAAAATAAACTTCTGCATCATTCTCACGTATGTTCTAAGCCTACTTGTCAATGTTGCATCATATACTGATTATAAAACTCCTTTTTTTTTTAATTGAGTAGTGCAGGTCAGGCATTTTTCTTTCGAGGGTGGAGTGACTGAAAGTTTGTGGCCTTGAACATTTTGATCCCTGTAATGACAGAGGGCTTTGGCCTGGGTCAACCTGTCAGCGCTCGGCATCCGCACATGCCTGCTGCTCCCCAATGCGAGGCAAGGCACGTACATGAGAATATGTGAACGCCCGTATAGATTCGTACACGTGCACATTGTTGGAACAGATAAATGGTATTTCCATTCATTTGAATGAGGAAGGATGATTTGAAAGGAAGCACATTGTATGTGCTATGTACAAGATTGAAGTGTGTGTGTGGGGGGGGTTGTTGCTAGGCAGATGCAGTGTAGGATTATATAATTTATTTTATTATTACACTAGGGTAGCATAAAGAGCCTTAAAGCCATCAAAATGGTCTCATTTTCATGTTAGCGTGGTGGATGGTTGCATGCCGGTTAGCATCGGTTCATAAATGATGTGAGTTAAACATTGAGTCATGAATCCAATACATTGAAATACTGAAAAAGCACTGTACTGTACTAAAGTCAGTGGCGTTCAACTTTTAATTTTCCCTGATATGTCGTAACCCCAATTTGAATACTTACTAGTGATCTATTTGATTCACCCTCATCTCCTACCTAGTGAATAAACAAAGAAGCCCACAATGCACATCAATCCCCTGCAAGCACTTAGGGATGACACAAACAAACACACGTGCATAAAGACTGCAGAGGCGCCGCCACAGGAGGTGGCAGACAATCAAGAATGGGAGCCTTCATTTTATAGCTGCCGCTTCCTTGTCAGCTTTACTCCTGACAGCAATAAAACACTCCATAATAAAAGCCACAATCCCGGCCGGGAAAGCAGCAGGACTGCAGCTATAGATAATCTACTCAGCTCATACGCCTCACACTGCGTTTGCATTTCCTGTCCCAAAATTCAATATGCAGCTTTACGTCCGTTTTTTCCCCCCCTGGTTTTAAGCGTAATGAAAAGCAGTGAGACGAAGCTTATCTGCTGGATCCACATGGGCAAAGCAATATTGTGACCTTCGCTACCTGTGGGAGCACGAGCTGCTTAATTAGCTGCTTGTATGTTGTCCAAACGGGAGCTCTGGAGAAATCAACCTCCAGGTAAAAACTAATAAGGGAATATCGGTTGAGTTGTAAAATAAAAATTCATCCTACAATAGAAATAATAGACAAGTGATTTCAAATAGTATTCTAGTCGCTGGATATCAATCGAGGGATTTTCTTCTCCCTGATCTGCTTGGAAAACGGAGTGATTGTCCCACGCCCCCCCAAAGTCATTCAATGCTATTAGCAGATAAGCTAACAGCTAGCCAAGCTTCTTGTCCTCCTTTTTCGTCTGTCACTTCAAGAAGTATGACTACTAGCACTACTACTCGTATTATCGTGGTACCTCTGTTTTTTTGGGATAAATCCTATCCAAGAATTATGGCTAAACCAAAGCAGTACTTACTATAGGAAATAATGTCAATGTATTTGTTCCAGACACCCCAAAATGTCAACAGAAATACATTTGATAGGGAATAACTATAATTTTACAGACCAAATAAAAAGTACCAGAAAAATCTTCCAAAAACAAATAAAATGGTGTGTAATAAAACCAGTGTCCGCTCCTTGCGACCAGTCTGAGTCCAAGCCACTTCTACAGCTAGGCCTCCAAAAGGCAGCTCCCCCACCTGCCTGCTCGCAAGGAGACTCGACATCTCCTCTAATCTCCTCAAAACCTTCAGCTGCTCTTGGCCTTTCTCGCCTCCCCCCCTTTAGCCGCATACGGCTGATCACACCAATCAAGCTTTGATTTACAGTATTTACACCGACCGTCCTGTTTCCTCCGCTGTGGGAATGCGAGGAACGGAACGGCCCGGCCCTCCCTGCAGGCGGCATAAATGCCAACCAATCAGCGATGGCGGCTTGTTCCCCTTGGCAGGCTTCCCCGTGGTGGCTGTGATCACAGTGTTAACAACACGTGACCTGGCCTCACAGCCCACAGTAATTGAGGTTACATCCCAGGCAATACTTTGATGAATAATTAAAAGGGCAGAAAGAGAACTCAAAGTAACTTAGCCAGTGCCCTAGGGTCTAATAACGTGCTCGGACTGTATTAGGTAATCTATCCGCCGGTGCTGGTTAATGTCACAGCTACACGTACGCAGACATACCGCAGCAACACACAATTGGGTCAAGCGAAAGGCGACATAGCTGTATCATTGTCAGGTTGGGGTTCTCGTGGTATTCCGTCTCGTGGTATTTTCAGGTTGGGTCGTGGGCAAAATGGTGGAAGTAGCACGTGTGACTTGTTTTCGACACCTAATCAAAGACGCACTTGTGTCTTTATTTACTGTGTGCTACGCACAAATGTGGAACAAGAGCTACGTCGTGTCCTTGACACTTTGAAACCCGAGTGTGGAAACCCGAGTGGTGTTTATAAGTTGCCATTAAGCCTGCAAAGGGGATAGAGATTCACCTCCATAGCCGTGCCCGCCGTTAATGCCGCTAACGTCATTGGCAGAGTAACAGGGGTCGTTCGCACTATGCCAAAATATGACCTGTTTGATGGACTGCACCCTGAGGATAAGATTAGAAACTGCAGCTTACTGAATACTTCCTGCGCTGACTTTTCTTCTTTCAAATTTGCACTCCTAAACACAAACGTGCTCTGCCATCTAGTGGCATACAGTGGAATTACACTCAAATGAAGCAAAAATGGCCACAACTGGATGAAATAACTGGTTAACCGGATGGTTTTCTTCTTGTGCATGTCAGGTTATTGTGACCGAAGATTGTGTTTTTCCTTTCTTCCGCTTTAAATGGTAGAACACAAGCCGGCGATTGTACTTAAACGGAGCATTGGCACGGTTTTCGCAGGTAGTGACAAACACGGCCTCTTTCCGTTGTTAGGTCCTGCTGTGTCACAGCTCCGGCAGTGAGCAGAAAGAAGCTGCCAGTGTAGAATAATTAAGACCTGTGTGGAAGTGACAGGGTCACGAGGAGCTATGCGGGCTTGGGCGGGCGGCACGGCAAAGCTCGTCTTCTCAGCTGCTTCCTCTGTGAGCGAGCTGTCACGGCTCAGGCATATTTATAGCATCCTAGCGAGCACTCCACTCTCCCCTCTACCTCGCAGACAGATGTCACCTTCAAGCCACCGTATCTGGGACAAAACACAATGCTGTCAGCATTTCAACAGGACACACACACACACACACACAAAATCAAGTATTGGATTATTCGAAGGACGGCCATCAACTCCTCATTCGCTTTGACGTAGAATTTTTGCCAGCACAGCATCGGTTCATTTATTTGTCGATATTTTGAAAATTCTGAAGATTGAATTTGGTTCCGAAACAAACCGCGGCGGTAATTGAAGTGACCTGCCAAGTACTCGACTGAAGATTGAACTGTTTGTTGGGCGATTTTCTTTCGGAAATGCGAAAAGATGCAAATGGTAGCTTTCTTGCCAGCTTATTTTCAAGAATTGGTCCAAGGGTGCTCATTATGTCTCAAACACTGAAATGTTGTTTAAAATTACGCTTGTTGGATGTATTCCAACATGCACAATGATGACAGGGTTCTCCGTTATGGAGGAATGAGTGTGGAAAAACGGGCATTTTCTTAAATCATTATTATTTAAATCAATGCTTTTGCCTAAAGCTACAAGTAGGAGACTTTTTAATTTGACGCCTCCGATAAATAATCCATTTCACTGCTTTCTAATCCTTGTGTGTTGTAAACATGCAAACAAGGCCTCATGGCGCACAACAGAGACTCCCAAACTCATTTGAATTTCAACACAAAAATATACTCGGAGAATAAACACGGGGAACTGCGTAAAGTGCGCGAGCGCGTGTACGTCATTGCGGTGGTGGACTGTGTCGCTACTTCAGATAAGCGACAACTGGGCCTCGCTGACTGAATGTGTTGACATAGCTTTAATTCAGCTTGATACCAGACACCAGCAGTCCGTCTGAGCCTCTGAGTGCCGGCCGGCCGGCCGGGGTGTTAACCTCTCAGAGATACACACTCAAAATATACAAACAGCAAGCTTGACTGGCCAGCGGGGATTAAAAGAACTTTTGCGCCGTTCGCACACCTTCCGCTCGCTCTTGCACCCGTTTGCAATATACTAAGTTACTCAAATACATCAACGGATCACTTCGTTGAGGAGAAGTCGTTTGCGTTCATGAGCTGCTAGCTAATAGCGTTGTCAGAATCTTATTCATCTCTCCGAGAGGCTCCTTTTCCGTCCGTCAAAGGGGCGATAAAGTTCAGCGGCGACGTACGGACGTCTTTTATAGCTGTGTGATGCAATTTATAAACGTGGCTATGATTTGATCCTTTAACCTTAAACAGGTTGCTAATGTGTCAGGGCATCTGGCATGCGGTGTGATCTCAAGGCCCGCGGATGAAGTGTTGGTTACTCAATATCAGCATTCCTCGCAGGCCATGAGCCCGCCTCTGCCAAAGTGGCTTTCTTTTACCGCCGCAGCGGCGATAATCGGTTGATGCTTGCTGTCGGAGGACGTGGCAGGGAGCGGCTTTCCAGGATACGCGATCGCCTTGCTGACAAGTAAGGCTAACCCCAGCTGCTAGGTCGACTCCTCTGTCACGAGGCGCTCTGGTGGGCTTAAGGGGAGTGGCGACGGGATCCTGCGGTTAAAAAAAAATATCTGTGAGCCCCTCCAATCAAAAGAGACGCGTGTTCATTTGGTAACCAATAGCAGAGCTTCAATAAAGCCCCCCCACGTGACCGAAGCGGCATCCGCGCGACAGGCCTCGGTGACCACGGGATAAAGCAACAATCAGGTGCTACGTTGTTTAAGTGCGTTAGCTCGGATTAGACCGCCATTGACAAATGTCACAGTAACCTTCCGTATGCAGTCCGTGCTCCCCATTGGGCAAACAGCATGTGCAGTACACAGGAAATAAAATTAGCTAGCAGGCTATACAATTACAAATCGTTTGTTATACTAAATATTAAAACCACATTTGACAAAACATACAAGCTCAAAATTGGTTACACATGACATAACACTATTTAAATGCAAAATGCACTTGCCCATGGTAAAAGAGCCAAAATCATTTGGAACAAACGCTTGTTAGCACCTGAACTCAACTCTTCAGCGTGATCTTGTGGTCGCCATCTTGTAGTCCAAAATACATCCAATATAAACAAATGTTCCAGCAAAATACAGTTATCGGAGGGGAATTGACTGTCCCGACTTTTTCGGTTTCCATCGACTCACGGTGAAACGTTTGATGAAAAGAAATGAACTTGAAGATATCATTCATCAAGTAATATTCCGACGGCTCATTTTGTAGATCCCAAGCCAACCCTCACGAGCTGACACTCTATCGCATATTCTCTCAGTCAATTTCAAGTGCTGATGTGCCGAACGACGATTCTCTCGCATACGGTTAAATTACCGATGAAGAGGCCCGAAGAGCCGCACTCCAAGGGGGAGGGGCTCCGTTCACCGCCACCTTGCACGGGAAATGCTAATGTCTGGCTGTCACAGACGATCGGTCAAATCGACTGGTTGAAATTAGCAGAGCGGCTAAGACTGCAGTCTGGAGTCGCTACAGTGATGCTAACTGCTTCATTTGTACTAGGTGAGACAGAGATTTGGCAAAAAGAACGAAAAGAAACTGAAACTGTGCGCAAGTGACTTCAATTCTAAAGCTGAAGTCAATCTTGATCTTTTATTGAGGCCAGTCTGACCTTCATTTTTCTGTTTATTGACATTAGGTCAGTCTCGAAAGCTTTAAATTCATTCATGGAATTGACACATGCCCTTCTCCCGTGGTGGATGTGCTGCAAAAGTGCCTTGCACCTTGTGCCATCTGTTCCTCTGGTGGGACATACTTGCTACTTCACTTACTAGCAAGTGCTACGCCGGCTACTGTTTCTCCAAACAAGAGCAGGTACATATTGTACCTGCTTCAGAAGCCAATGTGCTCTTCAAGGAGGCTCTGTTGAATTCACTGCCAATTGACATCATTTATCTTTATTTAAGGCATAAATAAGGGCACAATTAAAGAACTTCCACTGTGCCAACAAAACATTTTTTTTAATATATATATACAAGCAAATGTTCCATGACTACATTTTTCACATTTCATGAAAAAGTGGCCAAGAAACAGTCTAGTGGTCATGTGGAAACAATGTTTGTCATCATTTCTGCGTTATTAAACGGGCTTACTTGATCCAAACTGAAGATTATAATTCTGACTTCATCGCACTGTAAATCTTTGTCTGTTGTTACACACTTAATAGTTTCACGCTTCTGACAGCTCACACTAGTCCCAAATCGTAAAGCTTTCAGTAAGTATGGCAGTAAATAAGAGATGAGCATTTTCACTCTTTTATTAATTACACAATGATGATGGCATCTGACAAAGATCCTCCCTCCTTCCCTCCCTCCGGGGGAGGCCCGCGGGGCAGCGGCATATTATTATCGCCGCTTGTCACATTGTCAACATAGTAAACATGAGCTACTACTTCTCGCTTTGGTTTATTCATGCAAGCTTAGGCGTCTTATGGATTCATTTGTCTTGTGCGGGACAACCTCAATTTCATTCTCCGTCTAATCTTGAGTACCTTAAACCGCCAATTAAGAGATGAGCCTGACTAAAATAATGACGGAAGAGACGATACGAAGTGATGATTGATGAGAAGTTCTCCAAAAGGAATTAAGATGATAGTATCTATGTTGAGTTCCGGTGAGGTAGGAAGAAATGATCCCTTGATGGCTTGCTTAATTAGAATAAGTGAATCCCCCACTTATATGGAAATTGCTATATGATTTTTCATTCCATGATGTGCACGCGCATAATGATGGCAACCGTGGCCATTCTCATCATGTTAATGAAGAGCGCTGCCGCTTAACACTTTGGCTGGACGAGAGGAACGGAAAGGAACGTTTTGTTAATTGGACATGGAGTGCTGCTAACAATAAGCTATGCATGGCGAGATTTGCCTGGAGGAGCCGGTGCTCGCCCGCCCGCCCGCCCGGCCGGCCGGGCGAGCTGAGGATTTGTTATAATTGGCTCAAAGATGAGGAGCTCAAGCCAGCTGTAAGCATTCAGACTGTGACAGTGGACTCATATTGGCTTCTCCTCGGTGAAAATGAGCTGAAGATTCGCAGCCTCGGGAGACATAATACATGTCACAGTCTACAATAATGGTTCATTTGAAATCATGTAGCAGCCCTCTCTCTCGCTCTCCGTATCCTTCTTGGAGTTCACTTCCCCTCACTCTCAGCCGTTGGTTCCCTGTCGCCCGCCCATTCATCCTAAAAATGCTTTTCATCTTTCCCTGCCTCCACCCCCGCGCACCATTAGTCCCATCCCTCCACGCTCTAACGACCAATTGCATTTCCTCGATTTTCTCTGTAGCAACCATTATTATCATCCCGGAGCTAATGTTTGAAATTCAATTGCAGCAATCCATATCCAGGCCAAATGACGGCGGGGAGGGATTCCCAACATGAACACAAACGGCGTCTGTGGAGCAAAGATAAAAGCAGTTGGCTCCACATATAGCCCAGGTAAGAATTCTCCAAACAACGCCTTCATCATATATGCAAACGGAAATGCTTCGACAATGCTCGACCTCCACCAGCCTTAAAGAGTGTACTGATTCATATTCGTACATTCATAAGAGTGCGCACGCTAGCACGCACGCACACGCGCGTGACCTGAATTGCTCTCTTTGCAGCTGGAGAAAAACTGCAACTCGGCCTATTAATGTTTCACAACACGGCATATCTATGTCTGCGCTTTTTTTTCCTTTCTTTCACGCCAAGACCACAAGACCGCCAGAGGGAAGGCGAGGTTTGGTTGAAGGTTGGGTGTTGAGACACCGACAATATTTCCCCCATCTCACCGCTCGCGAGACTCAATCACATCTGCGCCGTGCTTTCATGAATTAATAACGGGCACTTTGGAGGCCAGGCAGGAACATGGTGACCACATGCTGATGGAAATTTAATGAGCAGCACGGGGACCGCCATGGCACCGCCGCGTCTCCCGGCGCAATAGGCCATGTCCCCGGCCCTCCCCGCAGAGGCGCGGTGTTTGGGCTCTCATTACCTAGATAAATATATCTGCCCCGTAGATCAGCCCCCCCTCCAGCTTCTTCCTCCTCCCACCCTGGGGATGATATCACGACCCTGATTACTGTGCCCTGCCCTTGGGAGGGAAAACGGCTGGCCTGGCCTGGAATCACAAGAACACAAAGATCGGTCTCAATTCCGCTCTCTGCTAAATCTCAGCCGTGACAGCAGCTGAGCCCGCCGAGCGTGACGCAGGTTCAGGGTGGTCCGGGCTCAGATCATCCAAAGCCCACCATTACGATTGTGCGTAGGCAATGACACGCAGTCAGTCATCACAGAGGTTAGTATAGCTAACGGTGGGAGGCCCCGCCCCCTCGACAAAATGTCGATCTCCCTATCTCCCTCCCTCCCTCCCTCCCTCCTCCTCAACCCACTACTCCACTGATGAGGCTCTGAGATGCAACACGCTCATTGATTTAAGAGCCACCGCAGACATTGATTTGAGATGGCCGAGGTAGCGGGGCACGGAGCTTCCTGTCTGTCTTAATGACTGGATCAAATGCATCACACCTCGTCAACCGGCCGCTCCAATATTGATTACGCTCCAGACCAAATCCAATCATTTGGAGTAAAATGTATTCCGTGATCCTTTACTTCATTTCTTTTGGCTGTGATCCTCAATTTGTAGCAAATCCACTGGGGATTGGACTTAAACACACGCAGCAGCTCCCTGCTGACAAAGGACCATGCCTGTGTAAATTCAGTCATGGTTACATATATTTATAATGTATATACGGTAGTGATACTGTACATACTTGTAAAAACAACACTAGCCGCCAATCTAAATCTTTAAATTCAAAACAAAAATGCTACCACAAAGAGTATTCAGTCATTATATGCTTGCGAAAACATTTGTTTCATAACTTTATCTCAGCCGTGTGGCTTTTCAACTAATTCATGTATGTTAACTCTGTGCGTGCACCACACTGCCCCTGGAGGCCAATGCGCAAACAGCAGGAGTAGTACATACAGTATATTTCATATTTGCATCAAGTGGAAAGGGATTAGTCCAAATACCGTACACTGTATAAAAACTCAGTCAAGTAAAATTTATTCCATGTTCAAAATGTAGCCTTATAAAAATATTAAATAGGTGAGATTTTGAATTGAGAAATGCAATCATAAGGAGGCATAGTCTTCAAACATTGACATTTTACTGCCGCTGGCATACACTTGATAATGACATTATTTCAAGTTCTCCGCCGTGGCGATATTCCAATTCCAACATGACTACAAATAAGTCCCGCCTAGCCAACAGAACAAGACAGCCACGACATGCATGAATCTAAAAGTGTTCTGTTTGTGCATCTGTATTCCAAGTCGCAAGCCAAAGCTGGCTTTTGGAAGCAGATGTAATGAAACGGGAGGGCCTGGGCGAATCCCCCCGTGCGCCGGGTTCTCTTGGTTTCCCGACGTCTTGCACCTCTTGCTCTCATGTTTATATAAGAGCGCGGTCTCAATCATTCTCTCCAGCTGGTTGAAGGTTACTCGGGGCACGAGGGGTAACAAATGGGCTCTGCGCGCCATCTGAGAGCTAGCGGGGCTGAAGGCTGGATGGATAATGGCCTGTCATAATGGACAATATAAGCAGAACCCTCCTGAGACCAGGAAACCAAAGAACAAGTAGGCTGAATTATTCATGGTTACCATGGCGGCCCACACAGCTGCATTGCATTAGGCTCTTCATTAGCCGCGCCGTATTGGACCCAAAAAAAAAAAAAAAAAAATACCGGCAATATTTCCCATTGAGAGAAGACATTATCCTAAGCTCTCGCGGGGGTTGACTCCTCGCTTAAATGCGCCTGAGTGCTGACCTTCGTCACCACGGTAATAATGTGCTAAGGATTAAAATGCGATTCCATCCACGACAAGAGCTTCTCATCGGAAAGATGGCTGCACGGCGACAGCTCGGGCTGCTCTGACATTGCACTCATTTCCCGCTAATAAGACACTTAACACGGGGCCCTCTCGCCTCTCAGCGCAATGACACACACACAAGTAGGAGGGAGGGAGGCAAAATTGCTCGCTGCAAATGCATCTGTCACTCACGTTAGATGTATCAATGAGATCATGTGGAACGTGCCGGAAAAACAGACCATGGCGTTGTTTTCATCTCGATAATCATTGAAATGTAATAGTCAACATTTTAGGCATAGCTGTGACACTTAAGTTACATTTGATGATCAATAATTGATGATCAAGAATCGTGTCATCTGGAATTTGATAGCAAGGATGGTTAAGCTGTTTTGTTGCCACATCAATAGTCCAAAGTCAGAGGTAAGGTAGCCAAAATGTTTCTAATAGTGGAAGGGTGCATATTGCATGACAAACGGAAACGTGTCACCTCCAAGTCGCCAATTAAGCACGCGTGACCTTTCCATGCATAAACAACATGCACATATGGACATCAGTCAAAGGCGCGCACGCGCCGGGGATCCAATTTCAGCAATGATCACGAAACACGAGCGGCTATTGAGAAGTCAATACATCGTCATCTTAGCGAAGATTGTTCCCCGAGAGTGACGATATTGATCCGTTCGTGCGCTTACCGGTTATCGACCCGGCCGATAATAACAATCCCTCACAAACAAATATCTTTCATATAGTCGAAACATTTATTGAAAATGAATCGTCACCTTGTTGGGTATCGATCAATTTTTGCTTTTAAATATTACATTTAATCAAAGCCTAGCTCAAACTAGCCCAAGCACTTTCAGAAGCACCGACCTCCATTTATAACTCAACATTTAATTCCGACAGTCTTTTCCCACATTTTATGGCTGCATTTTTCAAAGAAAGTCATTGCGCAATATTCTCTTGGGTCAAATATCAGCGGACTTGTATTCATTGCGCCTCCACACCGCAACTCTTTAAACCGGCTGAATTTATTTGTATTACTCGGAAGTGATTCAAATAAAGGCCTTGTCATATTTAAATTTGGCTGTAATCCCTTCATTTGATGTATGCTTCCAATAACGCGCAGCAAAACCTATTGGAAAATACCAATTTCATATTCATAATCCTTTTTGAACTGTAAACTCCATCTGTAGTTTAAAGTGATGACTCATTCAAAGCATCATCTTAATCCTTTTTTTTCTGCAGCTTAGGCCTAACACCGAGGGGAACGGGGCGAAATTGAAAGCTGCCGTCAGTGCAATAAACCCGATTCGGATACAAGCAGAAGGGCGGGCACAATGTCATTCTCATACAAGGGCACAAAAGTGTGTCCCTCAGCGCCCAGCGTGCCTGCCTGCCTGCCTTCCTTCTCATGTTTGAGTTCCTTTTTCCCGTAATTTCATGCTACAACATCGGCGGTCGAGTATTGTTTGCTAACACTAACCACGTTGCAATTAGCGTCAGTGCGTTTACACGCGCTGTTTAGTTTTGGCGTAGTTGAAGACATTCAACACCATGTGAACATAGCGACTGCAATTAGGAGCGGAAAGAAAAAGATCAAACCCGGACGGGACCCTGATGGATGATTCATCAACACAATAATACACTTGTTGCTTGCTTGCCATTGAAGAGGTCATGAGCATTTATGCTTGTCATCTCTTTTTTTGCTTTCCACAATCCTATTCTGCTGTTTTTTTTGACATCATCCATATTGGCAGCTGCTAGCTAGCTTCTAGTGCCATACAGCATGATGCACCTCTCCTGGGTAATCACACCCACTCGCCCTGATTTTCATTGTGCAAGAGCTGACATTTGTGCTGCCAAGTGGAGGGGAGGAGAGGAGAGGGGAGACTGCAAAAAAAGCTTGCACTGAGCCATTTTGTCTTGTAATGCCAGTTTGATCCTCACGGGGCAGTGTTGAGATAAAGGAGCAACATTTTTTTACGATATGTTGCTCATGATTGATTAGATGATTTTTGTCGGGGCGCAACAATTTTGATATGTTCACTTTTAAGGATTTTTTTCGGATTCTCATGCAAATCCCATTCTATCAATGAAATTATTATTAATGCTAATGCTAATACCTTTGGGTTATCATGAAGGAAGAAAAACACAATTGTGAATATTTTATTGTGGTGTGGAATGTAGTCACCATTTTACTCAAAATCAATATATAAAAACATAATATATGAAAGCCAATTCCCCTTTGTGACTGTTGACTTCCACCCGGGCTATATGAAAGGAATTAGAGCGATTTGAGAAATCAAAATAGTGCATTCATAGCTATACAAATTATTATGAATGTTAAAAATAGTTACGAATCCTGGAAAAAATGGGAACAAGAATAATCAAATCTATCTATTCTTTTTTTGTTTGTTTTTTTAGCTTCAGAGCAGTGTCAAAGATCCTTCAGTGTCTTTTGGGAGCCACTTGGCTGAAATACTAATGCAGGCAGGCGGCTTTGCTTGTTGTGATGCCTTTTGACCTGTTGGCTTGGAACTGCCTCTGGCTACTAATGAGAAGGCTCAGTCAACCACACCAATATCAACTCTGCATAACAAGAGACTCGCAGAACAATCAAGTGAGTATGTCCCGGCCAATCAATAATTCTACTTTATTTTGCAATCCATAATAAGGTAAATGAACTTCAAGGGTCAAGGTGAAACCTGCAGATTCCTTCTATATTGATTTTGTGTATAAACACTAGCTAGACAAGGTGGAGCATTACTTTTTTCAATGCATTCATTACCAATGAATGCATTAAAAAAAATGACATTTGTATGTCACAATACCTCCTGTGATAGTTAGCAGATCCTTGTTTGCATCTGTTTTCATGTTGTGTGGTGATGAATTGAGCACCGGGTTAATTAGCAGCGAGAGCTCATCTCATTAGACAGCGGCTGGCATCGGTGCTGAGTCGACAACATGCGAGTCAGAGTGCTGATGATACATTCCTTCGCAGACCTTCCATTTATCGACAGTGACCACCTCGCATTTCAGACGGCTTACGTCTAAATTGTGCTTTTTCGTCTGCGCTTAAAAACTGCCTTTCAAAGATGTCATTTTTATGCCTCTGCTTGTTTTTATTGAAAGTCATTAAGTACTGAAAATCTTGACAAATTTGTTTTGCATTTTTTTAACCACATGAGCTTTGTCGATAATAGTCCAGCATAGATCATTTTAAAAAAATGATCCCCCCATCCACCTCCTGGATGTCTTAATGTCTCGTGCATATTCATAGCTTTGTTAAATTTCCCATCAAAGTGGTTGGCAGGTCCCTGGCGTGAGCTGTGCCTCATTTTGCTCCATGAATCATTCATGCTGTTTAGCTCACAGTTGTTTGGGTGCATCTGGCTAAGGGAGGCGCGAGACGAGGCCAAATGGAGAGACCACATGGCGGCTCCAGATGTTTTGCTTTTGTATACGCACAGCTCATAAAAAAGAAAAAAAAAAAGCAAGCATTACCACCTGAGCGTCCTCACCATCTGGGGCAAGAACCACGAAAAGCAGCCCATCCTCCCCAGGTGAATTCATGCTGACATTGTTTCAAAACATACGAGGTACTTTCAGGCACATCGAGACAAAACAAGTTAGCAATGACTTGATCATCAATGATGTCGTTATTTAAAAAGGCAAATTGAATTGCCTTCAGAAGTAAACAACTGTTGACAATTTCCTTTCCTGGTTAAACAAAGACAAAATAATTAGAAATGCTTCGTCAGGCAACAAGAATGTAGCCGCTACAGTTTGACAGGAAATGTTCGACAAACCCTCATTAGGCTTGCATCCCTACTGCTGAGTCAGCAGCATGATATCAGACCAAAAAAAAAAAAAAAAATGCAATTCATTTGACAGAATGCAATGCGCTCTTAGATGCTTATGATGAAACATTGCAAAATCATATAAACAGTATACCGATCCCTGAGGGATACCACATGCAATTATTGCCAGTGTTTTCCTATTCATCTTATATTCTTGAAACACAGAGGAATAGGCAAACCATTGTCCAATGACAAAAGTGTGTGTGTAGCTCGTAAGAATCTAAAACTACAATAATTCGAGGTGTCCCAATTTGCTATATCGGCCGCCATAGAAATAAGCTAACAATTCAAGAGGCACATTTTGTTGCTGCTTAGCTACCAAAGGTAAAGTAATATTTCCTCTTCTAAGATCCGAAAAAAAATCATTTCTTCAATGTTAATCACCACCGGGAATAAAGCAGTCGTCACGATGTCTAAGAGCCGATGTTGAGTTTTTCTACAAAGTTTCTAAATATCTGTCAGAGTGCATAATTCCGAGTTGTTGTGAGCGAGGGCCTCGGCTTCCGTGTTGGGCCCCTGTACACATCGCAGCCGTTCCCAGATCGCTGCCACTCTCAGTCAAATCATTATTTAGTCCTTTTGTAAGCAAGCAGTGTCCCAGATCGCAAATTAATCTTTCATACGTTTCCAAGATCCAGCCCTCTGTAATCCCGACACAACAAAGCGCAGCAAGAGAGCCTATAAATTATTCATTCATTTCTCATGAAAGCCTTTCGTTATGTCTGTCATGTTTCACTCTTGCGAGGAAAAGCCATTGATCCTTGCCTTCTCCGTGACAAAAAAGAACAAACACGTGACATCACACGGTCGCGCATTTCTCCACGCTCGCGACAGATCCGAGGCAAAGGCAAAGAATGTGACGCCGAGTGCATAATCTCGACACGCGTTATGTCTGTAAACGCGTCGCCGCGCTCTTAACTAATAGCCGCAAGTGCCACCTGAGGGAAAGCCTCCCGACTCAAACACGCGAGGAAGTCACCAGCGCCTTGCCAGAAATCATTTTTCCGCCGCCGGATCATCTAATCGGCATGTCTGACGTGTCGACTTCATAATGCGGCGCAACGGGATGAGGAAAACAGCGTTGTTAACAAGAAAATGCTTTAAATCACAAGCGCCGAGTAAATTTCGTGTAAAATATTCATGTGGAAAGTGTGTTTGTGTACAGGGAACAAAGGGCGGCCGGCGTGTTGTACATCTGACAGAGCTGCAGGCCACAATCTCTCTGTGTGTGTGTGTGTGTGTGTGTAACATGTGGGGAGGGGAGGGGGAGAGAGCGCTTTCATTTATAATGTATAGAGCTGCCAGAGAAGAGGTGTCGGGCCTGCTCAGGTTCTGTGCTGAGCTGAGCCTCACTGGCTGGTCTTCAGCTCAACCTGAGCACTTGCCTTATTTACCTTAAAAGCTTTCCACTTGTTTGGAAAGGCAGGCTTAATGGATAAGACAGATCCGATTCCCTTATACCGGGAATTTTACCAGAATAGATGGAGTCGCACGTCATAAGTTTACTTTAGTGTCTTGTAAGCGAGGATGGAATCACTCGGAGCACTCGATGTTTTTTTTTTAGGGATCTTGGTTCTTGTGGCCGTTAGCAAAACCGCGTACAATGAGGCACTCTTTCTGATGCGTTGGAACTGGGATTCATCATTTTTGGACTCGTATGACAAGATATCTTTTATGATGTTTCCCATCTTGCTAATCGTCCACCTGTATAAAATGTCTAGCCGTACAACATTTAGGCACCTGCGCCTTGCTTTATTTTGGTCTGATGTCATTCTGTCACATTCCCCAGCTGCTTTGCCACGACACCAGCGGCACATTTCGAGCGTCTTAGAGAAGAAGAGCGGCGGGTGCCGTTGTTGGCCCACTGGTCTCCTCCCTTCGCCTGTCAGTGCCAGGCGGAGATGAGCCGCTGGCTGTGTGTCTGCGTGTCTGTGTGTCTGTCCCGCTCCGTGCTTGCGCTGTTGTTAATCCTGCCTGTTCTGCTTTGTCAAAGCTGCTGTTTGAACAATGGAGCTGTCTTTTTGTCCGCTAATTTAGGAAACAAACATTCGTCTGCACGGCAAACAAGCTCTCTCAGGAAGTGCTATTAATAGGATAATTAAGCAGATGGTAATGAGCAGGATTACTGCTAATTATGACAAGATTTGTTTTGGCATTTGCCTGAGAGGCAGCAGAGTGTTAAAGTCAGCGCTGCATCGAGCGAGCAGGCGGCCACCTGAGTAAACATGCCGGGATGCGATTTTTTTGATTGATCAATTTACAGATTTAATTCCTTCTAAAGAATGTAAAAATATTAGGACTACGTCCTGGACAAACAAGAAAATGAATGGATGAAAAGGTGACTCAAACAAAAAGCAAAGTCAAATGTCATGCAAAAGTGGCAAATGATTTCTTTCAATGCATTTCAAATATTCGAGTCTTGCCGCGTTTCTAAATGTCTGAGTGATTTCAGGCAATGACTGTAAAAACAGCCATTGTTATTCAAAGCCAAATGTCTCACCCGCTGAGGGCAATTTAAGATTTGATACGTTTTCCTTCAAGTGGCAAACAAGGGAAGCAAATCTTTATCGTCAAACCCGAATCATTCTGTGATCACATCTTCTGCTCCCTTTGCTAGCTACAAAAAGGGAAAAGTCAAATCTGCCAGAGTTCTCGCAATACTTTGTCATTCGCACATGCGGCCAGCCAGACCGTTCGTTCCATCTCGGAAGAGCAGTCGTCCGACATGAGATTCAATCAGAAAGTGACAACAAACATGCCTGGTTGAGGTGAAGGGGAATCTTAATGCGATTCTCGCTAAAGCTCAGACAGTGAGCCGCCTCCATTAAAGCTTGCCACGCGGCCCCGATAAGACAGCTGAGTCTGGGATTTACAGCTTTGGCTTATCGTCATCTTCACACACTGTCTCACCGAGAGCAAAGTACACCGCCCCTAAATCCTCCGCGACCGCGAACCCAGTTTGTCTTTAGGCTCGGGGTGCGGTCCAAATCGGTACTCGCAGGTACTCGGTCGGCTTAGGTAGGAGCCTCGGCGCCCGACGGCCCAAAAACGCCAACGTTTCACATTCCGTAGCAGAAGCTGGGCGGAGATTATCGCGAGGAGAGCGAGCGAGCGAGCGAGCGAGAGTACTGTTTCAGAAATAAAATTGCTTTTATTCCAGCCAACATGTGTTCTGCGAGATTAACGCATAATCTTACAACGTTTAATAAGTGCCGCCGCTTTGTGGGCTTCCGGCTGAGGCGGTAAAAGTGGAGCACGCCTGCTCCACTTTAAATCCTGTTTATTGAATTATAAAGAACCTTAAAGGATCACCAGTGTGACTCATGCGTTTCAATACTTTGTCGTCGTCGTCGTCGGATGTCCAAAAAAATGTCATCTGTTTTTTTTTTTAATTTGACAAATTCCTTTTCTAAATATAAAAGATGGATTGTGCAAATCCATACCAACGCTCAATAACTGAAGAATTAGCGAGGGTGCCGAGCGTAATGAGCACTTCATGTAAAACCAAAGAGACAAAATGAAGACGGTTTGCCCCTCAACTATCTTCCGAGCATGAGGCCATACTGGAAATCCCCAACCTCAATTTATGTAATCCAAAGCCCTCGCATGAACTTCATCTTGAGCTCCGGCTTTCAAGGCGTATTTGGAAGTTAAAGTCTCAGATCAGATTTGGACAGATTAGAATTAAGAGTTGGGAGTCTGGGAGGGGTGGATATGAGGATTTGCGCTGCTCCGCGAGACGGCCTTGTCACTGATAAGTTATACTGAGCCGCCCGCGGCTAAGAGGATTGGTCGGACTAATCCGAATCAAAAGACATACCATGTGAATTACATCTCCAAACAGGTTCGCTGACAAAGATTAGGAACGTGCATGTCAATCCTGTCATACTCTACTTGCTGCTGGAAGATGAGCCAGCAAACGCAAACATGCGCGTTGTAGCCTGCTAGCTAGCCAACTTGCTGCCTAACGCCCGCCTGATCCAGCTGGCCGACCAAAATCTGCTTCTTTGATTGCACCCGGCATTTTAATGTTGTGGAAGATCAAAGGAGCAAGTTCAGTTGAGATCACCGCCGACGTTTGAAGCGAGAAACCTCAAACTGGCGACGTTTGACTACATTTCTTGAATCGATTATGGCGAACGTAGCTGTGGGTTAATTCATCGCCGTTTTGCCTTAGGATGGTCATTTCAATGAATTGATGACATTTCTCAACTGCTGAGATTGCCGTGAGCCTCTCTAGCCCAAATTACCGGATCATCCGACACCCGCGGACTGTCGTAGCCTCCCCGCTACTCATTTTCTACCAAGGCATCTGGCGCCATGCGTGACAATACGAGGCTTTCTGTTAAGACGTCAAAGAATGTTACTCTGCAGTGGTGAAAGAAAAAGAAAAAAAAAGAGAAAAGCTTTTCCTTGCTTGGCTCCCTCTCCAGAAGCACTGAACAAACAAGACTTGTATCCCTGGCCCAGAAATGCTTCAAAGAGCACATGTCTGCTGGGACTGGCTGTGAAATGTAGAGCAGTGCTGGCTGCTTAGGTTTGCATTTCAGCCAGAGTAAGCTCTTAAGAGGACTGCGGAACCCTGGGCGGGCAGAGCGAGCTGTTAAGCGGCCGGCCAGAGTGCCAAAGCTCTCGCGCAGCAGCAGCCGCGTCTTCACACGGCGGGCGCAATTGCGGGCCAGTTTCATCAATTATTATATCATCTATTCCCGTCCGCGTGATCAAAAAGACACGTGAGCCCGACTTACAAAGTGAGAAATAATGCCACGCTTTCAAGATAGAATTCATCTCTTGGCCCTTCCCGCGTACCGACCGGGAAGAGATGGTCGTTAGCTCCGACCCATCCCATCAGGGCTTGCGAAGAATGCAGCAAAGCTATTTTGTTGCCGATTGAATAGATGGAAACCGCCGAAGGGCACGCTGTACAGTAAATGGAACGCAAGCAGTAAGAGAGAACCAACGGAAGGAGAAAAAAGAAAAAAGCATCAGGCAATTGTGCGCAAGTCTGCGCAGCGCTACGGAGCGCAGCGCAGCGCTACGGAGCGTGCCCAATAGAGGTCTCTCACTGCACTATAACGGCTCATAAAGCCGCAAATGGTATTTCCACTTCATTCAGTCTCAAGGCCGGCTTCCAAGCAGCTCTTCAACGTTGGAATTGAACCCATTAGCAATCGATTAAAGGACCAGCAGGCAGTCACTACTCAGCCGGAGGGGAGGGGGAGGGGGGGTGAGTTGCCGTGAAGGCCAACCGAGGCTCCTGGGGATTGAGGTTCAAATCTTTGTTTATGTTGAAATCGTGGCAAGCACGCTAACCTCTACATGGCCCCCCTGTGGAGATGAGTAGCTTTTTTTTTCAGGCGGTTTTAAGTATTGCAATTTGTCATCATCCAATTCGTTTTTTGGAAATAATTCCATTGTATATATTAGGGCTGTAAAAATACGATCGAACATAATCCAAGTTTATTTCTAGCGCGCATGTTACACCAGCTGCAGCTGTCATAAAGTACAACTGATCAATTCTATTTCTCGTTTTCAGAGAAGACACCAGAGGCGGCAAATCTGTTGACTGAGATCACCACTCAAATTACACCCCAAGGTAAGATTGCTTGATATATTTAGACATCTCGCATAAAGTCATTTTAGTTGCTACTGTCTATTCTTTTGCACGTAAATCGTTTTTAGCAATTGAAATGAAAATCCGCTCCACCTTTGTTATGCAGAGCCCGAGCGAGCGAGCGCTTTTGATGGACGTTTCACGTCATTGTTGTGCAATGGGCGACGCATGCACATCCCAAAGGGACATCTGCTTTGCTTCACGGGCTAACCAATTTGATGAAAATATTCATAAGTCCAATCGAATCTTGGAGCCGTGGATATTTACCCAGACCATGAGATATGAATGATGAACAATCTGACCTTTGCGAGCAGATTTGAATTTCAATCAACTTTGTGCAAACCGACGCACGATGCTATATGAAAAAGTAGAGTGGTTCCATGTAATTAGCTCGGGCTTACAACAATGTGCTCTGGTCATTAGCGCGGCTCCGTTGGGCAAATAATGAGCAGAGGGAGGGGGGGGGGGGGGAGGATTCATTCAAGTGTATAAAAACAGAATTCATCTTTCCCTCCAACGCTGTCAGCTTTTATTCACGGAGCCGACCTTTGTCTGCACCGGCCTCATAACTGACATTTTCAATTACACTGCAAACAACTTATCAATATGCATGGATTTGCCAGCCAATATCTGAGCAAACACAGTCGTTTGGCGAGCGGGGGCGGGGGAGGAGAAATAGGGCAGACGTGTCAAGGTCAGGATTTGGTTAATGAGGGACGGGCCGCGGAATAATTGAATGGGCTGAGCGATATCGACTGTTGAAGCAGAAGCGTTTAAAGCCTTGCCGATCGTTAAGGAAAATCCTCCCGGCGCTTTATGTTGCGTGGCAGTAATTTATGCACGGCCATCCAAGCGGGTGCCCTACGCTTGATGGCGCCGACGGCACAAAGCAATGAGTGGATTAGCCTAGCGCGCTTTCCAAACGCCAGCCGAGCGTGCAAGTCATCGCTGCGGATGAAGCGAGGGTGCAATTCTTTGAAATGCACGGCTGATAAATGGCGAGGTGCTGATGATGCGCTTTGGGCACCTTGCACAAAAATGGGCAAAAACGTGCGCAGAATGCCAAGGCTGCTGAGATTGCTCGCTCGGGCGGCAAAATGGGACGTGATGGACGGGATGCGCTTTCTGTAAACATGTGACTCAAAGGACGACATCGCGTCAATACTTCGCTTTGGTTGTTTGTTTACGCTGTATGACCCTTGCGACCAGTCCTGGGTGTATCCCGTATGTCCCCAAAATGTCCAGAAGTAGCTGATGCTGTATCAAAAGATACATTATGATTCCCACTTGTTACATTACATGAACCTAGATTGAAGATACATTTCTTTGTTCGCCAAAGGTCATCAGCCCGTCGTGTGCTAAACTGAGGCTAACGCTAGGCGCTAATGCTGCTAATGCTGCTAATGCTGTGAGACGGAGAAACATGTCTAGTACTATTAAAAAGCAGGACACTGCAGAGCCTCCAAGCTCATTTAGATCAGCAGTATGGGAGCCATCATCTCGAACCTAAAAGTACAACTGCAAAGCTGCAACGATCCCATTGATGCTATCCCGTGCTAATGGCAACATTCCTTTACCCTGCCCAGAGTCTTCCAAAAGCTCATTTCCCAGTGCCTCAAAATGCTTAATCTGCACCATGAACTGCTCAGCAGTTGTCGCGGCAACAAGCAGTTCTCGTGCCTTGAACGATCTCACCGGGTTGAGAGCTGCCGGGGTGTGCGCCTAATCCCTCCATCCCTCCCTCCCTCCCTCCATGTAATTACGGCTCCTTGCAATGACCACAGCATCTCGGTGCGAATCAGATTAGCCGCTATAAATCGCTCTCGTTTCTCGCAAGCCCATCAAAGAATTCCTTATCTCCGCCCAGAAAGCTAAACAACACCGAGACAGCACGCCCGCCCGCCCGCCCGCCACCTTCCGCCCCCCTAAAGACACAGCCTGTTTATTTGCTCGGCGCAGGAAAGCAAGCCTTTTTCTTCATCGTACACAAACCGGCCCGCCCGCCCGCCCGGCTGGGTGGGTGGCCAGAAAGGAGGCGGGGCCAACCACATGCAGATAAGCACTTCCGTCACGTCTCCAGCTTCCTCACTGCGTCATTCCGAGCGCAACAACGTGATGTAAATAAAAGGTCGGCGGACGTGATGGAGATGTATTACGCCTCCCCTTCCCGTCCAATTTATTCCTCGGGTCCTACATTTACAACTTTGAGAGAAGAGGAAGCGGGCGGGCGAGGGGCGGGGGGCTGAGAGGAAATGCGGCTCTTCAGTGGGAATAGAGACAGGCTAAAGTAAAGAGGGGGAACAAATGAGGTCTGTGATCCTAGCGGTCCCCCCCTTCCTGGCCTCTTGCCCCCCTCGCAAGCCCCAATCAGGCTGAAGCAGAGCTCTCAGCGTGACAGCCAGGCTTTTGTTGCTGGCTGAATGGAGGTTAAATATCCCTCCAAATCAGAGCTCTTTGGCTTTCTAGGCCCATCGTCTGACAGCAAGTACCTTTCACATGCTAATGCACGTGGTTTTTTTTTGGGGGGGGGGGGGGGGGGGGGGGGTTCTTTCTTTTCTAACCATGGCTGGACAGTGGTATCATGCTAGAGGATGATGAATAAAGCGAGTAAATGCACCCCCCCTTCAACTTTCTTTACTCACTCTTTTCTCTCATCGCCCTTCTTATCGCCATCACTTCGAACCCCCCCCCCCCCCTCTGAACGGGTTTAAAAGAGCACAGATGGTCTCTCCTGACCTGCTATTCATCATTTTGTCAAACGCTTTGTCACAATAATAGTCCCCAACAACAAGCTGGAAGATTTGATTTGTTTCTATTGATGAAGGCCTGTTCATTTAGCCAGCGTCTCATTAGGCTTAAAAGCACCAATTAATTCCTTTTGTTCTCATTAAGCGGCTAATTCCAAACATGAAGCGTCACGACCAATGAGGAGCCCAAAGCCAGACAGCACAGAGCCACTGGAGCGTCAAGCAGGTAGGCAGCCAGGCTGGCAGAGGGAGAAAATTGCATCGTGAGCCAGTGAAAGTGCTTGAGCAAAGGAGAGCCCTGACAAAGGCTTCTGTTAATTTGGACACAAACTTAACACTTGACAGCAACTCATTAACTGCTGGAGATGTCCCCCACCGCCTCGTCCATCTCAAGGTTATCAGCATGCTTGGAGGCACTTTTCAGAATGAAGGCTACTCATCGGCAAATCGTCACACGTATCGTTTTCATCGAACCACATTCAAAACTGGGTCAACTCAATGCGTTGGCCGAAACGCACTATTTGGATTAATATTGAATTTTGCGGAATAAAAATGAAGCAGATTGTTGTCTGCTCATGGCCACTTAAAGCTATTTGTTGAATGAAGCAAATTGACAAACGCATCAAGAACAAATCAATTCATTCGTAAATTACTGGAGCAGCTGGGACGGACGGACGGACAGACTCCAGTTAGCGATCTAAAAAATGGATCTTGTGTTTTGGGTCTGCGCAGTTGACATTGTCCCACAGCTCTCAAGCTCTTCTTGGATCAAATGCAACGCTGTAATAACAGGAGGCATCCATCCGCCATTGTTAGTGTTTCTCATTGTGGGCGATTGGGTCGATGCGGAGATATTTTGCAAGGCTGTTTTCAAGTGAAACATGGACCGAGAAGAATTGAGCTGCTATTGTGCAGTGGAAAAGTGCTTTCTGTATTAACGCTGAAAATGGAGGCCAGGTTTTTTAGTGCGGACCGAGTACATGAGTCACAGACCAAATATTTGGGAAGTAGAACACAATGTTGTTGTTGTTGTGCACATTTTCGACAGGGCAAAATGGACTCGCTCCGCTTGACTATGAGCTCGTCGAAGCTCCCAGCCAAACATCACAAAGAGTAATAAGATTTCCAACAAATTCAATACTTTCTCATCATTAATGATGGCGTATCACATGTAAACCTTGTGTTTAGTGGACTAAAATGGCGTCTGAACTTCCAAAAGACGCCAAATGGGAATCAGGATCGAGGCCAAAGAAACCTATTAGGATGGCCATTGCTTGCAGGTGTACGGATGAGTGTTGCGATCGTGCCAAACACTTTCAATTCAAAATTTCAAAACATGAAAGCAAGCAAAGTGGCGAGCAAGGCAGTCTTTTTTTTCTTTTTCTATCTGGTGCCTCCGCTCCATTATCAGAGTGCAAGTTGTCATTCCGGCCAAGGCTCATAATATCCAGAGATTGCTAGTTTGCTCGCCGGACAGCAGCGTCCAATTTGCCGCAGCCTTGAAGGATCCTTCAGCCTCTCCCGACAATTTAGCCAGGGAATTGCCGAGCGTTGTCTTTTGTCTGCCGGAGACACGGGGCAATTATCCGGCCCCCGGTAATGTTTCCCCGACTTTAATCTCCTGGCTGAGCGCGTAAAGCGGAATGGGTCGTCGGGTTTCAGAGCGCCTCTGGGTTCTATTAACACACAACGGCTGTTTCTGCTCGGCCGAGAGAGAGACCAGGGCAAGCTGACAGACGAACGGATGCACGGACGGCTCTCCGCTGGGCTTTTAAGGAGAAAACATGATTATGTCATAATATATTTTTCAAAAGAGATCCAGTCCAAAGATTGCTCGTCTGTCTTTTCAATCAAATCTGCTTTTGCAAGGCTCGCCGGGAATACGGCCAGCGACGGATGCTTCGGCGGACAGCAATAAATAGAAACGACGTTTTACGAGTGAGAAAACAGACTCGGGGACAAAAAAAGGAGGCCGGGATACACTTTCTGCAACAATTGAATCGAATGTTCTCATTGCCCCGGAGACAAAAGAAAATAAATTGCACTTTGTAATTCTTCATTTATGAAAAGCATCCCTGCTTGCTGCTATCTATTATCGACTGAAACAGGAATTTAGTTTTGGTTGCCAGCACAAAACATTCAAATTCAATGAAAACAGAACGCAACTCAACAAAAACACATTTGGAACCATAAAACCAAAACAGATGACACGCATTCATTTTGACAAACAGGTTGAACAGTTTTCATTTGCGGTCCTGGCACAGTTGGGGAGGAAAACTCACCCCTGACATTTGCGGAATATGAATGAAGCGGCAAAATGCGCACGTTTGTATCCATCTCAGGCGGCGGCCATTTTGCCACTTCCGATCCACTGAAAATGACATCACGCTTGCTTAGGGCTCAAGTCACGCCTAATTGACAAATGGCTAGTTTCCAATGACTTGTGCTTCATTCTTGTATTTCAAATGTCAGTTCAACAAATCCATATTTGGAGCAGTATACCTGTAATATGTGTATTTGGTTCCTCTCTTTGTATTGCAGTAGTCCGGGGTGTTGACCTGGATGTGGGCCAGAAGCGGGCTCTCAAAGCACTTCACGATGATTGGAGTGGGCTACTGCTCTGTCGTCACTCAGGCTGGCTGGCTCTTCCTGGGAAGAAACTGTTCTTTTCACCACAATATGGGTTCTTCTTTGCTTCTGTTTGTGGACTTCCTTCATGCAGGTGTCAGCGTAAATAGGCAATCAAAAACATTTACTTTGTAATACAGAAAGACATTTTTAATATAAAATGACAGAATATAAATAGGTTATTAATTTCATCCAAATCAAAGAGGCAAATGTAAACATGGGCGCAAAATGAGGCCAAAAGGAAAAACAAGCGCCTGACACTGAGGCTACAGCACATTTTGCCGAGTAATTAGTCTTGTTGCCTTATTACCGCGCCTTGTTCAAAGAATGTGTGTGGAAATCAAGTCATTATGTTGGCATATTTTGCAGCCTCCAATTCTTACCTTGGGTCATGAAAAATAAACATTTTGGCAGAGCTTACGTCTGTGTTTGTTACAGATGCCGGCTAGCGTCACCTCTGATTATGATCATGACATGTCGTTTGGGAATCACTTCTTGAAAGTAGTTTCCAGGTCATTGTTGTGCCAGTGTTATGTGATTCCACGGAGTCAAGTGCAACATCAAAAGCACATGTACAACCCCCCCCAAAAAAAGTGGTAGTCTGACCATAGCAGCAAAAGCAATCCAACCTAATCCAAATGAATCCTGTTTTTTTTTTGCAGGCTTCTTCATCCTGGTTGGAAGCTGATGGCGGCTCGCCTTGACTGACTGCTTATCTTCTGCCCGTGGTCGTTCGTCGGCTGTTCGGGCCTGGTCTTATCAGGACCCGGCCTGCTCGGATTGGAGGGTTCGTGGGAAGTAAACATAGAACCTGTCCTTTGCTTATCTCCACCCAGGAGGCTGTGTGTGTGCGTGTGTGTGGAGGATGGAGAAAGAAAAGCCTGTTTCCATGACAACCTCTTCCTTCACCCCCCCTCTCGAGGAGAACCCTGGTGGTCTTTGTGTAATGCGATTCCACTAGAATGCACCGTGGATTAGAGCTCCGCAGCCTTCGGGCCCAAGGCAGGCCAGTGAAGACATGATTACCCAGATCAAATGCTGTAATCACTTGGCACTGGAGGCTTTCACATCCATTCCAGATAAAACCTCAAACTGGCAATGCTCAGGTGATTAAGGGATTATTATTCTGCATTTCACCACGGTGACGACGGTCACTCTCGCTCCCCTGACGTCAGAAGAAAGGTTGTGACCAGAACCCAGCGGCGCTCCGTGTATTGACATTCAACCACCCTTTAAATGTTCCTGAGGGTCTTGTCTCGGCTCCAACAATCCGGTCACAAGTGGAGCGTGTTTTTATGTTTGCTGTACAACTCTCAGCATGGGCTCGTCCATGAGAACCCGCTGAAAGCTCTCGAGGTGGATTCGGAAGGCGAGGCAATGACCCGAACCTCCCTCCCTCCCTTCCTCCCTCCCTCCCTCCCTCCGAGTACGCGCCAATAGACACTCGGAGGTACGGGGAGATATTCCACTTGTTTGATTAAGTGAGGAAGAAAACTGTACTTGAGCAAAAAGCTTAGGCTACAAACGTTGGAGGAAGAACACACTTGAGCCATGTGGGAAAAGAACGACTATAGCCACTAACAAATGAGCCCGTGAGAGCGGGCCACGGCGCTTGGCTCCATGCTGAAAGCATCCGGCCTCGCTATTGTCAGCTAACAACAACATCTGTGAAGAGGTAGCCGTAAGAAGGAAGGGCTCACACAAAAAGTCCTAGAGGAGCCCGGCTGCCGAGGCCATTCTACTCATCCGCGCTCCAAAGTACTTGTCTACCAAAAGCCCACTTGAGAGAATGTAAGAGCGCTATTGCGTCATATTTCTCAAGTGTCACTGTAAAGTATTCCAAAAAACAAAACAATGGCAGCTTTTAACGCCACTACCATATGCTGATTTCAAACTTGGAGTCATTTCTGTCTTCAAGAGGCCGTGCACCCACCCAGAATGCTTTCCTCTTATGTTTGCGCTTCTCCAGAGACACTTGTCAACTCTTGCCGCCATGGATTGACTGCCATTTCCTGACATTTGCTGTCATGGAATAGAGCAGAAATACTAAATATTCTTTCAATTGTATTTCTTTTGTAAATGAAAGTGACAGTTTTTGAAAAAAGGTTTTAGACAGTGTAAGGAATAAACTATTGAAAGTGATTGTGATCAATTGTGATTGTGATCCCCTCCCACACAACGCAACAACGGGGAGATGATGCTTCTCTTTGGGTAATCTTCATTTTACAACACTTGTAGTAGTTTTTAAAGAACGTGTATGCATATAAACGCCTAAATATTGTTATCCAATATATGTACTGCAATTTCACATTAGATTGCTGGTTTGAAATTTACTTTTAATATTATTTACAAATAAACATTTGTTAAAACTTGTCTGGTGTTTTATTCCTTGTTTTTTTTTATTCGCCAATTAAAACATAAAAATCAGACATTTGGTTAACTGCTTTATATGACAATATGTGTAGTAGGTACACCTCATGGACACTTCAATAGATACACTACACGAGGTAAGAAAAAAAAAGAATAAATAAATAAAGGGTTAATTGCACAATAAAAGCACATAGGTACATTTTTACACCTGGGATCGAACCAAGATCTTATCGAGCAAGAGCCCGTGTCATTATCCAGTCGGCTATGTCGACTTGGAAGCTCGCGGTCTTCTGCACTGCTTTGTACTAGTGATGTGCATTCCAGTTAATCTTTAGTATCGGTTCACCCAAAATACTTGTTCAAAAGAATCGTTCACCGAATTGTTCACTACACTTTCTTATTTATTTATTCTTTTTTCTTTTTTTTTTACCTCGTGTAGTGTACCTATTGTAGTGTCCATGAAGTGTACCTAATCACAGGCCACTTCAAGAGGTGTACCTAATGGAGTGTCCATGTGATTGCCTCGTTAAGCGCAGCTGCGTGAAAACTTTTAGCCACTTTCACGTTCAAAAAGAGCTAAAAGTTTTCACGCACCTGCACTTAACGAGGGAATCACACGGACACTCCATTAGGTACGCCACCATTTTCAAGTGTACCTATTAACAGGTCACTTTATTAGGGAAATATCATGGTCAAAGGTCACAGGTGTCAAGCTCTAGTCCACTGGGCCGCGTTCCAACATGTTTTCCAAGTGACCCTCGTTAAGCGCAGGTGCGTGAAAACTTTTAGCCACTTTCACGTTCAAAAAGAGCTAAAAGTTTTCACGCAGGTGCGCTTAACGAGGGAATCACACGGACACTCCATTAGGTACACCGCCATTTTGAAGTGTACCTAATAACAGGCCACTTTATTAGGGAAATAACATGGTCAAAGGTCTCAGGTGTCAAGCTCTAGTCCGCTGGGCCGCGTTCCAACATGTTTTCCAAGTGACCCTCGTTAAGCGCAGGTGCGTGAAAACTTTTAGCCACTTTCACGTTCAAAAAGAGCTAAAAGTTTTCACGCACCTGCGCTTAACGAGGGAATCACCCGGACACTCCATTAGGTACACCGCCATTTTCAAGTGTACCTAATAACAGGCCACTTTATTAGGGAAATATCATGGTCAAAGGTCACAGGTGTAAAGCTGTAGTCCTCGGGGCCGCGTTCCAACATGTTTTCCAAGTGACCCTCGTTAAGTGCAGGTGCGTGAAAAGTTTTTGGTCACTTTCACGTTCAAAAGGAGCTAAAAGTTTTCACGCACCTGCACTTAACGAGGGAATCACACGGACACTCCATTAGGTACACCGCCATTTTCAAGTGTACCTAATAACAGGCCACTTTATTAGGGAAATATCATGGTCAAAGGTCACAGGTGTCAAGCCCTAGGCCACTGGGCCGCGTTCCAACATGTTTTCCAAGTGACCCTCGTTAAGCGCAGGTGCGTGAAAACTTTTAGCCACTTTCACGTTCAAAAAGAGCTAAAAGTTTTCACGCAGGTGCGCTTAACGAGGGAATCACACGGACACTCCATTAGGTACACCGCCATTTTCAAGTGTACCTAATAACAGGCCACTTTATTAGGGAAATAACATGGTCAAAGGTCTCAGGTGTCAAGCTCTAGTCCACTGGGCCGCGTTCCAACATGTTTTCCAAGTGACCCTCGTTAAGCGCAGGTGCGTGAAAACTTTTAGCCACTTTCACGTTCAAAAAGAGCTAAAAGTTTTCACGCACCTGCACTTAACGAGGGAATCACCCGGACACTCCATTAGGTACACCGCCATTTTCAAGTGTACCTAATAACAGGCCACTTTATTAGGGAAATAACATGGTCAAAGGTCACAGGTGTCAAGCTCTAGTCTGCTGGGCCGCGTTCCAACATGTTTTCCAAGTGACCCTCGTTAAGTGCAGGTGCGTGAAAAGTTTTTGGTCACTTTCACGTTCAAAAGGAGCTAAAAGTTTTCACGCACCTGCACTTAACGAGGGAATCACCCGGACACTCCATTAGGTACACCGCCATTTTCAAGTGTACCTAATAACAGGCCACTTTATTAGGGAAATATCATGGTCAAAGGTCACAGGTGTCAAGCTCTAGTCCTCGGGGCCGCGTTCCAACATGTTTTCCAAGTGACCCTCGTTAAGCGCAGGTGCGTGAAAACTTTTAGCCACTTTCACGTTCAAAAAGAGCTAAAAGTTTTCACGCACCTGCACTTAACGAGGGAATCACACGGACACTCCATTAGGTACACCGCCATTTTCAAGTGTACCTAATAACAGGCCACTTTATTAGGGAAATAGCATGGTCAAAGCTCACAGGTGTGAAGCTCTAGTCCTCGGGGCCGCGTTCCAACATGTTTTCCAAGTGACCCTCGTTAAGCGCAGGTGCGTGAAAACTTTTAGCCACTTTTACGTTCAAAAAGAGCTAAAAGTTTTCACGCACCTGCACTTAACGAGGGAATCACCCGGACACTCCATTAGGTACACTGCCATTTTCAAGTGTACCTAATCACAGGCCACTTTATTAGGGAAATATCGTGGTCAAAGGTGTCAAGCGCTAGTCCTCAGGGCTGCATTCCAACATGTTTTCCAAGATTCCCTTGGCTCTTGCTTGAATTCAGTTCGAGCCCAGGTGTGAGCATATACCTGACTGTGCTTTTAGATTTGGACCCTCGCTGCGTACGCACAGTATTTATGTGTAAATACATAAGGTGGCCCGCCTCTAACCCTCGCTTTAAACCCTACTTTGGAACCCTAACTCTCTTCACCCACGCTACTGGATTCCACCCCGCCTCCTAGATAGTGGGCGTGATCCATTGGTTTGCTTCGCCAACTTGGGGGCGGGCCACCTTCTGTATTTACACATAAATACTTGCATTTGTTTGCATATGCAGCGAGGTTCCAATTCTAAAAAGCACATTAAGGTGAGTGCCCACACCCGGGATTGAACCAGGTCCTTATCGAGCGAGAGCCCATGTCGTTATCCAGTCGGCCATTTTAACCTTGAAGGTACCTGGCCGTCTGCACCTTTTTGTACTAGTGCATTCCAGTTCTTTTAAGTGAACTGAATCTTTAGAATCGGTTCACTCAAAAGATTTGTTCAAAAGAACCGTTCACGGAATTGTTTGCTACACTTTCTTATTTATCTATTCTTACCTATTGAAGTGTCCATGAGGTGTACCTAATCACAGGCTTAAGTGAAAGTGAAAATTGCCACACCCGCCCACACCCGTTCACTGAAAAGAAAATCGTTCTTCTGAACGAATCGTTCACTCACGAGCCAACGCTAACAGCAACACACCCATCAAGTGAGTATGTGCCGATGCCACAATATGAAATGTCAAGATTCTCCCATTTGCCACGCATGCACGATGAGCAAGTGGCTGACCAGGCAGGCAGGCAGGCAGGCCTTGCGCTAACTGACCTGTGGTTTGGCGATCCTGTTTACAACGCGCTCGGTATTTAATGTTGGACAATTTCCCACGGCACAGCTGAACATCTCTCACATTGGAATAGAGACTAGACAGCCAAGCCGGACACAAAGAACAGCAACAATCACATTTGAAAATAGAACGACCGCCTCAGGCGTCCTCCAAATTGGACAACAATTGAGCGAAACAAATGATGGCCACATTTGAAGTGAAAGTCACTTTGTGTTTGCTGATGGGCTCCAGCGTGCCTGCGAACCTCGTGAGGAGGAAATGGATGGATGATTGGTTGATTGATTGATTGATTGGATCACTTCTGGTTGGAAATGACAAGCAGTGGCATCAGACAGGAAGACATAACTGGAAAATGAAATGTTTAATACCGTTCTTAAGGATCTCAATAGCGGTTTTAGAGCATTGTAATCATGTCTGTCTATATAAGTGCAAATTTCTTCAAAGTTGATGCAAATTTTTGCACTGTGTAACAAAGGTAATTTTACCAAATTAAAAAAAAAAAAAATATATATATATATATATGCATGTATGGAGAAATATTGTTTGGTAAAATGTTTAAAAAATAAATAAAAATAAATCTAAAAATATAAAGACATCTCCAAAGTATTTCCAGTTAGCATAATTTGCTTGAGAATGTTCCTACCTACTAGAGAGAAAAGTTCCTTACCTGAATTCAATGAGGCATTGACGCAAAATAATTCAAAAGTGAAACATTCTACTCAATTCTCACACCAGCAGCGCCATGATTATTTTTTTCTTTTTTATACAAAAACAGTTTATTGACTCATCAATAACTGCCAACTGTACAATCCTCATGACATGAATGCGAGTCAGATGTGGTTAGCAAGTGACAATTGTCCTCTACGAGCAGGTTGTGGTTTACGCAATTGCGAGGAAAGCAAAGAGCATACGCAAGATGTGCTGATGACATTTACTTGCCAACTTGCATTTCAGTCACAAACACCAGCGAGAAACTGATGAGGCAGTGAAGCGGCGCATCAACAGGCTGGAAATCAGTAGCTCCTAATCCATTTGAATGTTCTTGAAAGCGGCCACAGTGAGGTCTTGGGCAGCTTGCTTTTTCCTTCCAGAGTAGAAGCAGAAGTAGCACAGACTCGCTCGCTCCTCCCAGTCAGACAAAAAGATTTTTCAAATCATCCACTGCTAAAATCCACCGCTTGACTGTGTTAAAGCGAATTCCAGTGGCTTGTTTTTCAGGGAGAGGGGGCAAAAAAAAAATCCAAATTAGATTTTTGTAAAGGTCATCCAGCATAATAACCATTGTGAGGGGGAGGAAAGGAAATAGAAGATCCTCTTACAAAGTCCTAATCTAATTTTCATTCCCAGAGGGGACAGAAAATCACAGAGAACAAGAAAGAACCATCACGAGCGTAATTGGACACCAAAATATAAATCTATAAAAAGGCCTTCTGTTTTTTTGTTTTTTTTTTAAACTCCATTATGTACACTTTTCACAGGACCTCCGACGTGAAACTCCAGAGCGAAGCGCCGCTTCTAGTTGTGTCATGGAACGTTATTTCCACATTCAAATAAAAAGAAGAAATATCCGAGAAACAAAGCAACAACAACAAAAAAAAAAAAAACCTGCAAAACATTTTCTTCTTAGTGCCTTTGGGGACTGATCTCGCTGTACAAGTGTTAGTTGGATGAGTGAGGAAGTGCAGAGCCGAAGGTCACAACATCCGGGGGCCAAAAAAAAACATCCACCTCAGTCTGGCACTGCCAAACCTCCATGAGGGGGCTGCAGGCAACATCCATGCTGTCTGTGAGAAGTCCACGGAGGAGAAGCGCAGCCGTCCTCAGCGCGAGCGTGCTGGCCGCCAAAGTTTTCAGTAGATCACCTCGTACACCGTGGCCTTCTTGTCACCAGAGCCCGTCACAATGTACTTGTCATCCGTGGAGATGTCGCAGCTCAGGACGGACGAGGATTCCTTGGACTGGTGAGGAACAAAGACAAACATTTCAGGCTTCAGTTAAGTGAGGAACATCAGCGGAGTACGCCGCTAAATTAGATTGGAGCCATCGTCCGGTGGCGCCTTGCAAGCCATTTATTCGTCAAGTCAATTTCACTGATGGGAGAGCAGATGGCCTTCGCCGTGACCTTCCTCTCGGTCCAAGCGAGTGCATGCTTTTGGACCACTGGCAGAAAGAAAAGCTTGATCTTCATACCTGGAATATGCTGGCGCCGTAGGGAGTCCTCCAAGCGTTCAGCAGGTTGTCCTTCCCGGTGCTAACAAACCATTTCCCTGGTCGACAAAAAAAGAAAAGGGGGGCATTAGTCAAACTATCGTAATACAACATATAAAAAAAAGTGAGCGAGTACCTTGAAAAAAAAAAAAATCATGAATTTAATCCATTGTATTCTTTTTCAAAATATGCTACAATCCGTAACTTCATCTCTGGCATTCCGAGTGTGTTCGTACCACAGTAGGCGAACTTGAGGGAGAGCACGCAGCTCTCGTGCAGGTGCAGCTGATACTTGTCTGGTTTGGAGTGGTGCAGCACTTCCACGTTGCTGCTTTCCATGCCCACGGCCAGCCACTCGCCCGTCGGGCAGTAGCCCAGCGAGAAGATCTGCAAAGAGAGCGGTCCGCGTAATTCAGTGGCCCAAAGCGCTGCGTTGGCTGCTGGTTGGCTGCTGGTTGGCCGTCATACCTGCGAGGTGAAGTCGTGCTGCTGCAGCTGGCGACCCTCCCTCAGATCCCACGAGCGCACCGTGTTGTCCAGGCCGCCCGTCCACAGTTTGGTGCCGTCGTGGGAGATGTCGATGCAGCTCGCGCCGTCTGTGTGACCTTGGAACTGCCTGCGAGCAAAATCACAGCAGGACCCACGTGAAAAAAGAAACCAAACACTAGCGCCGCCTCCTTTCCTCCCACCTGACGAGCGTCTGATTGTGGAGATCCCACACGGCGATATTTCCGTCGCTGCAGCAGGAGAAGCAGACTTTGGCGTCGGGGCTGATGGCCAAGGCGTAGCACGCCGGCGCGGAGGAGGTGAGCTCGGCTTTGATGCGTGGCGTCTGAGAGGCCAGATCCCAGATGGTCAGCGTGCTGGCCTCGCCTCCCACGATCAATGTGCGGCCATCGGGCAGCAGCTTACACGAGCGGATGTAGTTATCCCTGTTCTGTCGCACGAGGGGACACAAAAGCAAATCAATATGTGCTCGGGGCCAGGCGGGCGGGTGGGCCGGCTTTGGGAGATTTAAGAAGATAGCAAAGCGAATCAAACTCCAGCTGTCATAACAAATCGATAAGGGCGCGTCGGCGGGCTTTTCAGCAGATGTTTACGGTCCCGTCTCCTTTGTTGTCTTTCTATTCTTTGCAAAATGACATGTCAGAGTCATCGGCTCCTTCCTTCACAAATGTTGCGGTCTAGAGGGCATGTTATTATTCAATGAGAGCTGGCTTGTTTTTGTTCTAGTCAAGCTGTCATCGCGATGTGTGCGCCGTGTGGCCAAACAAGCCATCGTCCTAAGCCGCTAGGAGCATTTGTCACCTGCCAAAATAACAAACTCGCTGGAGAAAATGTTGGCGATGAGTGAGCGGCGCGCCTCACCAGACAGTCCAGTTGGGACACGGGACTCTTGCTGCCCGGTTGGCTGATGTCCCAGATCTTCACGCAGCCTTTGCCGCCCGTGTAGACGTGGCGTGTGGGGTTGCTAATGGTTACGGCGCACACCACCTCGCCGTGACTCAGCGTGTTGATCTGACGGGCGTGGCGCGGGATTCCGGGCCCGATCAGAGCGTCGGGCGGGAAAGGCACGGGCTGCATCTGGCCATCGGCGCTCACGTGGAAGGAATAAGCGCTGGGGGCCGGTGGGCAGGGAGAACGCTTTTAGATTTACTGTTAAGGTTTCACATTACGAGCTGGGGGTTAGCGCAGCTGCAGTAAATAAGGTGCGACACTTACGGCTTGCCTCCCGAGATGGACGTGAGGCTCGATTGAAGTCCTGGGGCTCGCATGTGGGTGTGAGGATCAAAGCCCTGAAAGAGACCAAAAGCGGCATCTGATTGAACCGCTTCATGATTAGCGATAAGGAAGAGCAACACGGAGGCCGGGTTACCATGGGGGAGCGTCCGTAGGCCGCAGCGGCCGCGGCGCTCATCTGAGGGGAAATGTGCAGACCGGCATAGACGCCGGGACTCGTCAGACCTCCGTTCATTTCGTGATGACCCATCATGGCAAAGGGTGTCGGGTAGGAGCCCGCGATGGACAGCGGCGTCCGCAAGGCCGGGGCGGCTGGAGAAAAAGCCACCGATGGCGTCACGCAAACGGGATGGGGAAGCCCGGCCGGCGCCGGACGGAAAAGAGAACGTTACCGACCGAGGGCCTCCATGCCTGGTGGTTTGCCCAGGATGGGTCTGAGCCCAGGAGTGGAGCTGGTGCCAGGGGTGGGGGCTTCGTTGCGCGGGGTGGGGGTGTTGGACTTGAGGCCAGGCGTGGAGGATTTGTCATTCTGTCGAGGGAACCAGAAGCGCTCACAATCTGGGCAGCGTTCAGACGGACGATTTGAGAGCAAAGTGTACTTAATCCCGTCTAATTCTGACAACGCGCAGAGTCCAGCGCAGCCATAAACTGCTATTTATTCAAAAACCTATTACAAGCACAATGGGGATAGGCACTTTTGATCCTTTTACTGCTTTGGCTTTAATCTTTTAGCAAGGCAGAGAGAGGGGAAAAAAAAAAAAACTGGAATAGTTAAATACATTGAGCTATTAACGGCAAGGACCCGACTGATCCTGATTCAGGACAATATTATCCCTGACGTTTAGTCGTGCACTTAAAGCATAGACAGCCATTCGCTAATCCGCTGCCAAAAACCTCAGAGATTTATTCGGACATATCCCTTTACTGGCTTTTTTAAAACCCCTTGCTGGCCTACTTTGAACTAACTCTTACATGACTGAGCTCCTTGGCCTTGGACGATGGCGTGCTTCCGGAGGACGCAACTGATGCGGGGCTGTTGGGTGTGTCCTTCTTGGGGGGGCGAGGCTTATCGATACCATTCTCGGGCGGCGAGTGCGCCGGGCTGGCCCGAGGCGTGGCGGGATCCTGGAGAAAGTTGACAGGTTGAAATTTGTGATTCAAAAAAGGTCATTTGAAGTTGTGATAACACTTTTCGCCGCTAGACGGCAGACCTGGTTGTCCGGTCCAACAGGTTATATGCTCACCTCATTCGAAACATCTACCACCAGGTCGTCACTTTTTTCTCCGTCGCTGTCCTGTGACAATAAAGAGCTTATGAATAAACACAATGATTTTGGGGTAAAAAAAAAAAAAAGTCGGTCTCTTTCAGGGGCCGTACATATCTGCTCATGCTATCCTTCTCCTCCACTTTGCGCTTCTTGGAGTCCAAACTGTAGTCGGAGGAGCTGCGGTGCTTCTCGCTGGCCGTGCGTAAGCTTTCCGATGGCGATATTGAGTTATTCTGAAAAGGCAAACAAAAGCTTGATTAGCTTTTCATCGAGCAGTGAATCATTCATCCGTTACAAGTTGCTCACAGGGAAGGAACGCCCTGTGCCAAGGCAAACACTAAACGCGTCTCATTCGCGCAATTATGGATGCTGCAGACTCTTCAAATGCAGCTGTGAGCCAGCAGCACTGCCGTGACATCAGCCAAGCCCAATCACACACACACACACACACACACACACACACACAAGCCTGTCTTTGGCCGCACAACAGAACGGGCCTTTATCCGAGCTGAAAGGAGGACGGCTTGTTTTCTAAGCCGGGGCTCCCTCCTTCTCATAGCTGGACAACAAACGACCTCACGGGGACATGAGCAGAGTGTTGTGTCTGAACAGAGGGCCTTTTCTCTGGAGTCACTCGGGCTAAGCGTGAGAGAGGGCGGGGGGGGGAGGAGACAATGTGGCCGTCGCGGGCATTGATGGCCGCACCGCGCTCGGGCGCCGCGTCAGCTCGGCTTTTGAGTCAGAAAGACGAGCGAGCGCGGCACCGTGGGACGGACCGGGCGGGGCTTCTCGCCGGCCGGAGTCCGCGCGCCGGCCGATGCAAACGTAGACAGCGCGCTCCCAACGCCAACAGAATGGGAAGAACTGGGCCGGAGTCCAGCGGCTCCCCCTCGCTGGAACAAAAGCCACGATGCGGACAAGCCGGCGGCGGGCTGAAGAAGCGAACAATGGCCGACGGACTGGCAGCCCGGGCGACGGGCCTCCCTCCCTCTGTCTGTATAATGGCTGACCTTTAAAGGGATGCTTAGCGTGACTCATTAAGCAAAGTCAGCCATTGGGCTATCACATGACCTGGGAGGAGAGCGCGCAAACAAACAAACAAAGAAAGAAAAGGCCGCCGGCTAATCACCCCCGGAGTTCCATTTCTTCAGACACGACCGAACCCGTTGAGCCTACAGAATGCCAAACCCGCACAAGCATTCGGATTAAGCGCTTGGGAAAGTCCGCCCACGAGGAAATCAAAACACTTTCCAACAAGTGAGACAGCGGAAGGCATCAATCAAATCATTCCATAATTGAGATGAAATGACACGGCTTCCCTTGGGGATGATATGCTTTTTTTTTCATATTTTGGATTTCTCCCAATCTCAGAATTTGGAGGCAATGGTGTTCCACTTTGACACATTTGCTCGACAACAATGCAGCAGCAGAAAAAGTCATCCTTACTTTCACACTCACCGTGCTCTCTGCGTGGCAAACATGGCGGCGGCGGCAGCGGCGGCGGCGGCGGTCACCACGAAGAAGACCGCGTCAAGCAGAAGAAAAAGAAAAAAGAAGCCAGTTAGTGTATTGTCATCGACGTCTCCTGGCACAACGTGTGAGAATCAAGCAGAGGGCATCGGGGCCTGGCTTATCTGCGAGCTAAAGCTGTTCAACGGCTTATGCGGTCACGGGCTGGGAATGTACCAGCTCATTACCTCGACGGAATGCGAACAGACAGGAAGCGCTCGCTCGTCACCTCAGGAGAGAAACCGTTTTGCCGCGTCTGTCGCTAATTGGGCCTCACCTCTGTGTTCCAGATCGTGGTGGTTCTTCTCATCCTTCACCGGAAGGTGGGCTTGGCCGCCCAGGGCTCCCAGCGCAAGCAGGCCCGACCCCGAGCCCGTAACGGGCGGGATGCCGGGAGCTTGCAGGCCGGAGGGATGCGGGGGCAGCTGGACGGGGGGCCCGTGGGCGGCGTGCGAGAGGTGCTGCGCCTGGAGCTGCTGCTGCTGCCAATGGACACGCGAGACACCCAGTGGGTCACAGGGAAAAGGCAAGGAGAGAACACGCGCTAAACGCAAATCAGGCTGATCTGTTGACCATATTAACACATTGACACATTCTATTAGTGTCGGGATCAGAATGCCACCCCCCGGGCGGGCGGGCGGGCGGCCGGCGCTATTTGCGGACCGTGCCGAACGTAGCTTTGCACGCTAGAGAGGAGCCACGCTGACTCGTGTTCGCTCCCGTCTACCAGATGAATGCTTGCTTGACTGCGCGGCGAGCAAAAGAACGACAAAGAGCCACTTTGAGTCGACACGCACTTAATGGAGAGTAAACATTTCACTTCAGGTAAGAGAAGCGCAGCACTTTCTGCTCCAGCGGTGAGCAATCCTCTTAAGCAATGCGAGGACGTGACGGCGGGCGGAAAGCGTCAACAGCGGAAAGCAACTTCCCCAGCGACCTCCCGCCATATTCATGTTCCTGGATTAACAACATGAACCATTTGCACGGGCAACTTCAAACGACCCAAGGAAGGCCGAGTGCCAAGAGCTGGCACTGCGGTCGTCTCGCTGCTCCAAGTGTGCGTCTGGAGGGAGGGGGGGGGGGGTCCCGCCTTGGCACAGGCTCAAGCCTCCCATATTCGCCATCAATATTTGAAAGGCACGGGGAAATGGATGGGAGTTAAAAGCCCCTTAGCATGGAAGTAAGCAGTTTAAAGCAAGGTTAAATAATACTTAGCTGAGACACCAATAAAAACATCAGCAATTTATTACCCGTCTGCGAGCCAGCTGAATAATTCAGCCGCTGTTAGGACGGGCGCTTTTACAAGAATGGCTTCAATCGGCGGCCATTATCGCCACTTCACCGATATCGGCCACTAAAGATCGGGGAGGTGAAACGGCGCGCTGCCGAGGATTTGCATTCTTCTTCCGCAGTGGAGAAAGAAAAGCTGTCCTGGAAAACGGCACGACTTGACATTGAAACCTGGACGTTCGCCCGACGTGATTACAAACTACATCCAGGGAGCACCGGAGGAAAAAAAAGAAGGATTATAATATTGCGTCCATGAGGGAAATTAAGGGTCGCCATCCTCGCTCATTGTGTTTAATGAGCCACCGATGGCTAATATGCACGCTTGATCAGCAAGAGCCCTCATTAGAGAACCGTAAAGCAAGACAAAAATAAATAAAGGAGTCGCTATACACTTTCTCTTCAAAATGAATCTTCCATGATTAAGAGACACTTTCTTTCCTGGACTTGATAAAACTACGTCAGCTCGATTCATTCCGCCAGCTCACTTGCATTGCTCATGGTGCGCACTTATACATTTTTTTTTTTTTCTACATAAATTAAAAAGTCATCTGCACATCCTGCAGGAAAAGTAAATGTGAGCAAGGTGGACGTTTGGCCTATTAGTGACTCAAAGTGGAAGCGTTGGCCGTCATCTCGACACAAGCAGCTGCCCTAGTTGCATCCTATTAATGGCCCTCAAGCCCATCAATAAGGCATGGAGCCATCTCCTGAAGGCTGCCTGGCCCGCTCTTTCACCCCACCTTGCTTTGCAATATGCATGAGCGTTTTGGCATGCCTTGCACAGCTTCTCCTCAATGAATGAATAACTGATGGCAAGGTGGTCGTAAAACATACACTAGCTACATCTCTTGCAGCGATAGCAACCCGGGGGGGGCGAGGACTTGACTGCTTCATAATATATAGTGGGCGTCAAAAAAGAAAAACAGAATGGTACCACCACAGTGCCACCAAAATAGCAGATGGACTCTTTGCAAGAAATGCCCCCCCCCCCCCCCCCCAAAAAAAAGGTAATTAAAAGTAGCGATACTAGGTATTAGCCCGATACCGGCCTTATCTCAAGCTTATCGGGTACTTGTGAAGGTTACTGATACCAGCCATTGATGCTTAAAAAAAACAATTTGATGTTGACTAAGTCCTCCTCACCAGTAGTTGGCGCTACACAGTAGCTGTTTGACACATTAGCTAATCATGAGTCAGAATTTTTTTTTTTTTTCACACACAGCGTTGAGTGAAATTTGATCAAAAGTTCTAAATGTATGATACTTGATTTTTGAGTCCCTTTGAGTAGAACTAATATTTACAAGTTGTGGAATCAGGGTGATTCGCAACACTCACAATGGAACAAGGTTAAAGCTGTTGAAGCTGTTAAAGTGGCATAGCCGCATTCCTTAAGTGGAATTAAAAAAAGAAGTCTAAAAATGCATAGTCTCAAGAGATCTACTCTGACAAATTCTGTGGAAAAATCATCCAGGAACACAAAGTCCCCAAGAGGGGCATCAATTGACTTCCAATAGGTGGCTCCAATCAGCCCGCAGAACCAGCCGCCGTCCGCTAAGGACTCTGCGAGCGGAGTCCATCACTTATCAGAGGCTGAACCCAATCAGGGCGGCGCGAGCGAGCGAGCGAGCGAGGAGGGTGCTGATCAATGAGGAACAGATGGCAGCGGGCAGCAGAGGCGGGCGGGATGGCCAATTGCTGCGAGCGCTGGCTGCCTCAGCTTGTGTGCTGTGCTGTGCTCACCCTCAGCCTTTTAATTCCCGCAGCTATCCAGGTCAGCAGTGAGGGATGAGGCTCCTCGTTAAAACCTTAACCAATTAAAGCAATACTGGCTGAGAGGAGGATTCTCGAGAGCTCTCAGGATCTCATTTATAAACGCACAACAAGGCAGCGAAGACCCGAGCGGGAGCAACACAACACTTCACGGCTCCGTTAGGAGCTAATACAGACTTATTTATGCATTTACTGGACGCATACATACATATTCGGGTCACACGAGAAGTCGACGTTACTGCGCGTCAATAGTATCAACAGATCAAAACATGAAAAGCATTCAGAGTGTACGCTAGCTATTGCGCGTTATGAGCGCAAAACAAGAAAAGAATGAAAAAAAGGGGTACACACGGTGAGAGGCAGATTGGGAAGTCCACGTACCCCGATGATGGCATTCAGCTCAGTCATAGTGACCTGCTTTGCCCGCTCCACTGCCTGAGCAACCTGCTGTTGGTGCTGTGGCAAGACATCAACACACACGCATGAATGGTTTTGTATCAAATGCTATTTGCTAATATTCAACCACGGCACTTCAACAATCTGAAATTGGGAGGATTTGGACAATTTGAAACAAAGGCGCCTAAACGACGAACGGATGATCAAAATCAGCAGTCGATTAGCTCTCCGCGAATCCTCCATTTGAAATGGCAATAAATCGAGAGTCGGCCATGTTGGACTTTGGAGCTTCCGCTGCGTGTTTATCGTCAAGTGGTCCAATCTCGGCATCAAGTGATGGCGCTACGTTGAAAGCTTACCTCTTGTGACAGGAAAGGCATAATTTGCGCTAAGATGGCGTTGAGCCGCTTGGCAATCTCCGTCTGGAAGACAACAGAGAGGAGACGTGGAAATACGTATGAAACAGACAGTGGCACGGCGTAACCCCGCCTTTAATGTTTACACCGATTAAGTCAATTACTGCGGCAATCAGAACTGCTTGACTCAACATCCTCTAAACAGCGTGATATTGACATTTGAAAGATTTAAAACATTAGGCGAGCCCAGGGGGATGGAGCACAGCTGTGCTGAGAGTGCACTCCACGCTCAACGGATAGGAGGCGGCGGCGGCGGCGGCGGCGGCAGATTGAGAGGATCCTCTTTCTCTCTGTCTCTCTCTCTGGCAGGCTTTTGCTCTCCGTCCTGCACTTAACCTCCATGTTAAACCGCACAACCACACCCCGACGACTGAGGCCCACAAATTTGCTGGTTTACTTACATGTGACATTTGGGCCACTTTGCATGCGCCGTGTAAAAAAAGGCGTAATGACCTCGAGGGGGAACACGTTGCAAACTTATCAGCGCCTTTTTCCTGCTCCATTTGTCAGCGCGGAGCAACTGCCAACCCCTCCCTCCCTCCCTCCCCCCATTCTTCCGCCTGTCTAGCGAGCGCCATGGCAACGGCTGCGGCCCTATCTTGCCGGGATCATTATGCAAATGGAACCTCTCTTTGACCGTAACAGGCTTTAAAATCATATTACGTGCTCGGAGGCAGGTCATTAAATTGAATTTTCGGCCTGTCGATCACATGAATGTTGCAAATGAATGCCTGGTTTGAAAAAAAATGAGAGACAGAGAGCAAAGGGGGGTGGGGGGGTGGAGGGAGCGATCGCTCCCCCCCTTGTAAAAACACTGCACAGCTGGCTTGCTCTGCCTTGCTCTTTTCTTCCAAGGATGGAAGATGAGAGTGTTCAGGTTCAAGCTCTGCACTGGGAGCAGAAAAATAACAGTGCCAAAGCTACATCATCTATGGAATTTATGAGCTGCAGTTCATCCCAGGGCCACTGCGGAACACAAACACATCACGGGGGACTCGCTAGGATTTTTCATTTGGAGCCGAGCGCCAGCTTATTTATGACACATGGCGGAAATGCCAGCCTGACGTATTAGCGCGCGAGAGATTGGAGAGTAATGTGCAACACCACGAGACCCGCTGACCCGGGCTGCAACACGGATAGCCACTTAGCATGGACCGACAGACAGATGGCATTTTTGGGACTGGATTTTAGCTCATTTTACAAAAAGACTTATCATCTCTCATTACAAATATATTATAATGGTAATATAATAATAGTCTGGGCCAACCTGCCGATTAGTTTCTGACTAGATTTTCCCTATTGAAAAAAAAAAAAAATGGCTGACCATTATCTTCAAATTAGAAAAAACAGCACGAGAGCTCGCCATTAAAAAGTGACTCGACTCCTTTTTGGTTCAACTTTCATCATTCTGGCCTTTTTCTGTTTGTCGTTTTCGTTGACAAAGGATGTCAAAATTTACAGCGCAGTCTAGTCCCGTGACGTGTCGTGTTAGTTCTGTTTGCATGAATCATTGCCAAACGTGATAACACACTGTTGACATATTTGACTTTGCAATGGCCATCACGCCTCCGCCGTGACACCCACACACACACGCCAGATAAAAGCTTGGCTGTTTGAAAAAGTGCTGTGAAGTCACAAATAGCACAGATTGCTATCAGAGCTGTCCTCGAGACCAGGCGCTAGATTATTTTCTGCATAAAAAGAAAAACATTGACCCCAATAAAGGAATAAAAGTGATCAACAAGCAATGAAGATAAAGGCTGTTTACGAGCCAGCCAGCGACCATATTAATGCACTCGAGGGCGGCTCTGGCCGGAGCTCAAAAACGGCCTTCGGAAAGGCAAGCCGGCCTGCGTAATCCGTGTTTGTCCAGATAAGCCATGTCAATAGCGGGCCAACATTTGACAAGATTTGCGAGAAGGCCTTGAGCGCACGGCCCGTTCCTCTGTAGCTTAGTGTCGCCGTGACAGCTGGCCCAGAGAGGTCAAGAGGTGGCTCATCCGCCGGGCCCTCGGCAACTCGCTCAACACACAAACGCGGAAATGCACGCACGGGCTGTCGACTGGACTCAAGCAGAAAAGAGAGTTTCTCCCTGTTGCTGCTCACGGACGCTTGCTGTCACTTGGAGCAGATGACAGCGCTGCCCTTGAGAGGCCGCCGCTACACAATTACAGCTCCTCGGACTTGTGTAGCACCACTTTAAGAGCACTCTGGCGCCGCTTTGTCAGCGAGGCGTTTGCCCGCGGCCGTCAGCGGCCGCTCCACAACCTGACCGGGATTCAAGAAGGAGCGGGAAATAAAAATGGCGGCCATTTGCGCTTTCCTCCGCATGCCGACACGGCAGACACGTCCTCTGGCTGACCGTGTTTGTTTTGGCCCCGCTGCTGTGTTCGCTACTACAAAAAAAAAAAAAAAAATCCCACAGCCTCGGTTCTCATTCCTGAATGACGTCTTCAGGTAACAAGCACCAGATGAGTGTGATTAGACATCATACGTGTGCCATCATATATGATTTGCAGCCAGATCAGATTTGATCTGCGTCCGCCGGGGCCGGAATGTGAATTACGTCGCGCCGTGAGGAACGAAGGCAGGCTTCAAGGAATGGATTTCTTCAGCTTGGAATAAATTCTGCTTACAGAAAAGTAATATGCTTGTGTGCATCCAATAATCCATCCCAGCCTGGCGTGTTAACCGCTCGCCATCTACGCGGCCCCTCCCCCCCGCCTGAGCAGAAGCTAGGGGAGCTGCATGGGGCCCACACTGTTTGCTCACAAACACGCCGGTCGGCAGGTTAGAGCCCCGCTGATGAATTATTCAAGCACTTCCAGCAGCTCTTTTGAGGTTCCTGATAAAAAAAAAAAAAAAAGGGAGCTGCTAAAATGGATCAGTCGATTAACCTGTTTACACAAAGCCGGCCGGGGTTGTCGCCCCGACTCGTCTCTGTTCTGCGGCTGGGGGCTCCCATCCCCCTCGCCGGCCCGCCGATAAGTGCCTGACAGAAGCTATCAGAGCGGCCCCGGCTCTGACAGACATGTGACACGCGGTCCAGACTCTGATGGATCACCCTACGCCTCCGGCGCTGTCATTAGCCCAGCCAGCCAGCGAGCGGGGGGGTGGCGGGGGGAGGGACCAGCGCGCCCGCCGCTTTGAACACCAGCCGGGCGATCCCACGACTTGAGCTGTGTGTTTAATGCACTTCAACAGCGCTTTTCACTGGAGCCACATGATAAAGACAGCTGCGTCAGCTAAATAGGCACGGGGACATCGTTACAGGGGTTTTCAAGTCAAATTAAAAAAAATCCGAGTCAAAACCCTGGCAAGATCTACAACAAATCCAATGTCAGATACCAAATCAAGGCGAAAAAAAAAGGATTGACCCAGTCAACAAAAAAATGTCTGGGACCTGGCAAAAACTGTTTCAAGGTCCATGTCCAGAAGCAAGTCTAAGGACCAACTCAAGAACCAGGCTTTAAAAAATATCGTCTGAGACCAAAGCAAAACCCCAAGTCAAGAATCAAGCTAAGCACAAAGACAGACAAGTCCGATTGTTTGCTGTCTGCACCCGTGGTTTGAAATTGGACTTCCTCACACGTGATGTCACAAAAACAAACAAGGACAGACACTTTTGGCGATGCGCCCAACTGCCAATGTTTCCCGTGTGCCTGAAGATCGGAGCATTGCGGGATGAAGTCAAGACTTGCTTTGGAAAACACTCGGTGGGAAGCCACGATACAAGACATCGTTTGGCTTCACGTTTGACACTTTGCGCTTCTTTAATTGACGACATTCCTTTCACCCCCTTTCACACGCCTGCAGATTCTCACTCATAAATCATGAACGCGTTTAATATTTCAGATTGTCGGCCCCGACTCGTTTTAGATCCCATTATGGGGACAAATCAACTCTTAACGAAGGACAATCTCGCAAGATAGAACCACTTGAAGGATTTGGTGGCTCGGTGTGTGCGTGAGGCAACAGCAGACGCTTGCTATCTTTCGGGATAACGCCAGGCGTGACTTTTGTCCTCCTTCCTGCAATTAGCGACCATCCCTGACCCTGATGCTTCATGCGCTTTCTTTAATCAGGAAGTCAAAGGTCCAGCCAGCCAAAGTCAACTTCAATCTAATCAACGGGCTGAGATAAATCCCGGATTGCGAGCGGCGAGCGAGACAATCGTCTCATTTGACTAAGACGACATTTGTCGGTGAGCAACAAAGATGGTGCCTACCTGTTTGTGCATCTCAATGTTGAGTCCGTAAGACATCTCGTAGTACTGCCAAGAAAACAGGAAACGTATCAAGTCAGTCGTTTGGCATTGATTTCTCCGATTTCAATTTGCATCACGAGAAGGATTAACGGTGAACATATGCTTTGCTCTTCTGCGGCCACTCTCGATTGTTTCTATCAACGAGTTCATACGAGGATGACAATCGTTTGAAGAGCCAAACAAAGCCTCTGTGTTCCTCTTGTTTGACCTCCGCCGTCGAGACGCGATCGATATCTGAATGACGCCGTTCCAAATGCGCCGGCCGGGTCGCAATCGGGATGGCCGTCAATATCGATGAGACGCAAAATCACATCCGAGTGTGACAAACAGCCAGAAAATTGACTTTGTGTTTTTCCGCTGATGGCGCAGAGCATCAAAGCGTTCAATGTTTTGATCGGCGGTCTCCCTCAGACATCTATTTACTCACTCTAAAGTGTTTGCACAACACTTGTGATTTCAGGTCAGAGCGTCTGACTGAATCCGGCCGAACGGGCAGGCCACAGGTGGCGGCCGGGCCAGAAATGGCTTTCCGGTCAGTGTCTATTTTGACGAGCCAAATGCATTATTCAGTCCATTAGCGTTGAAGAAGAAAAAAGAAAAGTCTCAAACAAGAGAGCCCTTCTGTCTGAGATCAGAGCCCCTGCAGTGTAAGCTGATACCCCGTACTTCCTCACGTGTTTACCTAACCGCCTGACATGTTGTCCCCCCCTCCCCTCCCCTCCCAAAATGATGGTTTGGCTTGAAGCGCCCCCGCCATGTTTACCTGGGACAGCGGGCGCTCTCATTGCGTCAGGTGGCAGCAAAACATCCCGCGTCACAGGCACACCTATGTTTTCCAAAACCACACTGGAGCTTTGTGCTAAAAGAGACGCCTCCATTTTGTTGGGGCGCATTTTCCCAAACGCCCCATGAGCGAGCGTTAAGTCTCCTAGGAGAATAATCAGATCGGCACACACCCGAGAGGGAGGAGGGGTCACCGGGGTCGACCTTTAGAGATCAAGGGGAGCCCCGACCCACCACCGTTGTCAGTCACCCCCTCCCACCCCTCGTAACAACCGTCAAACCCTCCGGGGGGGGATCTCGCGCGACACCCGAGCCGAGCCGCACAGGTGATGACAATAGAGGCCGTCCCACGCCACGCAACCCAGATCGGGCTCATAATTGCTGCCCGTGGCGACGTGATCTTACCATGACATAGTGGCGCTGCATCTCCGTCTTCTCATTGGCCAGTTTGTCGTACTCCACCTTAAGACTAAAATAGGAGAGAAGGTGTCAATTACAGGCGCTCTGTCACTTGCATAACTCACTTAACCACTTGGCAACGGATTACAGGGCATTTCTATTCCGCGTGCAACTAAATATTAGCCTTCACCTGGCAAAGTACTGCAAGCGAGCGTGTGAGCGCTGACATCTTTTGTCAACAGTACCTGTGATACTGGGCTTGGAGGAACTGGAATTCATCTTTAATTCGGTCACACGACTCCGCTACGGTGAATTTGAAGCCGGGCTGGCCGGGCTGATGAGGAGCCTGAAATACAACGAGGGGAGGGGAAAAACATTGTCACGAGTTTTTAGCTTCGCTTTTGTGAAGGAGCCAAGCCAAGATGGCTCTCATCTCGACGTTAACGCCAATTGGGACGGTTACCGACGGACACAATGAACGGGCGGGACGTCAAATAGCAATTCAAAACCAAGACATGAATCTGCCATGTATCCTTGAAACATAACCTTGTCGACGAGACACAACACAGCCGGGAGCCATGTCAACACGGCCAATAAATATGCCAAAAATGTACTGCACAGAGGTGGAAGCCCCTCTCACCGGATGTCGGCCTTGCGGATACATCTTGAAATCCACCCTTTGTTTATTTCTGCAGGTCCTTTGGCGAAACGGTTGAAAAGAGCAGGCGGCCCAGGAGCTTGTTGTCGGTGTAGTTGCTGAATAGCCTGTGTTGGGAGAAGGACGCGCGCGGTTTAATCGCCAGGGGTACAATCAAACGCACTTTTGTTTGCAACTAATAATCCCTGTGAGAATAATGCAATCACCAAGTGGAAGCCGGAGAAACAGCAGCGCCTCGGGGGTGACCTTATTCGGTGGCGGCAGGCACACAAGCACAAAAATCACATTCTCGCTTTAAAAACACTACGGAGAAAAGGGAGTAGCCACTTTTACGCAGGTGCTGGATGAATGATGGCAGTTTCAAATGTTGATTTACAAGGAAGAGGAGAACCCAGGTGAGCCATAAGAGCAATGGTTCCCTCCGAGCGAGCGAGCGAACGAGCGAGCGCGCGCGCGTTCATTCTGCCCACTCAATTGTCACGTAAAAGCCGAAAAACGGTACCCGACGCTCGGTTTTACACGTACCCGTCACCGAGGAAGAGAAAGGGCTACAATCCACTCGTTTAATCCGTCCCAACGACGGCGTGGCGGAGCATCCTGTCTCCGGAGCGCACCCGGCCACATTGGGGGGAGCAGCGGGCAAAAAGAAGACGGCGATGCGGTCGGAGCTCCAACAAAACTACTTTTCTCCTCGTCAAGCCTCCGCCGCGAACCTCCCAGGAATTTGGCCGCCGTAATCCCCGAAAGAGCGGCGAAAATACGACTCCGAAACAGCTCCTTCCGTGTTAAAAAAAAAAAAGGGGGAAAAAAAGGAGATTCTTTAAAAGCGTAACATGGTGCGCTCCACCATCTCGCGTTTCCCCCTCAGTTGTCCAGTTTAGCCCGGTTGCCACACACAGGCAAGCGGGGCTGAACTACCGTGAAAGCGCCTGTCTGTCCAATCAGATTACTCGCCAAGACCACGGCCACATCTGCCTATCGGAGGGCGGCGGCCCCACGTGGGGTGACGGCAGCACACGGATGACGTCACCGCGTGGAGGCACCCGCCCCGCCCCTGGCTACCCCGCACACACACACACACACACACACACAACGGCCATTCAAATTGGAGCGAGACATGCACATATTGCGCGTCCTCATTAGCGCGCTCGTTTGCCGCCCAAATCAAAGTTTTCTTGGGTGAGACCAACACCGGTGGGAGAAGGGGGGGCGGTGGTGTACGCGCACATTTCTAATTCGACGCCAGTCTCCGCGGAAGCGAAATGAACTTGTTTGTGTGCGAGACGTTGATGCAACTTGACACGCTTTACGGCCACATATGTGACGTAAAAGCCTCAAATCAGATGCTTTGCTCCCTCCCGCTGCTCTCCGCAACACCGTGAAGGACGCGTTAATGACCAATCGATCCACGATCAAATTAAAGCGTCGAAGCCTTGGCTTCTCCGTGATGGTTCATATGACACATCCCGGACGCCCTCGCAGCTAATTTAGCTTGCTCGCAGCGCCGAGGACAGCCGATTGCCTTTGTCTGACATTAACATCAGCCATGTCTGCTCCGCGACGCCTTGTTTTGAAGCGTTACCCCACGTGGGACGCCCCTGTGGCTTTAAGACTTGTCGTCCAATGGCGACGCGGCGCACTTACTCACCGGCTTCCCATTCGCCGGCGCTCGCGGTGCCTGTCAGTCACGCGGCAGCATTGTCAATCAATACCACGCGGGGTCAAGCGCTGCCAAATGCCTGTGCTCCTCGGTCCTCTCCTCTGCCTGCAATAGCTGCTTAATTAGCTTCGAATGGCTTTTCTCTCCTGTTCAAACAATCTGTTACCACCACGTGGTAATGAGAGCCAGTGTTAAACAAAAGGGGAAAAGGAAGCAGTTGTAACATTACAACCTGTAGTTTTTCCTCTCCACGCGGGCAAAATGCTTTAGCTTTTAGCATGCTAATCCTTGCGCTAGCTTGTTCTCACACGATGCACAAGCATGGATGGATGCTTGAACACCAGCACGAGGATTTATCGTGGCTTTGCGCGGAATCACGCCCCATAGCGCTCTATAAAGCCAGTTCGACATTTGCTAGTGCTTTTCAAACGTGCAGTAAGCCGTCAAGTGCCCTCCATGTATCCCAAAATACACCCCAAATATGAGTGAGCAGAAAAGCAATGTATCCCATGATGCATTGCACAAGCCATTTTCTGGCTTTCTTTTGTTTTTCATGTAGCGAACATAAACAGAGCTACGTATTGCAATCAGGAAACATATTAAATCAAAAATAGTTGGAAGGTGATGTGGTATTTCCCAACTGTGTGACAGCAATCATGGGAATATTCAAAGACAAGTCATGTAAAAATCAATCTACTAATTAGGAAGTGGGGAATGAGTGAATGTCGCCAAATACTGCTACAGGGTCAACCTTGGACACTGACATGAGTACTGTACCTATCTTTAACTGGAGCAGTCAATGAGCAATTAAGGACATTATGGCCACGCATATTTAAATGGGAGCAATATTTTTCGACTCCTTCCTCTATTTAGTGATGTTCTCACATGGCGCTTGTTGCCAATGCAAATGTCATTGTGTCATGTTTTTAGGTCTGAGCACAGCAGTGGTCTTCTTGTCATTCTTGTCAGCCAGTTTGAGGAAGCGGGTAGTTGTGCCCCCCCCCCTCAAAAAAAAAAGTAAGGACTGTGTGAGAAACTCAAGCACACACAAGAGCCTAATCTGAGCCAGGCAACACCCCTTGCTGTGCAATAGAGAGCACTTGGATTAAAGGCAACAAAGGCTCGGCCAAACCCCGGGAGGGGGGGGGGGGGGGGGGGGGTCCACCCTGTGAGACCCCCACACTGTTTATTTACACGGAAACCCCAGCCTGACTGGAACACCCAGCCCAAGGCATTACACACTGGCCTATTTGCAGAGGTGGCTCAAATTCTTGACAGAGCAGAGATTGTTCTCACTGCTGCTGCCAACCGACCGGGAGGGAGGGGCGGGGCGGGGGGGGGGGGGGGGGGGGGGGCTCGCTTTCTGCACAACACCAACACAAAACAAACACAAAACAATTAGCGTGAGATCATGGTGGTGTTTCTTTTCTAACTCTTGGCTGTCCTGTTGGTCAGTGCAACCGCAAACCAAAATGTGTCTTGGGTAACAGCGTCGAAATAGGACACGCACCAATCGATTAGCACGCGATGAAAAGTTCCAATCACGGGCCAAAAAAAAAATCCCAGACAAGACACAAACAAAGAGAGCCAAGAAGTTGCTTTTATTCTTGTGTTGACATAACAATGTAGCCTCACCTTGAGCAAAGTATTCTTTGCACAAGTAAGCTAAGATTAGCTTTGCACTTATCTTTGTCAGACAATAAAAGGATAAAATTACTCACACCGTGTGTGGAGTTATGCAAATGTCATCCGAGAATTTGAATGCGAATTCTGTCACATTTGTCTTATTAATGAAAGTGCGGCTGAAGAAAAGCAACGCTAATGAACATGCAATTTTTGCCGACGCTGTGCATTTTCAAAGCTGAAATTAAATAGGAAGTCACGCGCTGAAAAATCTGAGCGTGTCATTTTCCCGCCAGTCGGTCTTTGCTTCCTTCTGGACATATTCCACAATTTCAGGACACAAACACCTTAAGATGATTCAACGCTAAGCACATGAGAGGTTCAAGCGGTACCAGTTGACTAAGCCCATCTTGAGCTGATTTGGTTACTTTAATCCAGTTTGCTAAATGTTTGACGTGATTAAAAAGATTCTTGAGGCCTAAATTCAGTCACAGTTCATGATTCCATTCACATGGCATGGGAATGACTTCACATGATCGTCTGCCCGCCTTATCAAGGTAATAAGCGCATGCTAGAAAAATGCAATTAGGACCGAGGTCAGAGCGTGTGAAACGTTTGCCGACGAGCTTCGTACATTATCGTTGCTCGCAAGTGACCTGCTGTGCAAAGCAGAAGCACTCCGTTTACTCTCAAGTGCTCCTGTACCTGCTGACTTAACATGCGCAAAGAGAAAATGATGCCGGCCTTCTCTGGAGGTCCATTATTGAGTTAAAAAACAGAAGGCCCTGCAAGCAGATCGGGAGAAGTAGAATAGAGAGCTGAAGAAGTTGTCAGTACAAAGTCTGACAGCAGATCAGAGCGCTCAGAGAGCTCAGAGAGCTGGAACTTGTGCTCATGGGCCCGCTGGAGCACAACCCGGCGCTCCAGTGGGATGATGAGCTCGGCACAAGCAGTACCTTTTCTTCACTTCGCGTGCAACCCAATGCGGAGCAAAACACCTTTGATTTGAATGACATGTTGGGTATTTAAAGCCACCATATAGCTTTGGCTAATTGAATGCTAGCACATGACGAGAAACTCCGTGAGCTAACGACTAGCATCTATGTGGTACAAAAACTCCGTAAGCTAACAACTAGCATCTGAGCACAAACAGTGAAGCAATGTGGAAATTAAAAAAAAAAACAACAAACTCAGGCATATATTCTTTGTCCTCTGCTAAGAATGTCAAATATTACTGCCGTACAGATAAGCAGAGAGAGAAGCTGCATCTCCAGTACAGAGCATGTCTGCCTTATGCTGCAAGTCAAACTGTAAAAATAATGATGTTAAAACCATCCCCATTTTTTTTTCTGGTCTTCGCACAAGGACACAAAGGGGTTAAAAATGTCAGCGTCAGAAGCCCTGCGAGAGCGAGCACGGCCAAATCAACAATTAAGCGAGTTCTGTGAGAGGCTAAGCTTCTTATTTTTATTTCAAATGAGGATGGAAATTGACTTCCTTATTAAATCTAATTATTAGCCGGTGCCCTCCAAACGTCTTGTGAAATCGCCTCTAGCGAGCTGCCTATTAGCATAAACAGCACCAGTGGCAAGCTTAAAACAAATGGTTTATTTAGTCGCTGTTAATGGGATTAAAGTGTTCTGGGTTCCGAAGCAGCGCTAACAGTGAGCGCTGCGTCTTCATTTCTTCTTTGTTTGCTTTTCATTCCGCTCTCCTGCCTGGCTGCCTGGCTGGCGCTCATCTCGGTGTTGTTCAACAGATTGTGTTCAATCTCCATCCCCAAATCCCAGACAATCATAAATAATAAAGGATTACAGCAATCTCGTGCAAGCTGCTGGCCCGTCAGCGTCGGCGCTCGCGTTGAGAAATAATTGTCGGCCATCTGCGTATCCCGCTGCTAGGACAAGGCGTAGTCAACAAAGGCCACGGTGTACCTGCCTGCTAAAGATCCTTCTCGGCCCGGCGACATGAAAGGTTGCGGTGATGCTCAGCCCGGCGGAACGCGCCGGCTCGCTCCGACAGATACTTTGATTAGGGATGTATCGCCAGCACACGCTGACAAGATGCGCCTGTCGGGGATCAAACAAAACTTGTGGGGTTATCTCTCTCTCTCTCTCTCTATCTGTCAGCAGCCAAACAGAGCTGCAGCCAAGGCAAGAAAGATAATTGACCCGCCAAATGATCACATTTACATGTCATGCACGCAGGAGGCAAAGGGGAGCGGACATCCGCAGGCCCATCAATCCCTCCACAGTGGACTTGGATGCCATTTACAGCCATTGCGCAACTTCCAGAAGCTCCATTAGCGGTGACCTTGCCATTGCATTTTTTGGTGTGAGCTGATATGATTCATGTTGGGTAGCGCAATTCAAGAGTTCTAGTTCATAGTTCTGAGGCTCTGGCTTTGATTTGGGTCTTTGTTTGTTTGTTTTCTCAGTGTAATTGGTCTCAAGGAAAGATGGAGACAAACAAGCTAACTTTAGCCTGGGTTGTTAGCGGAAGGTATGGACAGCTAAAATGTCACTATAGGCAATAGGATTTTCTTTTTTTTATGTTTGTCAGTCTGAGCAATATTCAACGCAGGCTTTCCAAAACTATCCTCATTTTCGCAAAGTGTATGAATTGGAACAGGATGCTGGCAAGCGTCTATATTTATCCTCGACTTCCCGGCGACGGTGACTAATGGCGTTCCGGCCGCGCTCCTATCCATCCTAACTGGAAGAATCTCATTATGCGTGAAATTCAAATAAAGATAAATCGTACGCAGGATGCCGGAGCGGGAGACAAAGGACACGACGGAGGACTAATGAGACGTGTTTATGTGCAGCGTAGCTTGACCCGCTGACAGCGGCTAAATAAGTTACAGTCAGGCGGAGGTTCTGCTGGTACCAATTAAACCGGCTGTCATTAGCAGGCCGACACTGGTGACCCGATAAAACAGCAACTCAGCAGCACGCAGGATAATAGACTCGCAATTATTGTGATACACTCACCGCTCAAAATATTAGGTACACAAGCTAATGAGGCCCAATACGAGGGCATAGGAAATTTCAAATGGAACTAATTGTTAATCACGCATGATTTTGGTTTTTTTATTATTTGATCATATTGTGCAGATTTTCCAAATGGACTGCAAAGTTGATGAAAAATAACACGAGAGGGTTCAACAGATTTTAAATAATGATATATGTACAGTAAGTCCTCCTATAGGTGGACTAAGTAGACACAGAGGCTTCTTTTAAGCCACGTAAATCAAAGCAATATACCAATGTCGGGAGGAAAACACTTTGTGTTTAGATTTACGAAGCAGCCCATCATGTGCGAGAGAGAGGGCAAAGTCAACAGTTTGCATCAGGCAGGAAATATCTGACACCTAAGTGAGCCCAAAGTGCGGTCGAAGCTCTGACATCTGGAAATGTTAAGTCACCACGGAGTTGTTAAAAGGCGGGAGGGCCAAGCGCGAGTGGAGCGCCATCTCCACCGCTTTTGGCCAACCACGCGGGCCGGGCCGGGCCGGGCCGGGCCGTGGCCGGCAGTTTGTTTACGCAGCACAAACCAGCCTGTCAAAAATAAAAAGAGACTTTTCATGTTTGAGGGCTGCAATTGCGGTTCCTGCGTGATGTTTTTTTCCCTCCGCACCGACCTCACGCTTCGGGGTCGGCGAGCCGCTTAACCCGGAGCCGTGGAGCCGGCCCATTGGCCGAGCCCGGCCTGTTTTTCTGCCTCGTGCTGAGCGACTGCGGTCGCGTGCGTGCGTGCGTGCGTGCGTGCGATGACTACGGCGGCCTCCGCATCATTATAACGGCTCCTCGGGCAACCCGGCCAAAGATCCTTCAGAAATGTGCACATCATTTCCCTCATAATGACTATGTTAGCTTTCCTCAAGTTTCCCGCGCTTAACCGCCACACTAGCTGAGCGCCACTGGAAAATCCCTCCAGCCACTATCACGTAAATAGTTTTCAACAAACTGGAACATCTCAAAACAGGGCATCTTGGGCAACACCATTTGACCCCGCCTCGTGTACAGCGTCCCAATTTGATTAAAAGGCAATCTGCTTGAAGCCGTTTAAAATAGCGCCTCCCTCTCCTCCAACATCAAAACAAGTACAGGAGACAGTGGAAATTTGCTCTGTAGTTAACTTGCAACAGCCATCAATTAGTTTTACAATTGGGTCACTGTGATGGCATCACTTCAATGTGACTAAGCAACAGGACACACGAGAAAACAGGAAAGTTGCCCGGATGTGCCCGCCACCACCGCGGGCGGGGCGGGGCCTCTTATCTCATGCGAGTCGGGCGGATTACATCAGTCGGGCCTGCAGGGGAGTCCAGCCACGAGGTCCGAGGGGACCTGGATGACGAGCCTCGTGTGACAAATAGCCCCTCCCCTTTTGCGGTGCCAGTCCCGAAAGGAAGCCGAATTGTAACTGCCAACTTGTCCAAATTGCTCGGCACCCCCCACGGCGTTTGTTTGCAGTGCCGCGCGCCCTGACACTGATAGCCGTGGACAGCATCCATCACTTTGCATAAACGTCTCCGTGGCTCGTGTGTGTGTGTGTGTGTGTGTGTGTGTGTGACCTCCCTGATCCGCAGACTGAATGAGACAGTGTTTTATTTTGAATGTGAGGAAACATAAAAACACACTTCTCCTTTCTCCGTGTGTTTACTGTATGAACACGGGAGGGGGAGGAGGCGGCCAAGCCCGCTCGTTTCACTTCTCAGTGCGTGTCTGTCATCCCACCCAGCAAGGGAAGGGAAGGGAAGGGAAGTGGTGAGGTTGCTTGGTTGCTTGCTTGGAGTGGTTGGGGGCCAGCTGTGCGACCACAGACTTGTGAGTGTGTGGGAGAGAGGGGAGGGGAGGGCTCGGCGGTCCTTATTACAGACCCGACTACACACTGGGCCTCACAGACAGCCACTTACTAGCAAGTAGCAGCAGGAACACAGCAGCCTTTGTAGCGTGGCAGCAGAGAGAGCGCAGCGCAGCGTACAGCGAACAAGCCAAAATTATTGGAACACCTGGCTCGCTAGTACGTTGACAGAAGTTGAAGCAAATAGAATGCCGTGTTTTTGACAAGACCTTTGCAGTGTGCCCATTGGAATTTGCTCCGTGCATCCATATGAACATTTGTGTGGTCAGAGGACGCTTGACTCGTCGTATTTATTTGATGGAATTTGGGGTCAAATAGGCCAAGATGTGTCGTTAAAATGAAAATGTATACTTGTAGTAGCTATAGCCTCAATTGTATGTCATTGTGGTATGTCCCAATACTTTTGTCCAATTAAGCTATAGAGTCCAAGAGTGTCGTTTGGATGACTGGTAATTTGCTTTTAAATGAACAACTGTGTGTGTGTGTGGGGGGGGGGGGGCTTACTATATCTAGCTATTTTTTATTTATTTATATATATATATAATATCTAATTTTGTTAACGAAAATGTTTTTTCAGTTTGAGTTATTCCATTGATTTTATTTCACGACAATAACCTTGCTATCCAGAAGTAAACTCCAACTTGGAAGCATCATCGGCGCTTGTTGCATTAAAAGCAGATGAAGTCACGCAGATGACAAACAAACGTGATAAAGACATTGAGGCCTCCTGACAGTTTTGGCAGGAGTGATTTGCGGCACAGTTTGCTGTCAAGTCGCATCAGCCGAGCGGTACAGCAGCGTCAGTCACATCACAGCGCGGAGCGTCTCCGAGTGATGATGTCACTCCTTTGCCCCGGTCCCGAGGGCGATGATTTATGAGCTAATCTGGGTCTGTCTCCCCAGATCCCAGCGCTTTGGCTCCCGGGGGAGCCGCTAATGGGACAGTAGGACGGATCCATCACGCTCCCGCGGAAGCCCTCTCGGCTCCCGAGCCCTGACATCCATCTCCATGATCACGCGCCACTGCCAGAAAGCAACTTTGACTTCACAAACGCGCAGAGACGACACGCTCGCAAGGCAAGGCAACGCGAGCTCGCCTATTTCCAATTTGTCACGCGGCCAGAGAAAGATAATGGAGGCAACCTCCCACGATGCAAAGAGAAGGCTAATCAGCCAGTGCCGCTCTTGCAAACACCCAAGCATTGTTAGCGCTTTCTAATAGAGGACACATACTGACCTATTTTCGAAGAAAGCAATTTGTCCCAGCAAAATAAAACTAATAGGTGGCGAGATGAATGGATTGGAGTTGGCTCGACCGCCTCGCACGGCGCCACGAGGCACTAAATCACCAGATTATTAGTTTTATGAGCCGGGCCCATGAGAGAATAATTGCTAATGTTCCCAGAGTAACCAGGGAAATAAAGGTAATGGAGCAATTTATAAATTCTGATTGGTATACATGGAGAACATCCAGCCCATCTCCTTTGTTATTTCACCGCTCTCGATAAAATACGCCCCGAGCCACGCAAAGGCAGAAATCGATACAATCAGAGAAACACGAGCGCCGCTTCTGCCCCTTTGTTATTTTTAGTGCAACGGCGCCTGATTTACGGTTATAAATCAAAATCACGCGAAAAAGGGAGCAAAGTGAAACGGCAGCCAGCAAAATTCTAATTTGGCTTTGGATCAGCATAAAACTGCAAATAGAAACGAGAAGCCGCGGAGGCAGAAATAACATGCGGGAAGTCATCAAAACTAATCACGGCCCCCCCACCACACACGCACACGCACACGCACACACCATTACCATCCAGGAAACAAACCACATCATTACCAATCAAAAAAACAATACAATACTAGTGTTCTCCTTTAATTCCTGTCTAAAAGTAAAACAAATTCCTTTTTGATGTACTTGTATTCATTTTGAAAAGCACTCCATTTCAAATCTTTCAGCAACACGCAACTACAGTACTGGAAGACTTTTGTGTACTGTAACATTTTTCTGTAAAAGAGTCGCAGCAATTGAACTGGCTCAAATGACTGACTTGTTTTCCAGGTTTGGTCATGTGACTTTTGCAAGCTTTGGCACTGTGATGTCATTTTCGGTCGACAGCAAGTTCCAAAATGGCCACCCTCTGCGATGAATAAAAATAGGTAGATTCTTCTGCTAAATTCACTCTCTAAAAAAACTATCATATGAACAGAATACCGTGTTTAGGCAAGTGGGGACGCATTAGAAATGATTGCAAAGACATTTTTGGACATGTACCCCTGCCTGCCTTTCACCCAATGTCCCCTCAGCTAGGCTGAGGACACGACGATAGAAAGTGGATGGAGGGAGTTTGAGCAAGAGCCTGGAACAGACTGTGTCTGGATCCCACGGAGTATATGTCATCTATCACAAGCAGCCAAATTCAAGAGGCAACAATTTGAGTGTGTCATACGGATGATTCGCTCCCAAAATACAGGATGAGGAATTTTCCCATTTAGCGCTGCTGTGCCGTGCCGTGCCGTGCCGTGCCGTGGGAAAAGTTTGCCGGCAGGTGTTGGTCTCGCGGACGTTCACCCGCCTCCATCACTCATCCTGCTGCGGTTTCCACATGACTTTCCATCACACGCACAGCCACATCCCCTAATTTCCAGCCCCCCCTTGCCTCCCCTCTCGTCTCCAGGGTCGGAATTGCAAGCTGCACCGTGTCCAAACATAGTCTGAAATGTTGTGCAGATGTAGCCCCTTGTCATGTGGTTCATGAAAGTGGAGATTTATCTGGTCGGAGCTATGCGCCTCATACCGGACGGAGTCGCCGTGGGTGGTCGCGCCTTCTTCCGCTTGTGTCAATTTGGAGGGCGAGGTCGGCGTAAACAGCACGTAGGCGGCGCGCATCTACGTGAAAACACTTCATTAGCGTTTGACGCAATCATGTTGTCGCAAGCGGGCACGCGCCGTCACGTCGCTGGCTGTGTTGAATTACGCAATGAAGTCAAGAGAAGCACGCATCTGTCACACATTTGCTTTGTTGCCAAACACAACTGATGTCTTACCACACACGCGTGCGACTTGACCTTTGGACTGCAGCTCTTTGCGCAAGTCAACATCACCTCATATACTTTCCACCCACTTCTTATTTTTTTTTTTTTTTTTTTTTTGGAAGGTGGCAACTGCTCAAGCTTCCACTTCCTTGTTTCGTTTGCACCACAACATTGTGATGTGCATGTGTTGACATTCGCCGGCTTGTCGTTAGAGCGTCCGTCCATCCATCCATCCATCCATCCATCCATCCATCCATCCATCCATCCATCCATCCATCCATCCATCCATCCATCCATCCATCCATCCATCCATCCATCCATCCATCCATCCATCCATCCATCCATCCATCCATCCATCCATCCATCCATCCATCCATCCATCCATCCATCCATCCATCCATCCATCCATCCATCCATCCATCCATCCATCCATCCATCCTCATCATTTCTTCCTCCTCCTCAGGTGGTCGGTCTTTCACCGATTAAAGAAGAAAACGATTTCATGTCCTCACATAGTCATCACGGCTGTTGTGAGAGTCTGTTTTCAGGTTGATCCATTGCCTCACATCTCCTCTTCGGAAAGCGCTTGGGCAAGCACGAGCGTGGCCGTTCCAATCCCTTTCCACGCTGAGCGCGGCGCGTCACTTAAAGGGAATTTTTGTTTAAAAGCGGCAAGCCAAAGTGTCAGGACAACGGCACCCGCGGCCCCGAGGAAGCCCCCGACCGACGGCAGGAAGAAGCGAGCTGCGACAAGAAAATTGATTTTCCGACTGATGGATTCCAAGGCCGGATCTCGCGCTGATCTAAAGAGAACCGAGCGGTAATGGCGTGTTCTCTGATCCCAGCCGTCCCATAGCGTGCGGTTAGGTTTTATCCCGACGCAACAAGGCCCCGTAATAAATCTTGTCTTTACTCCCCAGCAGCTTGCCAGCAGCTGGGACTCGTCAAGGGAAGCCACCCCAAGCAAAATGTTATTCCAGCTTGTTAGTGTTTGAAGTCGCAGCGAGTAAGCGGCCGCCTGCGGTTTATGGCTTGTGGGCTCGCTCCAGAGAGATGCAGTCTCACTTTGCGAGTCACAATGTCTCCGCCCGCCCGCCCGTTCGAGCCGCAACTGCTGCTGCGAGATAACACGTCGACAAGAAAGCGGCAAACATGTGCCTTTGGCTCGCTGACTGACAACGCTACGCCATGTGTGTGTGTGTGTGTGTGTGTCCATGTTTTCACGCATCCGCCTACTCGAGCAGCACTGCTAACTACTACCGCTTCCTGTTTTATTTGCAAAACACGTGCGGATAAAACATTCCTCCTCCCCGCTCCCATAAATGAATCACGCGGGCGGCCCTGACAAACAGACTATAAATCGTTTGGTATTCCGCAACATCACCGACAATGCCGAAAGCTCCTCCGATGTCGAACATCTCCCAAAATTTGGCTCGGGTTGAGCCCACGAGTGTCAGTCAATCCCCTCGCAAGTCATCGACCGCATTGTGGCTAACCGGCATGTTTAAATTCGACTCTTGAAAAAGCACTATGTGTGCTTTCTATGTTATTTCAGCACTTGAACAAAGAAAGCGTCCAGATGTTTGACGCGTATCAAAGAACACGCAAAATGTTCCGTGACCGTAAATGTTGATGAGCGCTATTACAGAGACAAAATGCTATAAACTGCACGAACATAATGATTGAAGGCTACATCACATTTGTTGACTGTAATTTGGTTAAACTGTTTCACGAACCCCCCCCACCACTAAAATGTACTATCAAATTAAACATACTAAAGCAGAATGACATGGTCTGCATTTTAAACAATCACACAACTTTACCTTCTGCTAGCATAATGCTAACATACAGAAAATGCTAACGACTGGCTAACGAAAAACATAAGGCATTGTAACCTTTTTCTTGATCCTCTGTGTAGAACGACTAATATTACTGCAGTCACAGTCGTAGTGAAAGTCTTCCTAACCGTATTATACTGCCCCCAGTGGCAAAAAATTTAATCATGACACACAAACTGTTTAATTTGTTCCAGCCATCTGTTTCCTGAACCGCTCACCCTCACAAGCCTGTTGAATTGTGTTCTAACTATATGTGACACCCGACTTTGTGAGCGTTCTCTCTCTGGCGCAGTCCTCCCCCAAACACACACACGTACAGAGTGACACGAGGTCAGTCGTGGTGGATGTGCGTGTCCCGGGGGGGGTTGACGAGGGGACAGCCTATTGATCAGCAGCACTATTATCAGAGCTGAGGCTGTTTGTCATGCTGTCTACTCTCAGCGGGGGGCCGTCGTCTCTAATGGGCCGTGGAGGGTGCTCTCCTGCACCCGCCCGTCCTTGTCGCCCTCCCCACACCTTAAGCACCATCGATCCCCTGGTATCCCGTCCTTGTCCCGCGGGTGCCCCGCCCCTCTGCCTCTCCCTGGTGGTGCATTCTGTCATCACTGAGAGATGTTCCTCAACGCTTGCAAGGGGCCCCGGTCACCTTGGCAACGACCAACTGGAAACAATGCATGGTTCAACTCATAAACCAGCAGTATACTCGTTCCCAGTTTGACTTCATATTAACGGCAACTTCAAGTTACAAATCATCTTTCCCCATTGAAATAAATGGAGATTCCATTCTATTGTTCCAATAAAAATAACGGAATTTGCCTTCATCAGGAAAATGGCACTCTACAATATTGTACTTGTCCTTTGTATTCATAGGCTCCTTTTGGTATTGGAATTTGGCCCCCTCAGGTGCCTCGTGGGCCCCTCCTTTTGCAACAGGAGATTTTTCCCAACGTAAAATATACGCCTTGGCTCACGAGTTAAAAGTATGTCCAACCCCACTCCGAGGCGGCGAGGGTCAATAACAGATGCGATTCCGAGCAGGCCTATTAAAAAGAAGCAGTGTGTGTCAGTGCCATAAACAAGCCAGAAGGCAGGCGCTGCTTATGGAGGGAGGGGGGGAGGGAGGGAGGGAGGGAGGGGTCGCGTCGTGCTCGCTGGTGTGCGGCCGGCCAACCGGCGGGCCGGCGGGGAAACAAAGTGATGAGGATTTAATGATATCCAGCTTTCAGGCTATTGATAGCCCAGTCAATGGGCTGCACCGTGGGCGCCTCTGTGATACACAGCAGATTAGCGGCTCTGTGCCACATGAAAACGTCAGCGATCGATAGGACACAGGGGAGAATCAATAGCGCGGCGACGACGACCACGACGACTACTGTGGCTTTTATTTGGTGGATGGGCCCCGCTGTCAGCGTGCTATTAAGTGCGCCCGCCCGCCCGCCCGCCGATAAAGCAAGCGTGCAGCTGCGGCGGCGGCGCTCGCCCACATCCTCCATAATGAATATGAATGCTCTGTTCGCTCTCTCTCTCTCTCGCTCTCATTACACGGCTTCACAGTTCGCCGAGCTTGTCTTGCGTGGAATGTGAATGACACCTTTATTGGGCTGAAAAGCAAAAAGCCTCCTCGCACAGGTGAGAGGAACATAGTCCCACTTTGCCTTACAAGAAAGGCTTTGAAGCAAGAAGCGTGGGAGGAAGAAAAGCCTTAATTGCGTGGAATCGGCGCAATATTCAGACGCGCCCCAAATAGCATCATCACAATTACCTCGCTTGTCACGCTTCATTATAGTGCCAGAGATCTTCGATTAATTAGCATTATTGTGCACAGCGAGTGAGAGAATTGGACAGTAATTACATTAACCTCCCTATCACACCTTGTCTTTTACAAGACATGTCTGAGCAATAAAAAGATTGCCGCCGCATACACGATTACGCTTATCCTTGACAGTGTCTGCCTTCTAAATTGATCCAATTAGCCATTAGCGGCTAATTTAATTACTCGCTCTCTCCATCTTTCTGTCCTTGCCGCCGTAATAATCAAAACGCCAGAGCAGGTTATCGGCGGGACGTGAATCTGATATCTGAGAAAACACAGATGAGGAGATAAATTTCATCCTGAGAACGCCTTCGAGTGCAGGTGTCTCATTTTTGTCGCGGGCTGGCTGCAGCGTAGTCATACTTTTCTTCATATGGCCTTATAACCGTCAACCCAAATAAGGGTATCATATTATGTACAGTATAGGCCACACAACAAACTGATAAATCATTCATTTTGAAATCAAAGACGAGTAAAAACTGTTCAATGCATTTAAAAAGATGAATGGTAATCAAAATTGCTAGCAACATCTCTCTTTGTTTTAAAACGTGAAGACAATTTGCAATTTTTGTATCAACACAAGTCGATGCACAATTTGTCTTTGCAGGCCACCTAAAATAATGTGACGGCCCATGTCTGGCCCCCGAGCCTTGAGTTTGACACCGCCGTTCTACTTAGTATTCAGTAAGCATCGGAGGAGCGATGAAAGGAGAAGAAAAAAAATAATTTCTTCTGTTTCTATATTGGAGGTGGGTCAAGAATGCAACACCCCAGGGAAAGCGGGGTCAAAAGTAAAAAGCGTGAAAAGTTTCATTTCAAAGCTTGATGAAGGTGTGAGCTGACTTCAACGAAAGAACATCCCCCACGTGATTAGCATGCACGGCGCAGCAGCCCGGGAGTTGATATTAGTCCAAACGGTGGTTGCACACACGCGAGTAATCTCACGCGTTTGCTTGTGAGCGCGGCGGCGGCGGCGGCGGCAGACGAGGCGCAATCTCGCTCGCTTGAAGGGATAATAAAGGTTGGAGAGGTGCGAGGAGGAAGCCGCTGCTCTGGCAGACACATTTATAATTGGCACGCTGGCAGAGAATGAGAATGAACTTCGGGATTGGATCGTCTTTGTAACGTTGAGATGAAACTCGCCTCACAAATGGAGGCCGGACGGAAGGCCATTAAAATGACATCGGCTGCCAGTTTGGCTGCTCGGAATGAATTGAAGCGCCGGCCGGGCGGTGAACTCGTGAGTGGCGCTCGGCACGTCGGAGATGCAGAGGAAGCAGAAAAATATGCTGCCGTGAAATGTGAAGGAAAAAAAAAAATACTTGGATGTGTATGTCTGGACTGTGCAAGAATTTAAAATGCAACCGAGGTCATATCATTCAGAGTTGGAAAAATGTGTCTCCTATGTTGCAGCAAACTCGAGGGTTCGCTCTGAATGTGAGAGACATTTTGGGATATTTGCTACTCATCATCGGGGTAGAGGAGCAAGACAGGCCCAGCTTGTCTACAAAATTGCGTTTTTTTAAAAAACGCCTTGGCAAACAGATCCCTGTAGATGGCAGCGTTGCATGCCAGTGTATGGCGTCACAAAGCAAATGAGCATCTCTCCTACAACGAGTTACAGGTTAGTCATCGTTGGGCGATGAACCTGTGCTAGCTTGAGCCTTCGAGAACAGCAGAGAAACAAAGCAGAGGCCTTCTCATCTCCGCAGGCAAGTGTGATTGCTAATGAGCAGTAGCAGAACCACACTCTTGGTGTTGCCAACGACCCGTGGGAGTTCATTGCGCGTTTGCAATGTACCCCCCCCCCCAGCCACTTACAGGCTTCGTTCCTTTGGGGGCTTTTCTCAACGTCTGCGTGCGGATCTGGCTTGCTCATGATGTGAGCGTACAAACAGAGCTTTAATCAGGGAATTGTTTGGAGTAGCGGCGGCGGCGGTGGCGGCGGTGGGGAAGGGGTTTGCTTCTTTTAGCTTGTGATTGTAACACCAGATCAATGAAGACTTGTGCTCAGATGTGTGTGGGCAATAAAACGCAGGCTTTACATCAAATATTCATCGCCGGCTCTCCCAGAGGATCCGGCATCACAGACAAGCGCTGTCTTTTGTTGGAAACGCGGCAGATGGAAAACAAAAACAGCAAGCCAGCCAGCCAGCCAGCCAGCTCCCTGTAAGGACGAGCTGCTCCAAATTGGGCCTTATGTAAGAAAAGTTACAAACTGCAGTAATTATCTACAAAGTGTTTGGAGGAAACATGGGGCCATTCAACAGAGGGTTCCTCGCCCCCACCCCCAAAGGATGGAGCTACATGAAGCTATGATTTTTTTTCTTCAGAGTATTCCGCATTGGGCTTGACTTTCCGATACACAGAAATATACATAATTACATATTCTGCACGTTTGGCTAATTTGAAAGTAGAAGATTGCAATTTTCAAATCATAAAGACTGCAAAACTGCTGTGGTAGCTTTAAAATGTTGATTTTTTTTTTTTTTCCCAGTCGTGATTCACTCTCGTCTGCCCCGCAATGTTTTGTTATGACAAAGTGTTTAGTCAACACTTCAAGACTCGCGCGAAAGAGCTGAAGTGCGTCTGAAGTGCCATGCACTGTGAAGATAACTCATGAATGTTTAAACCACCAAAGTGCGCAGCCTCGTCACTCCGCAATTCACTAGCACGGTGTACGTCATGCAATTAGAGCAAAAATATATTCATTTTGTCTTCTCAAGTGTGGCAAAGTGGGCAAAATAAACAAACTTACAATAGCCACTTGGACCAAAAGGTGTCTGTTGTAGTACCAAGATCGAACTGTAGGAGGCAACAATGATACAGAAAGAGTAGTAGAAGGAAAAAAAACAAAACAAAGAAGAAGCTAGGCTAACATGTTGCTAATTACGCTACACTGCTAATTCACACTAACACTCAACATAGAGGAACTGAGACTTATTTTCAATCACAAATATGAAACAGTTTGAGGTGTGTGATAATCAAAAATGCGACAATGGCGTGGAAACAGACTAGCCTCTCTCCAACAAGTGGTTGCCATTTCCATATTTGGTCTACTTGACCTGTGACCCCCCCCATTTCCATAGCCCAAAAGTCCTTACAGATGAGCCGCCCTACATAAACCATTCGGGCTTTTTGAGCAAATTTCACATGCTTTCAATCGGTTCCGCCTGTACTCAAAGGTCGTCGAGGGATGGGAATTATTAAACTATTATTCATCCTTCAAAAGCCGCAGCGAAGCAAAAGTATTCTGGTGGATGACAAAGTCAAATGTGAAAAGTTCACTGGGTCACCATTTAATTGCGTGCTTAGCTGGAGAAGCTGAGGGCCCCTTCAAGCAATTAGTGTCACTTTATAACACGGAACGCGTACAGAGTTCCCGCGCGAGCACGCGCCGATAAAAAACACTTTTTTTTTTTTTCATATTTGACTGTATTTACTTGAAAGTCAAAGCAACAAGTGATATAATTATCTGTCTAATTAAGCAGCCAAAACACAAGCGCCTCGGAAACACTGAGTGCGCCGCCGCCGCCGCTCATTAGCATGCGCCATAAGCTTATTAATCATCTAACAGCCAATTAGCACACGGTTACCATTTGCAGTGGGTGTGTAAATAAATTCCTGACTTAATTCTTCCCTCCGATAATAAAAGGAGCATTATGAAAATGAGCTCTATGTAAATGATCGATGTCGTTAATTGCGCGGCGGCCATAGATATTTGCCGTGCGCCGGTTTAGTGATGCAACAAATATTTCCCGAGCTGTTAGGGAAATTAAACGTCTGGCTGCTTGTTCCCTATAGGCCTCCGCAAGTTGCAATAATGGCATTTTACCAGGCCTCGGGCAGGCACACTGATAATGACAATGTCGCCGCTTGGCTCGCAGCCAGCCGCAGGCGGATGGATGCCACCCGTCTCAAAGAAGCGTGGGCTGGAAGGGCTATCGCCCGCTGCTAATTAATAATAATTGCCTTCTAATAAGAGGACTTCCATTAGCAAATTAGCTCTCAGTTGAGAGGCAACGCAGTGGAACAGGCAGGCAGGCAGCCGCTCTCTAATGGGATTCACTTGACCAAAAAAAACACACACGCTCAAGCCATTGAAAACAATCGATGACAAAGTAGCTGCGCCGTGTTTCCTCAAGTCGTCGGATTAAGTCCGGAGGCACGGAGTCCGCTGACAAGTGAGGGACGTCCACCCGTCTTTAAAGCTCACTTTGCCAAGGAAGCCAGCACGTGAGCGACCGCCTCCCGCCATGGTTGCTTGATGAATGCTTCCAGCTAGTCTTAATCATGCATGTGACCGAGCAGGAAATGGAGGCCGGCCGGCCGGCCGGACAGAGTAGATGAATGGTGCATTTAAGTGCAGTGGCTTCCATAAAACAGCTCCATGTGCAATAAGAGGCGGGCGACTGCTGACGCGGGCGCTCCCACTTTCTGACTGTGCAGCACAAACCCACTCAGCAGGCACGTCAGGAGAAACACGAGCTTCATCAATGCCGGCAACACATACTTAGAGTGAGCGTGGGTCCACTCTCAGACCGCAGGTATGTGTGTACTGCATACTCATGCACCACAAAATTAGGTACACCGGGAAAGTGGAGTGTGATTAACAGCCTCAAATTCAAGTGAAACTCACTCTTGTGCTTGCCTCACATTTTAGGAGTATCCAATTGTCACTAGGATTTGGTGGATTTCTTTTTTTTTTGTTTTCTGTCGGGGCTTGGCAAAGATCTGAGTGGCATTCTATTGTTGCTCCTTTTTGCTCAGGGCCTCATTTAGCCCCTTGGACCGCAGCGCTGCAAGCCGGGCCAGTATTTTTAGATCCTCTGTACATTTGCTTGCCAAATCAATTAACACTGAGCTGATCGCAATTAAAAGCGAGCAAAACCTTCCTTCCTTCCTTCCCAGCACTGTCATCCGCTGCTGGAAAAACGGCTTAATATAGCAGCAGACTCCAAGGAGCACTTGGCAGGACCCAATCTTGTGCAATCAATAGCAGAGGGCAGGCAATATAGTTTGAAACGCTGGGAGGGGCTGAGAGAGCAAGGTGGGGAGATGGCTCAGCTCAAGAGGAGTGTTTGGCTTGAAGAGCACAGACTCAAGTGGCGCACTTCCTGGGCCGAGGCTCCACCATGTTGCAAGGAGAGGAGGCGGGCGGGCGGGCGGCCTATCAGCGGGCTTCTTGAAAAACCATGAGAAAAGCCACGCCATTTAACCTCCAGATTCCAAAGACAACAGCTAAAGGGCAAGAGGCCGCGTGGGGGGAGATGCCGTCCGTCCGTCCGGGCCAGCGCCAGCGGCTGTTATCAGCCGCCCCGTGGGACACCGGCGGCCGGCTCTGGCATTTGAGGTCGGTCAGCCAGGATTCCATTCTCTTGATGATAACTGCGGGCGCTGTCTGTCAAACTTGATGAAAATTCAAATAGCGCTGTGGCAGGCATGAATAGGGAGCCACTTGCCACCCATCCCACCCACGCAAATGTCACAAGCCTGGCTAGCATAACAATGACAAGCGGCAGAGGCTAATGGAGAGCATTTTTCCAGTAAGTGAAGCTGTCGCCTGTTCGGGGCCTGCCTGCCTGTCAATGTTAGACACGGCGCTATTGATCCATGCGCCTGTAATCACAAAAACAGTTTGGGCTGGAGAAAAACCCTCGTGTTCAAGTGCTCAGCTGGGAAGACAAGATCTCATTTCTTTGCACAGTGCTGGAAGCCACGTCACCGATCTTTACAGCGGGCCTCCGAGTGAAGAGCTCACCGATCGCGACACAAGGCCGGCCGGCGCCTGTCGTCACACTTGGACCCCCACCTTAGCCTCTTATGACCCTGCGGAAACACTTATCACCTCCCGGTCCTTGAGCGCAGGCTGCAGATGAGCTCAAAAGATTCCTGAGAGAATCACCAAAGGCTTCGGGAAAAGCCCACACGGTGGCTACAGATACTATTTCACTCCCAATTCTTTTATGCAACTGTTTTCTGAATAACAAGTAGATTTTTCTTTTATTCTAGTAATACCTCAACATGTCACAAGACGGCGACAAAGCATTCACGAGTAGAAAAGTAGAAATTGGTGTCAAGGGAGGCTTGTTACGACGATGCAACTCCACCGAGAGACGAATATAAACATATATGAATGTTCAGGAGTTGCGTTTAGCCTGGGTGGTTAGCATCTTTGGTTCATGTGTATGTTTGTGTGGCTACTACAAAGTTCAAACAGTTCATTATGGCTAGTGATTCATTTTTAACGAGGTTGCAAGATAAGCATGAAATGATATTGCAGTGTTTCTGAATCATAGTATGCGATATAGTTTGGCTTCACTTATTTACAAACAAATGAAAATACCACTCACCGTTACGCTGAAGGTGGTTTTTGTAATGAGTGGGAAGCCTTGTGCATTTTGTTTCTCCTCAACAAGTTGACCGCTTTCATCTTGTGTTTCACACTCCATAGCAAAATGGGCTGGAAAACAAGACAGTACAGTCGGCTTACCAAAAATGAAGCATTTCTCTCTTTTGTTGTTTCTACGTATTATTATTATTTATAATAATATTAAAAAAAAGAATAAAATGTATTATTATTATTTATTAAAGCTAGACTTGTGGCCTCATTTTCAGTCAAATATTTCCGTCCACACATTTGTATGTCAAGTAATATTACTACAACTAATATAAAGGCGCATAAGCACAAGGGAACCGAGTTGGTATTCACGGGGTTGCTGGAGTGCAGCAGCGTCGAAGCAGATGTGTGCAAGTCTTCAATCAAACGGCGCACCATGACGTCCACCACCTGCCTATGCCCCCACCCCAGTTGCCATGGTGATGGAGAAGGGCGTAAACTGTCACAGCCCAACAGCAGCAGAAACGACATTTATAACATCCAAAGTTCATTTGAACCACAAGTACTTGGGGAATTCCACAAAAAGACCACACATTCGTCACCAAAAACCTTTCTGCATTTAAGTTTGACTGAATGTAACTTTTTTGGTACTATAAACGGTATTCCACTGAATTTATTTGATTTTTATTTGTACCTATAAAACTTGAGCATTTGGCTTCAATATTTGGTCAACTGAAAATTATTAAACACTCTTTATATGGCTAAGATAAAAAAAAAAAAAAAAATCTTAGAACTCCTGGTTTTAGAGCCATTTTTTTTCCTGAGCTGAGGCTTCTTCTTCACTAGCGCCTCCTCTGGCTGAACCAAAAGGGCAAAACAAAGAAGGATCTAAAATGATGAAAGTTCTACTTTGTTCTTTCACGGAACAGTCACTTGCCAGCATTATTTTTTACGCTAATGACCTTACTATAACCTTTAAACCGCATTGCATAATTTCAGCATTATTTCAATATCAATAGATGAGTCGAGCCAGGCAATTATCGTTTATCGTACGCTGCTCTGTCAGCTGAAAGAAGAATAAAGGTTTCCCCAACAAAGAGGTGGAGACCAAAAAAAAGGTGCTAAAGATGCTATCGAAAGACATTAATGCAGAGATGAATTATTCAATAATGACTACAAGATGTGTCATCACCCAAAAAAAAAAGAAAAAAAAAGCTCTGCCAGCATCTGCACTGTAAGGGGAGGGGAGGGGCCGGGCCGGGCCGGGTTGGGCCGGTGTGCCTCTGAAGATAAACAAGACAAATTGGCGGATCATCTGTTCAATTAGGACAGTGGAGGGAGCAGGTGTGCCTGCGAGGGAGGCCGTTGTTGGGCAGCCAAAACACAGGCATGATGGGAAATACCTTGTTTGTGTGACAGTCATTCACAGCCAGGCACCAGAAGGACACCCTGGGAAAAAAAAAAAAAAAAAGAAAGAAAAAAAAAAAAAAGACAGGATATTCCCCTTGGTACTCATTAAAATTCAACTGCAGACGGCTCCCGGCCCCAAACACACCTCTCTCTCCCAACTGCTTTGGTAGTGGACCTAGCAGGATCATCTCTTATTAATCCGTAAAACATAGCGCACTAGCCATTGGATGGATGGATGGATGGATGGATGGAGGGGAGCAGTGGAGCAGCAAAACACGAGACGTGCGAAAGAAAAGCTCACATTTGGCTGAGCGACAGAGCGGCCAGGTGGGGAGGGAGGGAGGGAGGGAGGGAGGGAGGGCTGACTGTGGGATGGATGCTATTGGCTAGAGCCAGCAAAGAAACAGCTTTTGAAATATTCATCTGTGTGCTTGTGGCCGTGGGCTGGTGCGCATAACAGAAGGAAGAAAAAAAAAAAAAAAAGCAAGGGAACCTTTGAAGCGCCGGAACATTCCCCGCATCCGAGAAGCGGGCGGCCATGTTGATGGAGAACAATGGGGGGGGCTTGCACTTCCCTCGCATCAGAGAGCCCACGTCTCGATTGGAGCTCGTATTGGTGCAGAACGTATTCAAGCGCTCTGACGCAAATGAGATAGATAGATAGATGAGTGTGCTACTGTGGCCTAATCCCCGGTGCCTTGTAAAGACGTAGATAGAAACACTTACTGCATGCAGTGTAAACTATCGTTAAGTCTTAATGCAGGCAAAGGATACTTTCAAGGTTTGGAGGAAGTGACGTGACGAGAGAATATGGCTCTCGCGGGACAGTTTGGTTTGGAAGGAAAAACCCTGACCTACGCTGTGTTTAGATGTTTCGTGGACAGAGAGGAAAAGTAGTCCATTAGCTGTTGTGCGCTAGCAGCTCACGAGCCGCTAGTATAATCAATTGGCATTTTTTTTAGCAAATAAACTAGCAAACGACCAGGCTATTAGAGTTAATGAAAGCTAACGACAAAAGTCTTTTTTTTGGTTAAAGAATTAAAATATATACAAAAATGTTTTAAAAATGACAACTACCCAAAATGACACTTTATGTTTATAATCTAATTAATGTAGAGAAGAAGGAAGGTCAAATACACAACTTGGCCTAGCTCACTAGCTAATTGTGGTCTAAATATACTTTGTTAAAGGTGAGACAAAAATAGTTTCAAGAGCAGGTACAGCAAAGTCATGTTGAAATGATGCTCCTTTAAATCAATAGCAGGAAGAGTCAGGGCAGCTCAATGCTTGTGGAGTTAAGTGCAATTGAAGTATCTGTGGCTTGCTGCATGTGTTCAGGAAATGTAAGCACAGTCGTACGGGATGTGAAATTCACATGGAAATGCTTTGGGATATGGGCATTAAATCATAATTGGCCACTTGGACCTGCAGTGTAAAAGCAGCCTTGGGCAAAAACTCCCACCGGACTCCGGTTTTAGCCTTCTATTTTGGCCTGTCTGCGTGACGTTAGCAGCTCGCAGCCCCTTGGCAGTATCACTCATGTTGTGACTTTACACGCACGAGAACGCCACAAGCACAGCGCCGCCGCCGCCGCTGCCGCCGCCACCGCATACCACCCAGCATGAGGTCAAAAACAGGGAAGGCTCATTAAATAGAAATGAAAACTGGCTGGAGTTGACGAGCTTGATTTGCCCGTCCTCACGTTTCACCACAGCAAACACATCTGCTATGAAGACAGTACATTAAAACACTTGGAAAAAATCACATTGGGAAAAGTCATCATCATTTAAGTGTATTCAGGCTAAGTATCTTAGATGAATTATGCAGCCTGCATCAAAAGAAGGCAGGAATAACATTGAGAGAGTCTCTTTTTTTTTTTAATTCAGCACCCTGCTGGGGAAACTTAAAATTACCCTCAATCTGGCGATCTTCCACTAATAATAATGCTAAACCTTTTTTCCCTCCCTAATTATGCAAAGAACGCTCAATTAGCATAACTCGTCCTCTGTCAGTACAAACAGAAGAACACCCCGAGGGTCCGGGGGCGGTTTCCTCATCAGATGCTAGTGGAGTTTTTTTTTCTTCTTTTCCTAATTATTTCTTTTTCCTCGTGTGACTCAACGAAGAAGTGTGTTAATGAAGACGCAGTAGGCGTGGCAGGCGGTCGCAGGTGGAACGGGGCACAGACAGAAGCCGGGCCGCATTTGTTATGCCGCCCTCTGTAGGTCTCCCGGTAGAGCTGCAACGACACGCTGCCCCGCACGCAGCCTGCAGCGCGGATTAAAGATGTATGTTCAAGCTAGATCAAATAGAATAGAGAATCGACTTGGATACACAGAGAAAAGCACACACAATATTTTTGAAATAAAAGCGTACATTCTGTATGCTCGGGGCCTGGCGTCGTGCGAGCAGATAACGTCCATCAAAAGAAAGAAATGCACAGCTCCTGCTTAGGATTTGTGCATTTTAAGGACAATGGCCCCCTTAGGGATCGCCGTGAAAGAAGCGGCGAACAAATGATGCCTGTCGAAGGATTCGCTTCATGTAAATGAGTGTATAAGAGGAGTGCGGTCCCTTAAGAGATGTCAAAGTGGTTTTGCAAATGTGGGAAAGTGATGCCTGCCACCCTCACGCGTCATCTAGTTCACAGGAAGGAAATGAGATGACACCCAAAAAAAATATGTAAAAACTCAAGGAGGAGAGAGTGTATTATATGCGCCACTGGTGATGACAACGTCTGCACGTCCTTCAGGGTTTTATGGTAAACACAATAAACAGCCAATCCTCCCGAGAGCCGCCAACGCTTCTCTCTTCGTCGTCCCACCGGGAAATTACTCATCCAGCACCGCTAGGAATACAGAAGGCGCCTATTTTTGTCCTTCAAGGTACAAGCTAGACTAAGGTATTTAGATGAATAGGCTTCAAGGTATCTGGTTGTTCCAACTTTGAACAAGTACAAGTATCGCCGTGAATTTCTCCAGTATAAAGTCGAGTCGAACAAAAGTACAACTCCAGTGATTGATTTGTACGCAGCGTGGTTCAAAGAGAGCCAACTTCTAAATCATATATGGATGGAAACAAATCAGACACCAATGACCCATCGGTACCATACAGTGTTTGGGGTCGAGGGGCAAGAGGGTGGCTGAGTGGCCGATTGGTTACCCCATTATTGGCACAGTGAGGCCCAATCCAAAGACGCATATGGAACAAGAGATCAATATTAACAAGGTTCAATGTTAATATATAACGCTGTCTTGAAACAAACCATCACAACCACCACACTTGCTCCCAAAGCTGACAGCATGGCTAACGAGCATGGCTAACAGCTCGTTTCTACTTTAGCAAAAAGGCAAAGAACAAAAACAGGGCTTGCATAAATTCCGTTCACATTCACTTTCTCAGCGACTAAATATTCTTTATGTTTAAAAATAAAAGCGGGGAGTTTAATAGAAAAAAGTTATTTCCCCAAACCACGTTTGCTAATATGATTTCATACCATCCGAGTCTGATCGTAGCCCACGCATAGTACAAACATCCGACAGTTTGACGTTATGAATGTCACGTTTTTCCATTTGACTAGATATAGCCTAGAGGGTTATTTCAAAATCAAAATATTGACATTAATTATACCAATCAGTTGGCCTAGTGTTTATGATATAACTATTTCGTATCGGTTTGTACCAGACTCCGGCGCCTTCCAGCTGTCAAAGTCAGTGAAGACGGGCTGAACACACCCAAAAAGGTTGTGTGGCTTTTTAGAGGGTGTCAAGTGTCGCCACAACACGGCAAAAGGTGAGCAGCATTTGACACACTCCGGCGGGATTACGGCGCCACTCAAGTCTCCGTGTTCCTTTTGCAACTCACGCGCACAAACACACAGGTTGTGTACAGCGCAGGGGTGAAAGGTCACAAGACGGTGTCCGATTTGACGAAGGCCCTTGCTCACACCGCCTCGGGGCACTTAGTGCATGAGCGTGTGTGTGGGAGGGCTGATTTCACGAATGCCTTCATCATTTAAACGGCGGCGCTGTCGCTGAAGCGGAGCATGAATAATTCAACGCGGGCGCTTCTTCTTCAAACAGACAAATACAAGCGGATTACACTTCCAGCGAGCACCCGGTAAACACCACAATCAAAACAACGGAATTAATTAGGTAATTAGGCAGACAAAATAAAAGTGAAATAATGATAAACTCTTGGAAGAGCACAGCTGCGACACTGTTACAGCATGCAGATTGAGAATATATTAGCAGGTCACGGCATTGTTTTTTTTGGGTGACGATGATGAGAGGCGACATCGTCGTCAACACGCCGCGCGGCTGCGGAGGAATTTCAAAGGGTATTTGCAAGATAAATCTACATGAAGCCAATCAATCAGTACGGATGAATATTCAAGGCGGCAGAAAACAAAGCATGTGCGGCGGTGGCGGCGGCGGCGGCGGGCGGGTGCATAGCTCAAATGGCAGCGTGAACACGACTCCTGTTCTTATCCTTTCTTGGATTTGACTGCTGACAGTATCATAATCTATCGTGGCGCCAATGTTTGCATATACTGCGTTTTGGGTTTTGGTTTTTTTTTTGACACGGTTAAGTATGGGGAAAAAAAAAAACAGATGGAAGCTTGCATAATTGAAGAATGAGCAATCCAGCTCAAGGATTTGTAGTTCATTTGCAGTCTAGAGTTAAGAAGGCATTTATCTCCTTCTCATTCCAGCTGGAGTATTGCGCCGCCCGCCGCTCCGTAGCCGATTAAAAGCGTAAGCAAAGAGAATCCGTCTCGTCTGGGAGAAACGCGGCCGTGACGAGCGAGTGACAAAAGGCGTGTGAGGCTACGGAGAATTTTCTTTGCCTGTTGATGTGGAAAGGTCAGGGCTAAAGCTTCTGCTGGCGCCAATTAACATCTCGCAATCAGTCCCAGTGCAGCGACGACAGCAAACGGTTGAGGGCCCGGGCTTAGGTGAACACCAGCTCCCCGTTTCAAGCCATATTTAAATCTCATTTCCAATTTGCGGCACTCGACCGGCAGTTGAGAAGCAGATGAGGAGGCGGCGGCATAATGGCAGCTTTTATTGAAAGCCACAAATTCTCGGAAAGAGGAGAAATTCATGAATGCCAAAGAAGATCCATTTAATAAGTCCTACGCTTCGACACGAATGCAAACGTTCCGAGGATGCCGAGAAAAGAAGAAAAAAATTGCAGAAGCGCAAGACTTCTTTTCAAGCGCTCGAGAAGCTCTTTTGCCTAACGGAACAAATGAGCGCTCCGAAATCTGATTTTCATCAGGAGCCGGAGCGGGCCCACCGTGTGCCTGCTGCACTTTAGCACAGCCTCATCTCGCACCAAAAACGAGCTTTGATGCGCGGTAAAGCGGGAAGGGGCCAGAAAAATGAGGATCCCCGGCCGGCCTGTGAGTGTGCTCACATTTATAGGGCAGCCTCATCTAAACTGCTGGGACTAACTGCGTCTGTTGGCCATCAGCGCAGAAGAAAGCTCGGCAGACGGCATTAAAGGCTTTACAAAACAGGCAGCGAGCGAGCGAGCGAGCGAGCGAGAGAGCGGCGCTATCAAAGGACCGCAGGGACGCCCCCGCCCCGCTCCCCGTGTTAGCGCAAAGCAAAACATATCACTAATAAATGAACAGAAGATACAAAGAGAAAGGAAAATGTGGGACAAAAAGAGTGAGGCGTTTGGTGGCAAAGTCAAATGGAATAGCCAATGAGGAGGAGCCGCCGCTGCCGCCGCCGCCGCCGCCGCCTTGCTCGCTCTTTCTTCTCCAACACATCCCCCGTCCGCGGCGGCACTCATTTACTGATCTCATTAATATCCCAACTGCGAGGAGGAGAGAGACAGCGGCGACCGCTCCTCCTCCACCCGCCATCCTCGCTGGGCCTCCTCCTCCTCCCTGCTCTGCTCTGCTCTCATCTCCGCCTCTCTGTAGAGCAGTAATTGGGCTCAGCTCATTGTTATTCAAAACCCTGTAGAACCAATTAGCTGCGGCCCTCCTGACCCCGGCTTGCTATGTAATGGCGCAAGCTAAAGACTCTAAGTGAGGGAGCCAAGAGCAAAGGTTTTAAATTCCTTTAGTTCCTGATTAATAATCCTGTCAGGGCGATCAGAGACATTAAAGGCAGACTCTGCTTCGGCTCCCGCTTTTATGGCTTCCCTCTCATTTCGAGGCTGTCCATTAAAGCTTAATGATGCCGGGAGTCGCTCTCTCTCGCTCGCTCTCTCGCTCTCTCTCCACTGTCTTGTCAGATGAATGTACAGTTAACAGGATAATGAGGACTCCCGATCCTCTGGCAATCTGGGACAAGGCGGCCGCGTGACCTTTTTGGGAAGCGAGCACATTGGACGAGATGTCCGGCCGGCCGGCCGGCGGTGGGAGGTTGAAAGAGACGGGCGGATAAGACCGGAGGCGGCCATAGATGAGAGGGATACAGATAAGGCCTCATGCAACATGGATGAGGAGGCAGCAGAAGCTAAAGAGGTGGATGACGTTGAGGAGGAAAAAAATGTGTCCTCCAAAAAGCATGACAAGATCACTACAGGGCAGTTGGCTACTGGTTAGCGAGTCTGTCTCGCAGTTCTCAGGTTTGGCATTCTCGTCTTGGTTCTGGCAATCCTGTGTGGATTTACTCCAGCGACTCTGGCTTCTTGTCACATTCCAAAACATGCACGTTGATTGGAAGAATCGCCCATTTGATCTTTTCTTACACCTAGCCAAGCAGTATTAGCAGGATTAGCATGCGAGAGGTCTGAGGTGAAATATTACCACTGTTGCTTAAAACCAATTAAACAACACACTAATGATGCTATTTCAGAAAGGTCGACATGTCTAAACTATCCATGAACTTCACCGCTAAAACAAGCAGGCTAACGATTCCTTCGTTTGCGGTAGCCACACTATGCTCGGCTATTAGTCGTGTCTTGCGCTCAGAATGTCTTATTACAGTCTTCTTCCATAGCCTGCGGGTTTAGCGAGCAAATGACAGTATTTGATTTAAAGATCCCTTTCCATATCAGTGGGAGCGAGGACACGGCCCCGTCTTGCCCGCCCGTGAGTCAGCCAGCTCGGGCGGCGAACGGCCTGCAGGGCAGCACGCTCACACCTGTTTGGCTCAACCCGCTGTTTGCATTCCGCGCGCCCAACTGCTTATTTGGTTGACTTCTCCGGGCTTGGCCGAGAGTCGTGGGAGTATTCGCAGGCCGTGTTGTAAACACGGGCTGCTTGGAGGCCTCTGCTACGCATACATGGCCTCCCTTCCCCGCCCGCCCGCCGCTATAATTCCTTTTACAACAAACGCCATAAAGCGCACCGGTGGGCAAATATTTACAGTTGCCGGAGTTTCCTTCCTTTGAGGGTTGTTTTCTGTTCGAGTAGCGACAGCCGTCTGGAGCGACTCCAGATTTCTTATCTGGGAGTTGAAGGGGTCCAGTGCTCTGGACAGGCAGGAGGAGGCCCTGATGAGCGCTTATCCCTTTTTTACATCTCCTGGCTAGCGTCCTCTGTTAGCCGACTCAATTGAACGGGCAAACAAACAGAGCGCCGCATGACCTCTGTTGATCGGACAGACAAATAAACGTCGGCGTGTCAATACTACCAACGACTCGGGTCAATGGAAGACAAATATACAGAGCCCAAAAAGGGACAAGACTCGTAGGTCATTATCACGGTGGGATGAAGGGGGGAAAACACATTCCATTTGGCTTGCTGTGTACGAAAATTGCATTTCGGATAGAAAGTGGACATTGCTTATTTCCATCATAAACAGTCATCTGTCAAACCGGAGGACAACATTTTCTTTTTGCGCCATTATTTGGTCATAATTTAAAACCACCTCCACAACAACACGGCCAAAATAAAATGAGCCAGTGATGGCTTTGAGCATGTGCCATTCATTTGCAGTTTGGCCTGCAGGGCTGAACATGACTAGAATCTTAAATACACCAAATTTGTCTCCCTGGCTATTTCTTTTTTTAAAAGTTGGGAGAGGGGTCAGCGGAGTCGTAAAGTTGGCACCACTGTGTAGGCTTGCTTCTTTGCTGAAATAAGTCACTCGTCACTATGGTAACCGAAACTGTGCTTGGCATTTACAGGAAACAGAACCACTCCCCCTAACCAGAATGGAGCAAATGAATATTAAGTAAATATATAGTATAATTTAAAAAAAGCATTTTAAACCATGACAACACCCCCTACAGGCTCGGCATACACATTGCAGTGTTTCAAGTTTCATCAGGTGAATTTCCCAATTTGCTGCCGATTCTACATGAAACAATGTCAAGAAAATTTGGTGAGCAATTGGTGAATTTTGTCGAGGGATGTTTCCTTGTAACGGATTGCTCCTTGAATCAATTGTCTTTAAAACAGCAGCAGAGCGCCTGATGAATGAATACTCAAGCAGCAGCCGCCCCCTCCCTCCCTCCTTCCACACCCCCCTGCTGTGATTAGACACATTGACCCTCTTTTAATATGTGAAATTCCCATTTTCTCTGATTCATGAGTAAGAGCCCTCAGGGAGCGCGTGGCAAGTGGCAGCCTGCCAAAAACGGACCTTCCTCGTAGCAAAGCTCCATAAGTCGTGGTTGCACACCGTTAACAGTCACCACTCGTCTCACGCTAACTTTATTATTGTTATTGGCAGCTCGCAAGGACGAGAGCGGCTTACACAATTGTCTGGGCTTTGAATGCCTATCTTCAACATGAGCAGATGAGAAATGTCCGAATGACAATAAATGTGCACCCAAAAAGACAACGTTGTATTACATTTAACGTAATTGTCACTTAGTTATTCACGGGTGAGATATGGCCCCGCCCCTTCTCGTTCTAGTTTCCCTCATGAGTTCAAATGTACCTCTATCCTGTCTATTAATGGAAACGCAGCGCTGTAACGTGCCAATTCAAATCGACTTGACGTTGCAAAACGATGTGATTTGGAAGGGACGAGCTCAAACCAGATCTTTGACTCTCCGTATAGAAATCCTCCACGCATATCAGCACATCCTGCACATACTAGTCCATCATCAATGAGATATTCGGCAAAAATTCAGAGCCGGCTACGTTGAGAGTATTCTTTTCAACGGTGGCGAGCAGACGGCCGAGCACACAAGGCCCAGTGTTGGATAGCGGCCACGTGATGACAGACCCGGCAAGAATGTTGCCTTGACTGCCAAATGTAATAGAGCACCACGGTTCTCTTATTAAGGGGTGAAATAATTTCCAGCAAAGTGGTTGGCGGCGCTGACAGCTCCGACGAATGCTGTCTGAACACGAGCCAGCGTAACAACTGCTCCTGCATGCATGGTGAAGGCTGAGGGAGGCCTGCCAGCTTGGCATTCATGCATATTTGCCTCTATGAACATCTGCCAGCGCAAATAATTGATGCTGTTCTCTCCGCTAAGGGCCACTAGATCCCCTCTGATAAGTTTTTGACAACTTCTACACGCGCAGTAAGCCTCGGTCCGCTCTCATCGTGACCGCGGGCCCAGAGGAGGAGGAGGAGGCGGAGGAAAAAAAAAAAAAAAAAAAAAAGTCAACTGCTTCCTGTCTCTGCTGGGCCTCCGAGTTGAGCGTGTTGTCAAGGCCGTGTTTCCCTAACATAACATCCTGCTCAGCCGCGGGTCGCGATGGCGCATTGCCGTGGGTGGGATGGGCACGGCAACCCTCAGCAGCGCACGCCGGTGAATATCCGACAAGCGCCCTTGGAGGAGGATCAAAACATTGGAGCGCGCTGATGCTACAGTGATTCCAACAGCGCCGTTGTTGTGTTCCAACACAACGCTATCAGGTGATTAAACATCCGACGGGAGTCTCAAACGGCGCAGATGGAAAATGAATCATTAATTGACTCTGTGCCATTTCTGTTTCATCTACAACGGCCCACAAATGAGGGAGAACTGAATTCGCTCACCACAGCCAATCAACACTATGCAAAATAAAAAATATATACATATTGGGACATGGCTTCTAATCAATTAATTAGTCAATCGCGGTTGAACTAGCTCCCATTAGTCATATTACCAAGACATTACCAAGCATTGTGTGCTTTAATTGGGGTACCCACGTAACCATTTTTGACACGATAATTGATGATTGGCAGCACGGTGGTTTAGTGCGTCAGTTATGAGATTTGCTTCCACATTCAAAAAGAAAAGCGAGCAACATTGAAGACTCGAAATAGTCCTCGAAGACATACATTCGATCTAATTCTATCTTTACGTACCTATTTGAGTCCATTTGCAGAAGGCCACTTTGGATTCCCAGGAAGGTCCATGACAACATGCTTGAATCATCTTGGGTAAAGAACACCAAACCTGGGACGAACAGAGAATATGAACCAGTCACAAATGTTCCTCTGATCCATGGGAAATAACCCAAGCACTATATTTTTTTTCCATTTCCACTTCCTGAAGGGTAATAGTGAGCTGTCCCAATCCGCCAGTACTAATACTGTGACTTGCCTCATAAATGATCATAAAATCCAGAGCGCTCTGCTCAAGAGACATAGCAGCCTCCATTACATAAGTCTGCATTTGAAAAACAACACATCAAATGTTAGTACACACCTGAGGAGTGATTATAGTGTGTAAAAAGCCTTGAAGGGAGAGTAAAACATCAAATGAACACACACGCAGCCATCAAAATGTGGAAACCCCCGTACACACATCAAGCCTGACAAACTTTTAGACCTGTGTGCGTGTGTGTGTGTGTCAGTGGCGGCAAATAGCTGTCAAGAAGTTCTCCTCATTAGCCCGCCACCGTTGTGCAGACTGGCAGGAGGTCAGCCCGCAGCCGATGGCCGGCCGGCCAGCCGGCCGCCCCCAGAGGCGGGCTGCTGTCAACAAGCCAGCGGACTAGTTACAACACCGACCGAGGGCAGCGCCGTGGCTCAGCGAGGTCGCGCTGAATCACTCAAGCCTGAGCTGACCGAGAGCGCAGCTGGAGAACGTGTCACAACTCAGAGTTCCTAATGACCTCATCAGCCACCAATCTATCGGACACCGAGCTGGCGGTTGGTTCTAGGTTGGAATTCACTGTGTAATGTGAATGAGAGAAGCACAGTTTCTGCTCTATGAGAAACAAACTCTTCACAGTAGGAGAGATGTGATCTAATGATATAACTATTATTGGGCGGTGTGGTAAAGTATGCTTCAAATACATATATATTGACCCTTGGAATGCAAGTACTATAAAAAAAATCATTTTACACGTCAAAGTAATCCTATGAAAAGGGAAAAGGCCATTCCAAAGCTTGTTTCAACACAATGAATGGGGTTAAACCAGGTAACCCAATCAACTACCAACTCGCTTCACAGCCAATATTGCAGTCAAGGTTGCCCTCTGCGGGTCATATGGGGAAGTACACCACATTTCATTCGGCAACCAGATGTATGTCATGTGCCTCTGCAATGGAGAAAATATGGTTCTCTTTCATGTCCAGCTCATAAAGTCAAACAAGGGACAGTAAAAATATGAATCCAAACAAAACCAAGATAAATCATTTCATCTGCCCCTATCTTTAGGTGACCTATAATCTGTTCAACTCACCAGAAAAACAAAACTGGATTTTTACCTCACTCACACTCATTATGTATAATTGATAGTCTTCAATGAACCTCCCAGGGCCAGTTTGGGAATGTGGGAGGAAGCCGGAGAACTGAGAGAGAGAAAAACAACAACTACAAGGAGCTCCATACAGGAAGGCCTGAGCCAAGATGACATCTCGATGACAATGTCCATTCAAAAGTTTGTGTAGTAGCAGCGGCAATATTTCAAAATGTCTTGATCCATTGACAAAACAAACGTTAACAACTGGCAGTCATATTTCATTCTCGCATGTGAGACACAAGCAACACACACGGGATCATTAAACACGTAATGTCAAAGCTAATTGAGAAAAGGCTTGAACGCATTGTGAAGCCTTTCATGAATTAACCTCCCACCGAGCGGGCGAGCGAGCACCGCTTGCTTGCTTGCTTGCTTGCATTGGAAGCAGATGGATCAAACAGGCCTTTCTTTCCTTTATTTGGACTGCTCTGTTATTGGAAGGACTTTGAGCGAGAAGTGCCAACGCTGGCCGCCGTTCAGCAAAACAAATAGACACAGATGTAGTTTTCCATTTTACAGGCTGTTTATGTTGTGCAAATTCCTTTCCCCAGAAGAGCGGGATATATTCTTTCATGTTTTAGTGGCTTGCTCGCACTGACCGCAGCTTTCTTTTTTTTTTTTTTTTTTGTGGCGAGTGTACTTTTCCAATAGTTAATGACACGCAGACACACAAAGCTCTGGCAAGCTAGCTGCGCGCCGACCGCTAAGACTTGCTGCCCAATATCTAATTAGTCCACCGCTAACCCCCAGTCTGGGGAAACATTCAGTACCACATGAAACCATGGCGGTTTTTTTACCTCAAAAAGATGGAGTTGCTCTTGAGGAATCATATGAAGCACAAATCAGTCAGTTCAAGTGACAACATTGCGGCCTTGCGGTTGTCGCGCTTGATTTGATGCTGCTTGGAGGGAAGGAGGCCGACGACTGGGTGACACTTTTACGTCTTGTCAAGACTATTTGGTGGTTTGTTTGTGTGCATGCATGCGGATCGCCACTAAAACTTGATGGCAGCAGCTGTAAACAGCGCGGTTCATTAGTGCAAGCGCTTTGGGAACTTCTGCCCTCTAGTGGCAGCTTCGCAACATAACATCAACAATACAAATGAGCTAAGGACGGATTTGACATTTCTGTCTGAAAAGTGTTTCAAAGCTAAAGCCTAAAATACCCCCCCTAAAGAGCAAATTATTTATCTGGGAGGTCACAAAGGAATCCACGGCAATGTATAAACACCTGCTGATAATTGAAAAAACATAAATGATTTCAAATGTAAAAAGGACCACTGTCTTGTGCAAGGCGGTCTTGGTGGTCTTCATCTGGCAAACAAAAACTAGCATGGGTTACTACATGTGGTTTTAGTTAAGACCAAAGGTGGTGATGGGGGGGGGGGGGGGGGGGGGGTATTAAATAACCCCCTCCTCAGTGCTTTAGTCCTTTTTGCCATAACATTGTAAACTATCCAGCACAAATCAGTCCGAAAACAAACATTTAGCATTGTCACAGCAGTTGAGGGAGAGCCGGTGGTTGGCAAGCATTCCCGTGCCTGATATTTCTATCTGCAGCGTCACATGCTTCTCATCACATCTGCCGGTAGCAACCACGTATCGTGCGTGACACGGCCAGTGCAAATCACCACTGATTATCACATTGCGGCTATTTTTAGAAGTTCCCGTTAGACAACTCCTCAATTGATTGCCAGATCAAGAGACGTCCGTGCAGTTGGCAGGCCAGAACAAACAAAAGTACTTTAAATGCGATTTGCACTCCACTGACATTTTGCTTGTTTGGACAACTTCTGAATGAAAAGTCTGAAATATATTCCAGTTGATCTCAATTTCATTCCTGCGTTACAGCCAACACGTATCTAAGTCTGTGGCAAAAAGCAAAAAGCCATGAAGAAATGAAGTACTTTTATTAGAAAACGATGACTGTACGTGAACAAAAATAAAGAACTAAAAGGTGAAATGTTGAAGTTCCTTGTCCAAAACCGGGTCATGGAAACTAAAGTGTGGTATTCAAAAAACATACCAATACAGGGAGAGCGTACTTAGCAGCTTTCCAAATGAAAGTAACTTGACAAGTTGGTCCGAGACTTCCTTGATGGGCGCATCGTCATGGCTGATCCGCCCGCGCTCTTACTCCCAAAGCTCAAACGGCCTTTCGGTGGTACTCCGGCGGGGCCACCTCGTAGTCGCTGGCGCTGAAGAGTGTCGCAGAGTTCTTGACGAGGTACCTGTGAAGAAGTGACATGTGACTTTGCTGTACAGGTGAGCAAACGTGCTGATGTAGTGTGCATTTGCTCACTTGAGGAAATCTTGCAGGTAGGTGAGCAGCAGTGCCAGGCTCTTCTCATCCAGGGGAGTGTAAGCCAACATGGCTCCGATTCGCACTTGCAAGACCAAAGGAGAAGCCCCCAAGTTAGTGGCACATTCCTCGGATAGCAACTTGAAATGCATCAAAATGCGGATGCAACTTTTGTTTTTTGCCTTCTTGAAATGTGCCCGTCGTGTAGGACAAAACGCTACAACGGCCTTATTGTTCCAGGAACAGAATAAAGATGGTGCGAGTTTGGCAGCATCTCCTCAACATGACATCACCGCAGCTCAAGTGTTGATATGAAGCCAGATGCTTGAACGGATTTATAAACCGCAGAAATTGAGAGCAGACATTTTCCAACCTTCTATTGTGCACAGTTCTCCAGGAGCGGCACACAATTGACACTCACTGGGGAGTTTCCCTTTAGGAAGCGAGCTGGTGAAAATTCCACCTCATAGTTTTGTAGGGAACTCACTTATATCTTGTAACCTCAGAGATCACGGTAAATGATAATATCAGAGAAAAGTTGGAGCTAATGTGTAAGCTGCTTTACCAAAGAGCCTTAAGAGGTGCGGGGCGCCGTAGATCTGCGACATGGATGTATCTGGGTGGTTGGCCAAGATGTCTGCGTACTGCGGCCTCTCAAATTTGTAGAGCAGCTGCGTGCCCAGCATGACGTTGAAATATTCCCGCACGCCGGCGACGACCTCGCTCACCGCAAACTCCCTGAGGCGAGGAACATCAAAGAACCTTTAGACTCCAGACAGAACTTAAAAAAAAAAAACCCAAAAAATCTGGGAAGATTAAAAACGAGTGTTACTTGCTGTCCGAGGTGCCTCTCGATTTCTTATAGTTTGCATAATCTTCAAGGACTGTGTCAACGTTCTTCTTGGCAGGCAGATGGAAGAGCTGAAAAAACAAGAGTGGTAAAACTGCATGGAAAGGCCAGAAGGAGCACCCCCAAAATAATACAATATGAGGCATCAACGTGTTGTTTCCTAAAAAGAACACCAGGAGTCACTATTTTTCCATTGCCAACTGTAAATGATGAAGTCAGCTCAGGTGCCTTGAGAGAGTAGAAAAAGAAAAATCAACACACCACTAACCTGTTTTTGCCGTGTAATCAGATCCCAGTCATCAACAAGCCAAGGTTTTAGCTCCTCGGGAATTTTGACTTTAACTTCCACTCTGTTTATAAAGGTCTCCTCCTGGCCAAACAAGATCGCGTTACCATGTTAGAGCCAACAACACTTTTCCCGGCACAGCGGAATGTGATGGAACGTCAATGTGTGAGCGTGGCAAACATACACTTTCAACAGTGGGGTCAACGCGAGCCCTCTTCTTTCGTGGAGGGTGCGTGGGATCACTGACTGAACTCGGACCTTCTCCTGGACCAGGAGCTGGAACAGAAAAAAAAGCCACAGTTAAGTCTATCTCCCTAATATATCTCCCAATATGGATATGATCGACTCCAATTATTTTTTGTAAGATGTTCTGTGCATCCCAACAAATTCAAACACAGTCTTATGATTCATGTTTCATTTGTGGAATATGAATGAAACAGGCTAAATTCACCCATTTTTATCCATCTCAGAAGGCGCCCATTTTGCCACTTGCTTTCAACTAAAAATGACATCACAGTTGCAGGTCTCAACCAATCACAGCTCAACGTCAAGAAACAATACAGACTCAAAGACACATACTCACTTTTTTGTTTGTTCTTCTTGGTTTTCCTGCATACGAACAACAAGGAGAAATATGAGTGTCAAACTATGATCCAGCATTACAAAGCAGGAGAGCCAAAAAACAAATGTTGCACTCACACGTCGTTTTTTTGTGACGTCGCGGGTATCTTCTTATTCGGTGCAGCACCCCTCATTCTTCCTTCAACATAATGGTCTCTACGATAAGAAGAGATGCAAAAAAAAAAGTCAGGCTTTTGGACAGGGCGGCAAATAAATACCACAGCTATTATAGATGGCCGATTTAGGGACTCCTTGATGTACAGGACTAAATATGTCAATTTTGGTGTAAAATAATTAGTAACAGATTCAAATATGATTTGCAACCAAATTATTTTAATTCCCCTCTCAAGAAGATACTTTTTTTTTTCCACTACAGGTCACATTACAGGTGGAAAAAGATTTTAAATAATTTGTCTTCATATTATTTTAATCACAAAACATGGCAATATGTTGTCATTTTTGTAACCGCTATCTAAATTTTTTTGGACATGTTGAAAAACTGGAGTGTGGACATACTGGTTGGCCTTCTGAAGCTCTTTCTGTTTTTGCAGATTGCTGTCCACATACTTCAGAACTCTACTCTCAGGAACCCATTCGTCCCAACTAGGAAGAAGGAAGAGAACAAATAAGCAAATGAAGCATTTATACGAAGCAAAATACAAAAGACTCACTTTTTATTCCACCCGCTGTAATGAATGAAGTACTTGATTTGTTTCTCCTTGACGTTTATCTTAACACACTGCAGAGAGAGACATTATTGGCACATATTACGAAAGAGACATTGACAAAAGAAATGGTGCTGTGGAAACTGACCTTAGCTTCGTAGAGCAATGGCCCATGAAAACACAGCACTCTTTCACCTAGAGACAGCACAGCATTCATTCAAATACAGGTCAACACTCTGTGCAAGCAGATGCATTATTTTTTACAAACAAAACATTACACCCCGAGAGAAATAAGATTATGGATGACGTAACGGACAACAACTCACTCATTTATTCATAGTTGTGCACACGTCAACCAACCTCGACTATTAGGTTTAGCCTAGCTAAGCTAGCAGCTATTTCAGAAAGGTCTGCAGGGAAAGGAGGTCTAAATATTCCAAATGAAAAGGTTTTTTTTAATTGAGTAATGAGCTGGCTAGGACTTTATAGCGGCAGGATCTGCATTTTACAACACAATTAAGATAATGTCGGGAATAAAGGCATGCAATGTGCTCATGGCAACAACAATGAAAGCTAGCATCGGTAGACATGTTAGCTAATGTCTGAGCTGCATTCCATTCATTTGGACGTCAATTAGCATCATGCTTCGATCACGACAAAACAAGAGCATGGGTACCTTCTTGAAATTTAGGTTTCGGGTCCTGTTTCGGCGCCATTCACGGATTAAACGATCAAAATAGGGGAAAAATCGCCAGCTCCCATTCCAATCTGAAACGGTGCCGCTCACTTATAGACGTCATCACCAATGTGGTGACGTCACCGAGCGCGACCAAGCATAGCGCGACAATGGTTAGAGAAAAGAATATGGATATCATTATTTATCTATTTATCATAAAGCCAAAATTCCAAATAGAAAAATATAAGTTTATAGGAAGGACTCCATGCATTTGGAATGTATGTATTATTTTTATTTTTTAATCCCGTTAGCGTTTTCTAGAAATGCAAAACTTGATTTATGTTCTTGTAATTTGCATTTGGTAAATATAATTATGAAAAAAAAAAACATTACTTTAGACATTTTGTCGTTAAAAGAAATGAGAGAGTATCAATTTACTGATAAAGTATTTGGTCATGGTAGGTTTAATGTTTGGGAAATATTTTTGTCAAACCAGCAGAATGACCAATTACCTACTAGTCGCAGCTTGAACTAAAACTTCTTTATAATCAACGATTAACCACAGTGACACATTTTTCTGTTTAATTCTTATAAATATCAAACAGCACAGTAGACCTCTTAGCGGTTCAAAATGCTCAAAGCCTCTATTGAGTTATTGACATCATCTGATAGGGAAAACGGACAGGGAAACGGAAAATGTTACAAAGCATGTCAAGCAACAATGTCATTTTTAAATAGCCTTACTTATTTCATTACAAAAGAAATATCACATACAATGACAGCAATGCATAGCCATAAATCAAACAAATGCTGAAAATATATATGATAATAAATAATAGTAATTGTAAGAATAAGATGAGAAAAAGAAGGCAGTTCACGTTGACTTCAATAGTTGGAGTAAGATGGGTTGTGAGGATGCAGATGTCCCAAATATTTTGTAAATTGGCCAAAAAAACAAACAAACAGACAAGCCCCAAATAACTTATGGCCTCTCAAAGCAGAGGAGCAGCCATGAAACAGGTGAGCTTTTCCCATTTTCAGACAAACTGCTCTCAAAATATTTGCTACTACTCAATGCTTCACTTGTGTGCTGAGACTGAAAGGAGAAAGCAAGTGCTCCCAAAAATTCTGAAAAGGGGTGCGAGTAAATCCTTTTTCACTTTGCTGACATTGTGTTAATGCGAAATGAACCAAGACCCATTGCGAGCGAGAGAAAATGTCATTCTCTTTTCTATCTGATTAGCACGGTGACGCCTACTGGATCAAAGCCATTCATTCATTCACCCGCTGAGGAAGAATTTCCCTACAATACTGATTACATATACTTAGCTTCAATTTTTGCTGGATAAGAATCTGCTTGATCCGACTCAAAATAGCAAGCAAGCAAGCAAGAGAAAAGCGAAGAGAGAAGGACCTGCTTTGTATTTCTAGTGGCAACAGTTTGAGGCGAGGGGGAATGCTTCAAAAAGAAACAACAGTATACATCCAACATAACTTACATTATAAATAAGTCCTTAAAATAATGTGACCGCAGCATGAATGTCTACAGTGATGGCAAAACTCTCTGTTGTCAACATCTCTCTTTTTTTTTTTTTTTTTTGTGCCATTTAGAAAAAAGTGACCCTTTTTCCTTGTTTTGCCGTGACTTGCCGCGTGAACACCCGTGACAATGCCCATTTTGTTTTTGATGTGAAATTTCATGTTCAATAAGGTCTCACCTCATGAGGGTTCTGTGCACATAATATAATAAACTAATGCCATTGACATGGAATATCGAAAACAAAACCGTAAAAAGCAAGTACAAAAGGTACAATATAATAAAAGGACCACATGAAGAGGTGTGAAAAAGTCTTCAGTCTTCACAGAAAATATTGAACTGAAGCCACCCACAGGACAGGACGTGTCCTAAGTTTATATACACCATAAGTAAATTGAAAATAGATTTTCCTCTCTGTACATAGTACTGTATTCGTTCAGCTTTCTCCTCCGTATTTACAAAGACCTCCTTGTCTCAGTGTCTCCCTTGTGCATCAGTTTTGTGAGGAGCTAGCTAGTCCAGAGAGATAACGTCAGATATGGAGCCGTAAATGGCGGCCGCCGCCGCTTCCACCGAGGTCCTCGACAGTCCCGAGATGGTGTGGTTGTCCCTGTCGCGGTCTCGCTCTTTGTCCCGCAGACTGCCGGAAGACACCAAACTGCTGGTGCTGCCGCTGTTGCTGCCTCCGTTGGTGGCCGCCAGCGCGCTGCTGCCCGGGGTGCCCGGCGGCTCCCGCAGCATGGGCGACGAGCCGTAGGGCAGGTAGCGGTTCAGGAGCAGGTCCGGGTCCTCCGAAGCCGAGGCGGCCGCCGCCGCCGCCATCACCATGTTGTAATGCTGAAAGAGCAGAGGGGAACCGTGGGTTAGGTGGGGCCAGTCAGATGAGCTCCACATGCCGCTCACATACCTGATTGTCGCCTTGGAGGAAGGAGAAGAAATTCAGATCTGAAATTAAAGAAGGAATGCATTAAAGACCATCAGGCTGGCTATGTATGAGCCGAGAGGCGGTCGTGTACTTGATAACCAAAACAATCCAGGGTTCTCGGGCTTACCTGGCAGGTCACTCGCTGAGTGATAGAAGTGGCGGTAGTCCTGAATGAGTGGCGGAGGTGGAGGAATGTAGCTGGTCTCTAACGGGGGCATGCTGGGAGCTCTTGTCACCGGTGAGGTCTGGTTGTGAAGGTTCAGCACTCTGCGGGGAACAAACAACCTCGTGTCACGTCAATGACTCGGAGCAAGACATTTGAGGAATGCTTTTAGTGGGGGTTGTCCACCCACCCTTTTGTTGGAGGTGGAGAGATGGGCGACAGCGACGGACAGGCCCTTTTGGGAGGCGGCTCGTCATCCAGCTCGTCTTCCGACGAGCTGTCCAGTGTCAGGTCGATCACGTCGACCTTCTTACTGTTGTCGTTGGCTGGCGCCCGTTTCTGCTCATGGCTTTCTGTTTGAGGCACATCTGCACACACGGCGGAGTCATTCCTAACCGGGTTCCTTCAGTTTAGTCAAGACTGGATTCAAGTCGTCTGTACTCACCGTTGTCTTCTCCGAAGTAGGAGGCAGACACCTCCTGCACATCTTTTTTTGACCTCATGGGCGCCCAACTTCCATCCTCTTTGAACTGAATCTCATCACAGTCAGAACAGCTGTTGAGGATTTCCATGAACAACCTGCAAGAACAGCAGCATGGCTGAAAACAAAAGCCTTTTCATGGTGACACCTGCTCAAACAACCCCTGCCCTTTCAATAAACACTTATGTTCCCTTTTTCTTCTTATACCCAAAAAGCTTTTGCACTAGCTAAACAATCAAAGAGTGTGAAGAAGGTGCTCACCCATCAATAATGAGATGCTCATAAGGTGCTTTCTTATCACACACTGGACACACCCACGTGGGCTTCTTCTCATTCATTTGGATATAAAGCGTAGCATCAAAGCACTGGAGGTGGGAACACGTCAACGCTCGGCACGCGATCGTCAGCCTCATCTTTCCGAGCTGCAAAAGAAAGAATACAAAGAAGAAATCAGGACGAGAAGTCTCATTGATCATGTGTATTGTCAGTGGTCAAACATACGGGACAGAGAAGAGACACTCGTAGACTGGTGGTGGCAATCTCGCTTTCCGGGTCTGCCGTCAATTTCTCTTTGACTGCAAAGAAATAAGAAAAGCAGCGGCATCAGTAATGGTATGCTCAACACTTGTCACAAAAGGCTACAGAGATAGAGAGGAAGGAGGCTGCTAAACTGACGCATCAATTCAGAGCATCTGAAGCATCATTAAAAGAAGGTGGTTGCACAAGTGTGCACACCCTCCTGTAGGTGTGATGTGGCATCCCAGTTCTAAGAGGATGCACACACTTACCTTGATTCAGTTGTGAATTTTGACTTTCCCTCTTATATTTTGTTAACTTGTACAGGTTAAATGTCATATTATTGAAAGCCGGTGCTAAATAATTTTTTGGGGGAAACTGTTACTTGTCAAACGTATTTCAGGAATCAATTTAGAAGAAATAGAGATCCAGACTGTAAATTCATTCCTTTTTTTTCCCCCCAAGTAAATAAACTTACTCAGAGCTCTCGAGTGGTCTGGGTTTCTGATTCCTCTGGCTCGTAGTCTTTGCAACAACACGGCGGACGACTGCTGCATTACCAAATAAACAGCCATGGAAAAACTCTGACAAGAGATATGAAAAAGGGGTCATGCTGAGGCGACTCCTCCTCAAAACATCTGTTTGAATTAAGTCTTTCCGATGATTCTTACCCTCCCAATTTCTGAAGTCCATGAAACTACAATTGTGTTGGGGACCGTAGTGGAGAGCCGCACGAGGGACGTTATGTTTATGGGGCGACTGGGTCTTTTTGGTTCAACTCCGTTTTTGGTGGGAGGAAGATAGCCCTACAAGCAAGAAAAGCACATCACATTTTTTCTTATTATTATTATTCCACGCCCGACATGGTGGCGAACACTTGGAAAAAACAACACAGCCTGCGGATAGAGAATGTGAACTCACGGGGAGGTTGCAGGGCTTGCCATTCACCTTCACAGATAGATTTGGAGGGAAATGATCTTCCTGGGGACAACTCGTCTCTGACAGACAAAACCTTGAGGGGAGAAAAAAAAAAGAAGCTACAGAGCAATGCTGTTGATTGTGTAAAACATAAGTCATCTCATGACTGCATTCAATTAATCTTTCTGTAATCATGTATGAACAAAAAGATAGCAAACTGCTGTTTTTTACCTTAATTGGACTTGAACAGCAAAGTCACATTTAGTCCCCGATATGTCCCTAAAAAAACACATCAATGTTAAGAGTTTCCTTTAGTTTCATCCTGACCGCATCTTGTTGCTCACTGACAGAATTAACAAGGGTAAGCTGTGTTGCTTACATGGAGCTGCTGATCTGTTGAACTTGTAGCGGCGTTAAAGCGAAGGCATAACAAGCTTCCTGGAAGCGCTGACTGTTGTCGGAGGCTGCAGGAAACCAAGCAGACAGTAGTCACCCACAAGCGCTTGAAAGCTACACATTCCTCCCAGCACAAAACACGACAAGTCGTGAACTCACTCAGACTGGTGGGCTTGATGAGCTCGTCCAGCACGTCGTAGAACGGCAATCTCTGCAGTTTGACGTCGGGGTGAACGGGGTGCAGGGCGGAGGGCAGGTGAGGCAGACCCAGCTCGTGCTTGGGCCCGAGCAGTGAAACAGGCAACAGCGGCGAGGGGGAACCGTGGCTGTCGAAGAGGCCCGCGGGAAGACCCGAGGCGGAATGGACGCCGGGCAGCGCCAGGTCCACCGGAGAAACCATTTTGGTTGGGAATCTTCGTCTGTAGAGCTCCTTGATCTTCATCTGCATGGCAGGGCTGCAACCAGCCTTTACTAAGTGCAGAGCTTTGGTCAAAAGTTCGTGTTTGCGCCCGTGCTTATTCCGTCCGGCGAATCCCAACAACACTTGCAGCTCAGAAACTCGAAGGCTCATTACCATTTGCTGGGAGGAAAAGAAGTCAAGTTAAGGAACCTATTCTGCTACGCTTGCCGGGAAGAACGCACGACAAACAAGAACACGGGCTATGCTACGACAACCTGTACTTAACGTTTGACAACTTTACAGTAAAAGTCATTGTATAGTACAGTTAGCTTCGAAGTCTGCCCAGGTGGCCTTGCCTGCTTATCGCAAGTGCTTAACTTCAAGAAATGTTACGCCACAGATCTGTGTGTACTCATGTGAGCTAACTTATGAATCAAATGTCTTCGGTAAGGTCAAGAAAAATGGTGAAGGAATGATTGTTTGGATTTTAACGATCACAAATTATTTCCAATGTTGTCATATGTACTCACAACACATCTTCTGAAAACAGTGCGTGGAAACGAGCTGTCAATATTCCAAATTAAGCAAATGGTGATGCTCAAACACAGGGATGAGTGTGAAAAAGTAAGACTATGCAGCTACAAATGACACGATGTTTATTACACAGCTAGCTATGCTAACTAGCCGACTGCTGGCGGGGAAATGAAAAAATATGAAGCTTTTCATTTTAAATTGAATGTCCCCAAATACTTCTGCTGACTAATGTCTTTTGGATGGTAACTCTTTGTCGTCACGAATTCTCCGAAATTAAAAAAGGAACAACCCGACGAAGTGCAACTGCTTTCCAGGGAATAGACAGAGCCCGTTTCTATAAGATACAGCGTTCTGGCTGCTTATCATTGGGCAATGTCAATGGGATCTGGCTGTCGTGGGTCTGTTTTCAAGGCGTTGGCATGATTGCAGTCTTGTTTTAATAACCGAGGCGGGATCTGCGTGTAATCTGTACGAGAACAGCGCAGCACAGCACAGGCTGACTAACGGATCGTCTGCAACAATAACAAAGCTAAGGCTAGCAGGTTAGCCAATCAGCTAACAGTTTGTGTGTTGTCAATCCCGTTTTTGTGGAAGCACAGGGGGTTATAAAAGCGGTGTTGACTACCTGATTGTCGAGAGATTGTGTTTCCGTTATTTGAAATTCAAACGTGACGATACTAAGCGCCTATTTGTCAACCTAGTGGAGGGTCTCGCTTTACCTTCAGTTCCGTACTCTCCGCCATCTTGTGACATTGTATGCGCATGCGCAATAGCAGTCCTCGGGGGATGTGGTCACTTTTGCATAACAGACGACAGGGGGCGGAGTTGCTCCATTCAAACGAGCTACGCCGTGCATAGTGGTTTGAGCTGGAAAAAAAAAGCATACTTCATTGGCATTTTGTAGATTGGGACAATAAACAGCGATTCCGTTATGTTACTGAAACGAAAATCAACTTAATTTGTAGAGCACTTTAAAATGCAACCAGATCAATGTCCATAGTGCAACTTAATTGTTCAGGTTCTTTGTGTGTGTAAAGAATATTTAATAGTGGGTTTATCGACTTACGACTGATAATGAATAAAATAAATCGGAACGCAGTCATATGGGAATCAATTGTAGACCATCGTTTGTATAAAGTTAAAAAGGGGGGAAATTGTAACTTAGTGTGCCATAGTGCCGTATAGTTACGGAGCTGCAAAAATGTCAGTACGCAAAAAAAACGTTGACGTCAGAAGTACGTCATGAGAGAGAGAGAGAGAGAGAGAGAGAGAGAGAGAGAGAGAGAGAGAGAGAGAGAGAGAGAGAGAGAGAGAGAGAGAGAGAGAGAGAGAGAGAGAGAGAGAAAATTGGATTGACTAAATTCTTCAGACATGTTTCATGATGTGTACGTGTAGGACGAGTATTTTATTAATCCACACGTTTTTTAATAAAATGGTTTATTCACGAGGGATGTAAATAAATACCACATGAACAGTTTTATAGAATATGTGCTTTACAAGAGAAAGTGATGTGAGCCTAACTTGTCTGCAAGACTTCAAAATTCGCGTCGTCCGCAACAAATAATTGTATTAGTGTTGCCATGGTTTCACTCATTTAAAGTGCATGATGTTCAAAATGAATTCAGCCACCGGCCTACGCCAAAAGAATTAAGAACACGGCAAATGAAAGTTTTTCTTTAAATCCACCAAAGAGGTTAGCAATGAGATCATTATTACAACTTAGATACAGAGCTACATTGTCATTGCACGTTGCCACAAATAATAAATATCAATGGTCTCCGTTAGAATCAAACGAGAGCGTCACATAAATGCTGGACAGTACACATTCTTTTCAAATAATGATCACAACAACAGACGAGTCTATTCCTCGAAGCGCGGAGTGGAAGTTCCACGCAGAGTTTGCATACGTGCGTCACGGTGGGAGCAGAGGAGACTTGAAGGTGCACGACCCCGTGCAGTGGCGAGGAGTTAACATCTTGCACGAGAAATGGTGCAAGGCGTCGTGAGCTTCTGAGAGGAACGACAGCCAACAATCAAACGGGCCCGATGCCTGATTTTTTTGTTTTTTTAATTAATCAAATAGGTAGTTCGGCTATAAACTAAATTATACGGTGCCGACCGACCCCGGAAGGTGGGTCAATTTAACCCGACTTTGTGTTATTTTGCAGCAAAACATAAAAAAATTAATTTTGGGGTTGCTTGGTCCAAACAATTGGATGTTTTGTGTAAAAATTCTTTTCGGTCAATTGAACCCAACTTCGTGGGTTTTTCAAGACAATTTCAGTTTTTTTTTAACACAGCAGTGTGTAGCCTTCAAATAAATGAAATCACTTGCGGTCCTCGGTTTACGACGGAATTCCGTTCTCCATATGTGCACGTATGTCAGAGCGTAGCGTTAAATACCAACAAAACAGTATTACAAGTTATAACGATGGCAGATACTTGTATAATAAACACTTCAAAGCCACATACAAAAAGAGGAATAAAACACTAAAGGAAAAGGGAGAATAGGAGCTTGGCTTTCTGTGCCTACGTTGTTCCGAACCAGTTCATTGCTCGCCGTTCGTAACCTCGTAAGATGGGATCGTCGTGAATGGAGGAGCCCTGGTACAGGATTATTTTATTTTTCTCACCTCTGACGATGTGCAGTTGTTGGACCATCTCCTCTCTGTAGGACAGTTCTCTTTTCATTTGATCCTGGAAGTTATCTGAAGAGAAAAAGATGCACATTGATTTACAGCCAAAAGGGGACGCTGTTTGCAAAATTAAACAACACACAACACAAACTAAACACTGGACGCATTTTACATTTTACACAGCCATCTCAGCGACGGTTTACGTCAGCATTTGCTGCTGTATTTGTTAGCAACAGAACTCAGGCTGAGTCGTTAAATATTCACTGTCTGTGTGCAAACAATAGCAATTTGTCCGTTTGAGGAAGGTGTTTGTTTTAAGTGAGTCTATTTGAGGAAATACGTTCAATCTTAAAGACACAGCATGAGCTGGCGGTGAAATAATTGGAGTGCGTTGTAACAATGTTTTCTTAACACTCAATGTAACGCCACAGCTATTTCAATTGAAGTTAATCAAGAAAAATCACCCAGCAATGACGATACAAATAGATGAGAATTCAACAAGATGGTACAGTTCTTTATTTTATTATTATTACTAAAAAGTTGAATTAATCAAAGTGAATTTCCATCCGTGTAAAAAGTGCGTGTTTTTAAATAGTACTTGCAATAAATGCTTACTAGGAGAGGCAAACCGTTCTGCTGTGATGAAAGTAAAGTATTGTGAAGGTCAAACAGGAACTGCAGGTGAATAGTGCACGTGAGAATTTTGTACTCAGACATGAATGCTAATGTGTCCATTTTCGCTGCTGCACAAAGGTGAGCCGTTTAAAAAGCCACAGCATGCACCGGTAAAAACATCCGTGCATCCATACAACACGATGCGCCGCTCCACGGTCACTGCAGGTTTCAAGGGGTCGAGACTTGGTAAAATCTTTCATGGATACAATTGTGTGCGCTTTTCAGACACCGAGTACTGGTTTATTCGCCCATTCCTCATGTTAAACGATGTCATTGAAGTTATTTAAGGCTACAATGGAGAGAGGGAAATATACATACATATATATATATATATATATTTTTTTTTTCTATACATGAGGTCAGTATTGGGCGATTACGTCACTGCTGAGGTCGGCATTGCAATTGTAAAGGTTTTGTTGGAGCGGTCAGCAAAAACAAGCGAAAACAAAAACCTGACCAATAATGTCTACCACGAGCCATTTTTTGTGCTCACCTTTTAAATGTTGAAATTCCCGTTCCAGCTTTTTCCTCAGCTCAACCTGCTCTAATAATTGCTTCTGCAGTTCCTCTAAAAACACACACAAAATTTGCCGAGTTAAAGGAAGAACTTCAAACTGAGATGCCGTAAATTTCAAAATATACACAGTACAAATACGGAACGTGACAGAATAATATACAGGCCTTATTTACGTGATCAAAAAATACATACAAATACAAAACATTCAATTACTCTAAATTGCAGGCTGTTCTAGTGAGAGAATTTTTATTACAGTCTTACAGTCTTCAAAAATATTTGAGTCAACCTAAAATAAAAGTGGAGCAAATTAATATGGAATGAAACATCAGAAATAGGTTAACAGCTTTTTTTTAAATAACCACAATCATAAATAGTGAAATAACAGCCGTAATAACAACAATAAAATATTAATTATTTAAAAATGACTACTACTAATAATCCTACCTTTTGCAAGAGTCCGTATGCCTCTTTGCGCGTGCAAAGCTCTTGCTGAGTTTTCGTCTGGATAAACGCACACACAAAAATATAGTTTATTCAATCGAAAATTGTATTTGCATATAAATGAAAAAAAATATTGAGAAATCCTTCTCTGTGCTGATGTACCTTCACCTTGCTCTCGCTGGTTTTCGTCGCTGCTTTGTTCCAGTAAAGATTTGTTTTCCACCTCCTCCACCGTGGACGATGGCTCTTCTTTACTTGTATTCTCATCTTGGAGGAAAAACACGCATTTCAAATGTATATTTATCGGAGAGATTTATTCCGTCAAATAAATGGATTAGGATGATATCTAACCATGTGTTATAAGACCTGCAGGTTGATAGCTTGCAGGTCTGAAATGATAGGGACTCCTCCTTGGTTGCAACTCGCTCCTCTCTTGTGCGTAAACCTGCAAAATAATAATGGGAAGAAAAAAAAACACGCGCCAATAATTTAAAGTGTTAAAAACGTATGGATGATTTATTTCATTAATAAAATAAAAACCTGTGAATTGGGGACAAATATTAAAATCATGTTATCGTGTCACTCACTTGGCTAAAGGGCGCAGCAATGTGCGCGTCTGCTAAGTGTTCGCTCTGCACTTCTCTGTCACAGGACTGCGGGGCCACGCGTGGCCCCACTTTCTGGGACTCGAGCTGATCGATTTCGTGCGGTGCCCCCTTGCAGTCGGAATCGCTCGGGGACACGCTGTGGGCGAGCCCTGGAGGGCTTCGGGGACACATCAAGGACAGGGGCCTGCAGGGTTCCTCGTCCTCGGGTGTTTTACTGGTCTCCACGTCCACGTCCGCCTCACCCTCGCTGTCCACGCACGGAGACACGGAGCGGTAGCTGGAGCTCTCGCTTAAAAAGTCAGGCGATAAGTAGCCGGTTCGGGTGTAGGCTCCTCTGCTCCCGTACAACTTGGCGATGCAGTCCGCGTCTTTCACCACAGGCCGGAAGGCGGACACGTAGCTGGCCTTGCGTGGGGCCAGGGTGGTCCCCTCCAGCGGCCTTGCCTCGTCTCCGGACTTGTCGTCGTCGTTCCGCGCGGACTGGGTGCTGGAGCAGCGATCGTTGTCGGCCAAGCTGTCTTTGGACGTGTCAGTGGACTCGGAAATGTCCACCTCGACGTGTCTGTGGAGAGGTAGCATCTCGGGTGGAGGTTTGTGCGGGCTTTGGGAGTACGGAGGCATGGGCAGGGCGCCCGCGGCGGGCCAGAAGACGGGGAAGGACGGGTAGGCGCTGTCCTTGGTACCAGGCCACAGCACCCCGGGGAGGCCCGCCTTGCTTTGCTCGCCCACGATGCTGTCGTCTTTTTTCGGGCAGAGGCCGAACGCCGGGAAGCCGTACGGGTGCGGGAAGAGCGGCGGCGGGATCTTCTGCAGCATCCCGAAGCCTTTACTGGGCACCGGGATGACCGGGTAGCTGCGCGGGCCCACGTTCACCCGGTTGTCCTCGCAAGTGAGGATCTTGGCGGGGATCTCGGGGGACTGCCGCTGGTGGCTCGGACCGTGGGACTTGAGTGACGAGCCGGAATCGGAGCCGCAGCCTGGCAGCGTCCTCTTGCGGCTGCCCCCGTTGAACATAGCCTTCACGTCCTCCCACGCGTGCAAGACATCAGTCTGGCTGCTTTTATCGGTCAATTTCAGGTGTCGCCTCCACGAGTTGAAATTGGCCGCATCCGGCTGCGTGTATTTGGACTCCGGCGTGCGGTGCGAATGGAATATAAATTTATTCGGGGAGAAATACATGTTGCAGTAGGAACACTTGATGCATTTGGCCCTGGAGCTGTTATACCTGGCCGGAATGAAGCTGCCACGGCTGCCCCACGCGCACTCGTGGCACACGTCGAAGGCGAAATTCTCTGGCAGTTTGGGAGGCGAGTGAGCCCCCAGAAACGACTTGCACAGTCTTTCGGCCTCGCGCTTGGTGATCATGCCGCACCTCCGCGATGAGATGGGCATGGCGCCGGCTCTGCGGAGGATCTCCAGCTGGACGGGGGTGCACTGCACGCAGGTGATGCCCAGCGCCACGCGTCGGTTGTGGATCTCATTGTAGCTGTAGTTCTTCAACAAGGTGTTGGAGATCTGCGCCAGGCACAGCCTCTCCTGGCAGTCTATGACCAAGGACACGATGGGTATTCCGTAAAGCACCGTCTCGCCCACCTGGTTGGGCTTGAGGTTGTTAGAAGACGGGTAGGAAAGTTCTTGCTTGGAGCCCGGTGACGAGCTGGAGTCGCGGCCCGCTGTGATGGGTTCCATGTTGCGGGAGAATGGAAGCTGCAGGATGATGGGACATGTTGGAGCACATTGCTTTTAAATCGTTACGGATGACACATGCACGCTCTTCCGAGCAAATACAACAACTTTTTTTTTTTTTTTTTTTTAAATGAAAGCGCTAAGGAAAGTCGTGTCAAAACTCACCTGTTTATGCAGTAGTGGTGCAGCGCCCCTCTCGTCGTGCACCACACGGACGCGGTCGCACGCGTGGTGGAGAGAAAACGAGAAGTGTGTCGGATGCTGCTGGGGTGTTTGTTTTAGTGATGGGACTCCGTGCGCCGCCTTCCTCCCTCTCTCCCTCCCTCTCTCCCACCCACCCGCGGTGGATGCGTGTGCGCGTCTGCTTTGGGTTACACCACGAGCGTGTCAAACTGCGCGACACACGCACGCGCACAAACAGATACACTTCTCGAGTGGCAGACGGACGAAATGATCGAAGTGAGCAGCAACAAATACGGCAACCCCACTATATCATTTTGATACAATTAATACAACAAATTTATTTGGAAATAATTTCATAAAGAGATTTTTTTTTTCGTTTCCCAAACAACATTGTGGCAGGGCCCTCGTCATGTGTCACGTTCCCACGCGTATGCACGCGCGCGCGCCCGCCCCGCAGTGACAAGCAGCTGCTCTTAAGATCACAAGCTGAAAGAAAGCATGGAAAGACAGCGAAACAACGCCAAACGCGTGTCCATTTAACCGTTTCAAGTCAATCAAGCTCCGGCTAAATCGTTTACATGTGTGTAATATTGATGAAGGTAACGAGACTCGTCACTACGGCTCCTGCAGTGGCTCAGAGCTGTGCAATAATAGGACAAAAAAGTCTATGAGCAAATATTTGAACACAAAAACAGTCGTATATATTAATATGACAAAATACGTGTACAAATAATGTGATAAATAGGGATAATCATATTTTTAAAATGTCAGTTTTCTTATGAAATGTTCAATATTTATTTGAGAGCTATTTATTTGTACTAAAAAGAAAGATACCAGTCTCCCAGCTTCTTTTCTTTTGTTTACAATCGGTCAATAACCATTCACCGCACCTCTTCATTCAATCTAATTCCTGCAGTTTGACGGATTAAGTCCGATTGACACCGGAGAAATGAATTCAAACGTCCTTTTGGTTTTCCACAACCTCAGCCCATTTTCAGTGAAATCAAAATCGTAGCTGTCATCTTAGAAAAAGACTTCAATCCACAGTAGCAGGTGTTGTCCTACCTTCCGCGCTGGGCAGTGAGATGAGCAAAGTCAGCAAGGTCATTATCTGGTTGTTCTGCCCTTTTTTTGTGCAAGAGAGAGCAGCTCATTTAAAAGTGTGTCTGCATTAATCACAGCGTTGCATCAAAGTATGATAATCACCTGAACAGTCTATTAAAATAAAAGTGGCAGCCCAGGGGAAATTTTACCTTACTCTTTAATTGTTTTGAGGCTTTGATGGGCTTTTTTAATCTAAGATTAATTTATGCATCCTTAAATAACTCTACATATGATTAATAAGCTTGAGACCGAAGCAATTATAACAAGCGGTTGGTCATCACCTCATTAGATCGTGTTAGAAAGATGCGCTTTGTAAGCGTCTGTTTGCCTGAGTGGGTAGCACAAAAATGAACAGCGGAAGGCGAGCTTAGATGACAATTACAGGGCCCATGGCTAATAATTGTCAACCAGCGCGCTGTCGGCAAGTCACTATTATTTGAGTGACGGATGACTTATTGCGCTTGACCTTTTGTCAGATGCTGATGCCGCGATCCGAAATCATCCAGGGGTGCGTATGGAACATTTTCACTTTATCAGTGGAGAGTTTCCTGAAATAAAATTCACAACAACGCCCTTCATACTAAAAAAACAATTTTGCTGGGGGTTGATTATATACTAGCAAGGAAGTCAAAAGTACTAAAAGCTTCCTCTAAATGTGGGGGTGGCCCGGGAGTGACGAAGGGGCTCGGCTCCTTGATTTGTGTGAGGGGCAGCAAAAAAAAAAAAAAAAAACAACAGCGGCGGCTGCGAGGCCGCCAGAGACCTGCTAAATGTCTGCTAATGTGTAAACAAGACATCACTCCTCTGCTGCTCTCATGTTTGTTTGCCTCCTAAAAGCCCACCCATGGGTCCTGACCCCCCGTCCCCCCGCAACACCCTCTGTTGCTTCTTCTCTCAAAGTGTGTGTGAACAAGAGAATGAGGCTGTGTGTGTGTGTGTGTGGTAGGGGGTGAGTTGGGGAGGGGGCGGGGGGATTTCATCACTGCATCAAATGAGGTTGAGCGCAGGGACCCTTTTGTCACAGAGTGGGACTCATCTGCCAGTGGTGAGCTGTGAGGTCCTGAGGGAGAGTGCGGAACAACGGTGCTAAAAAGCGCTGTGACAATGAGGGGAACCTTCAAGTGTGGGACACAGGCTGCACGGGACAAGCTGTGCCAATCACCTTGCAATTACTGTTTTGTGCGAGGCAGACGCCTCGCGTGGGCTTTGGCGGAGGAGACGTGCAAGGACACAGGCGGCCGCCATCCAGGGTCTCGCTTTTGTACGGCTGACCCCAACCTCATTGTGTCATATGGATGCATAAATAACCTGCTGGGTTTATACATTCCCAAAAATGTCTTATGTTGGGGGGAGCCAACCATGAACCCACCTGTCCTTATAACACCTAAAGTAAGGATGAGATGGAAAAAGAATGCACAATAACGGAAATATTCAGGGCCCCGCAAAAATCACCCTGAACCGAGTATGACAGAATTTTCTTTGTAAAGGAGAAATTGAATTATATTTGAATGTATAAAATGTGCTTACCAGTGATGGCAGTAAAACGATGAAATATTCATGGCCAGGACCAAGGTGCCTTTCCTTGGAGCCTAAAACAGACAAAACAACAAAGCATACAAAAGAACAGAAGTCAAATCTTAAAATCATTGATGACAGGAAAGAACAACAAAACAAACACACAACAAAGGGTGGATGCAAAAAAAAAAGGTTGCAGATGGAGCTCCAATCTTGAAGGTTTGTGGACGGTCACTCCATGAGCAGCATAAACAAAGACGCAAATTTCTCTAGATCCAAGCCTGAGCGGTACGGGCAACGTAATGAGGAGTCAAGTGAGAACGGGAATTATCGTAATGATAACAAAAGTCTGTGCGCCAGATAGCCGGCCGGGGGCTGTATTGTAAGGCATTACCATAAAGATGTGGGCTTTTTGAGAGGGAGCAGCCCAAAGAGATAATAACTATTAGTAGACGCCAGTGCTTTGTGGGATTCCAGCTGTGGAGCCCAAATTTCCATACAGATAGAATGGCTCTGGGTAGATGATGAGCATACATGAGGGGGGAAGGGCCATGAAGTGTGCGCCATGTCTGGGCACCGGACCACTCAGAGGGGGGTCTAGAGGTGCCGAGTCTCAATGAGTTCTTGGTGTCCCCCTATTGGATTTGAAGGTGAAGTGAGAGGCTCCGCTTTGAACACTCTGCAATTCCCCGGAGAGGAACTCTCCAGAGCGCCCAACTCACTTGCTGTCGCTCTGCTGACAGGTTCCCCGAGCAGGAGGCACAAATGTGCCTGAGTCGAGATCCACCGGATGAGATGCATTGTATTATTTTTACGGGGGAAGTTGGGCAAAAAAAAAATGTGAAGTGTATTTCAAAACGGTCTCAGTTGCTTACATATGAGACCATTGTGACCCAGAAAGGACGTGATGATATATTCAGGGCTTGGGAAGGCAGGTGTGATGAGTTACCACCAGAGAAGGTTAGGTTAATTATAGCGGGAGTGGAGACATTAACTCATTCGGTGCCAGCCCAGTTAAAATAGATGCTTGACGTCTATAGTTGTCAACGGCAGCGAATGAAGTCTTTGTTCAAATAAAATCGAACATCGGGAATTAAACAGACGAGAGGGAAGACGTCCGGCGGTAGGCAGACGTGTCGTGTGCGTTACGTAAGGTATAAAGCTAACACAGCGAAGACAAAGACAGTGAGAGCAGAGAGCGTGAGGACACCAATCAGCCTGTAATTATCCCCCCGATGTGCAAACTGCCCAACTCGCTGTCCTTGATAGAGTCTCCTGACCCATTAACACAACACGGACGACAGTGGGCTGGAGGCAGGACGATAAGAGCCGCCGCCAGCCACCGCCGCCACTGCCGTGGATCAGCCCAAGCGAGGCCAAACATCTGGGGGGCCGCTGTGAAATTAAAGAACTGAGTAAGTGAGCCAATCCTGTTATAGCCCTTCATTAATAGCCCGGGCAGCTTCACATGCGAGGTAATGCACCATTCAATTTCATTTGATATGAAAGAAACACCCCTTGGCATCTCTCGGCGGCGCTTCCTCTGCTTTACAAGAGGCTCTTTTAGTTCAGAGTGATGTATTGAGCCGTTTAAATTAACAACGGAATGACTTGGTCTAATACACGGCTGCGTGGTTTCCTCGGATGCTTTCTGCAGTGGGACGTGAGCTTAGCATGCGGCAACCTGAGGCTGAGCAGCCAGGCATGCAGTCAGTCCAAACATGGCAGCCATTCATATAAGGACGACTCATTACAATGGGGAGAGGGGTAAATAGGATGGCTCAGCCCTATGAATGGATGGCTACACAATTTCTGTATATCCAATTTAATTGCGGAACCAGTACTGCTGTGGTGCCATCTCTTGCACAAAAAAAAAAAAATCAAAATACCCTGCACTTGAACTGCATTTCATCCCAATTGGGCCAAACCAGTTAAATAAACGCTAAAAACAATTTGCATGGTAGTTTGTTTGTCCTTATGTTAGTTAGCAGGTGACTTCCTGGTTCAGAGCAAATGGTGATACATGTTAAGAATAGACAAAAAAAAAAAAGGACTTTACCATTTGTATTCTGGAGCAGTGGCAATGTTCCATTGTGCCTAGAATGACAAAAACAAACAAACAAACAAACAAACAAACAAATAGTCATGGAATATTTTAGTGTACATGCTCGTATCACAGTCAGCTTCCATAAATAAAACCACATTTTAAGATGTGAAGTTTTAAGTCTAGCATTTGTATTGACGAGTGGCTCGCAGGTTCCTCTGGGAAGCATCCACATTTCGGGTTCTTGCTGAGCCCTCCAAATCTTGGCAAGTAACAAAACAAACAAAATGGAGATGAAAACAACAGCGTTCCGCTTGGCGGAAGTACAAAGTGGCTTTGTTTGGAGCTGGAGGCCTTGTTATGAACTTCAGCAATAGCTTGTAAATCTCATATTAGTGGCCCTCGTGCGCTGCGCTGTGTGTGTGTGATGCCGAGCGCTAAATCATTCACACGCAGGCAGAGGCGGGCCTTGGTCAGCTGAATACAAATGAGGATACAGTGGGTGCTCCGTCACTCCCTCAGGGGGTGTACACGAATAGATGGGAGAAAAGCACAGTTTGATTGATGCCGCTACACTCTGAGTAATGACTGGTTCAGAGGTCAAACTACTTCAGCGCCATGCATTATATCATTAATTACAGACATCAATAAACAATAGGACGCGGCACATATGTTTTCAGAGTGTCTATCCAGCTGCATTATTTCACAATTAGTCACCGCTACGCCGCAGATTCAAGCATACAGGAAGGAAAAAAAAAAAGGGACGACAGTCTGCTCCAGAGTGCTGTTGATCGCATCAGGATGGCGCTCTTGAAAACTGCGGCGTAGTAATTACACGTGATAATAGCAGCACATTTGGATTTCACAGTTACATATGCAATTAAAATATTATTCATTACCTCTTAAATAAAAGCGGGGTTCTCAAATCCCATTAAATTTGGGATAATTGTACGTGTTTAATTATAAGCGGCGAGGCAGGAGGGAAGGATGACAGTAAGGAAAGAAAGGAAGGAAGGAAGGAAGTTTCGGAGAAAGTGAGGCAGAACGTGCTGTGACCTAGATGGTGGAAGGAGACATTTTGTTTCAAAAGTGACCTTGTGGGGAAAACCTCTTCTCAGAATAGCTCAGCTTACTTTAGCACTGGGTGCAGCTACCTCACTTCAAGGCCTGCTTAAAAAGAGCCCGGAGCCATGCCATGGAGAGCGTTCCAAAATGGCCGCCATTTGGACTGACAAAAGTTATTACGCAATTTAATGTGCTGTAAAAACCAAAAGCGATCGTGTCGTCTACGGGCAAAGCAAAGAATGATCATAATACAAATAGAAATAACTTGAGATGCCGCCTTTTATTTGATGCGCTAGTACAGTTACTGATACAGTTTGGTAAAAAATAATTCTACTGGCAGAAATAAGCACAGATGTTTGGCCATTTCGAATACACTTTTCCCTCCATTACATTTTGGATGCTTTGCAGTTTTATTCCAACGTATTTATATCCAGAAGGTCGGTATTAAAAATCGGCCGATGAATTTGGATGCGGTGAAGAGGTGGAAATGGTTCTGTTTTTTTTAAAAGGGTTAAAGCAAATTGTTTTTGGATTCTTCGCTAAACGGAATTGCAGATAAAAAAGGAAATATTGTCTGCTGGCAAGGTAAGAGAAGTGAAGCTAACTTAGACATGTTTGAGTAAGTAAAATCCGCTTAATTGGGAAGAGCTCAAATGACACAAATTAAAATGATCATGTGACATTTAACAGCTGTTAGTTAGCATCATAGCAATTTTGAGCCTGAAAATGTAACAAAGTAGAAGTTTAGCCACTTCTACAATATTAACCAGTTTTGAAAGACCTAAGTCTGCTTTTTAGAATTGTACCCGTGGCTTTGTAGCTACCAAGCTGTTAGCTTGGCCTACCATCGGCCTCCCCCCCCCCCCCCCATCCATGGATGGGCCCACCCCCCCGCGGACCCTTTGAGAGCAGCCTGGTTCAGGCCGCTGGCTACAACCTGCAGGCAGTCACAGGACAGGCCAAGCGGAGCTGTCTGCCACTCCTGTGCTTCATTAGGAAACAAAATATAAGGTTTCCACTCCATTAGGAATGACTTTAGGAGTGAAAGCACATAAGACGCCGACTCACCTCATCAACAATGCATTGCAATAACGGCGGAGGATGAATGAGTGTAAGCGGAGAGGGAGCGAGGGAATGGCATTAGCTCGCTCGCGTACGATGCAGAGTGGGAACGAGAGAGAGAGAGAAAAAAAAATCATTAATGCAATAAAATGTGGTCAGATTAATCAAATGCCTCCAACTCTTATGAAAATATTGCAGGGGGAGAGTTTTTCTATTACATCTAATGGTATCTCATCTAATAGTGGCAGTTAGAGGCTTGGGCATCTTTTTTTTTTTTTTTTTTTTTTTTTGTGGGGCACAATTTAGGAAGTTTAAAGGGAAGCACCCAAGCATGAGCGCCGCATAGCCGACAGGAAGGCGGGCGAATGTCTTTTGCTGCTATTTTCCCTTCTCATAAAAGCTTACCATTAAGACTGCGGGTCAGGGAAGAAAACAGAGCATATAATTAGCGTGTCATAATCAAAATGACCCACTCGGACATCACCGCGCCATCGGTGGCAATCTGCGACCACGTTTTAACACCATTAACATAATGAAAATACAAACAAATGTTAATAGCCCGCCTCCTCGCGCACAGACGAGGAGATGAAGCACAATGTTAATTTCACGGAAAACACCGTTTTCCGCCCCCTTTGAAACAAATGCAGAGGGAACAAAAAAAAAAAAAACCCCGCTATCCTTGTTTCCTCAAACAATCTGTGAAAAGCATCATTCCCATGCTGCACATCTCCAGTGAGAGTCCTCCATGAAGGATCTCATTTTCAATTAAAATCTCATTTGCTTGCGAGGTGAAGTGAAATCATGTTGTGAATTAGCACATGAATTTACATACTGGGAAGCGTGCCAGTTTGCTCTAATCTACTTGGATTCTTCAACAACAACAAAAAACATCCCTATATGTATAAAGATAGGCATTGATGGTGCGAGAGCAATGATGCATAGGTGAAATGTAGACGAGAGAAAACATTTACCAGCATCCAGCTGCAATCAACAACTGGATTGTGAACTAGTGAGGGAAAACTACAATTTGTTTCTACTCATGCGGAGAAGAAACAAATGAGTTTCTGCAAACTTTCAAATAACACAAAACAACAAAAAAAGGTCAGGAAAGTGTTTTAACCTTTGCAGATAAACACCAAGCTTGCCGGTGCATCAAAGTAAAGCAGAATTTACGACTCACTGATACAATGGGTCCCTTTCACAAGTTTTGGGCCAATATTTTCTTTTCTGTTTGACTTCAAACGATTGTCAAGACGTAAAGAATTATTTGAGAGCTTGAGAATGTATCGGAAAAACCAATCGTCAACAGTTCCCAGCTCGGATTTTATAGTTTTACACCCGGCCCGCAGTCAAAATGGTCCTCCGTAAATGACTTGCTCATTTCACAAGGCCCTCCTGACAATATGCGACGGCCATTATTGATCCATTCTTTCAATTACATAACGCTTTGCACTGCCCTCCTTGTAAATATCCAGAGACGGACGGGCTCTGCGCCATAATAAGCTATTCTTTGTACAGTGCTAACATGATCAGTCTGCACGCAAAATTAATTCCCCCCACTATTGCCGAAACAACTATAATTGCAAACTACAGAGAGAAAGAAATTGGAAAGCTTTAATATACATTTCCAGGTGTATTTTCCATTTGTTCGAGTCAATAACATTTTTTCATTAACATTTGTAATAAAAAAAAAAAAAGCTATGTCCCCTTGCTCATTTCCTTTTTAATTCAGAAATGAAATCAGTGCGCTTTGCAAAATACCTATGCGGCACACTTTTTCCATTTAATTTGGTTTAAGGCGTCCAAATGAGATTAATGTTGGCTATCGACAATAAAACATTTTAATTTACATATTTATCAGTTGAATGAGCCATGACTCACAATAGGTAAGATCTATTAACATGATTGCATGTTGATACAACACTTGAATATAATAGAAAATTGATATATAGATGAATATGAATAGTGGGAAGCTTCTCATTTTCTTTTTTTTTTTTATAGTTTCCACTTTTATAGACTTGATATTTGGACGGATGTCTATTAAATGAATTGGTGCGTGGGTACATGAGTTGAGCTGCCTTTGTGCATCACAAAAGAAAATACTGGGGGATTGTCAGCAGGCAAATCGAAACGGAGTGTGGAAACTCTTCAAATACCCTTTACAAAAATATGATCACTGAACTTATCTAGAGTAGGGCTCAACAACTGGAGGGTGAGGTCATTTATTATTACTTTTTTGTACACTAACTCATTCACTGGCAGCCTAGTTAAATAGAATTTTAACGTCTATATACGTCAATGGCAGCGAATGAGTTCAGACATACCGAAAATAGAAACTAAAATGGGACCAACAGAGTAAGAAAATGCAAACTGTATTAAAAGGAGCATATCATAAGTGATTCAATTTTTTATTCCAGATATAGTTGGCAATCTGATCGCATGGGAGCTGGGCACCCAAAAAAAGTTCGTTCAAAAAATGAGCCTAGTCTCCACACAGGCCAAGAAGAAAGAAGGACAAGTGATAAAGATGGCTGCGTCTATGTTCGTCTTCATTGCCGAAACCAGCGTGTCCTGCCCCTGAGCTGAACTGAGGGGCTGCGACCCTGAACACGAGAGGTTGACAAATTTTTCCCAACTTTTCTCAAAAAGCCTTTCTCTGCCCTCAAGTAGCTTCCCCCTCACCTAGCGCCTCATCTCAGACATAATAGCAAAGGAGGCCTTGCTGTGAGCTGGAATCTTTTTAACATTCACGCTTGGATGATGAGGGACACATGATGATCTTGAATGACGTCATAAATATTCAGCGGATGCCAAAGGTCGGACAAACGTTGGAATGACGACGACAACTGCACGCAGCATTTTGGAGGAGGACGACGTACCAGGAGCGAAATTCATCGTCAAATATAGTGTGGCATGTGATCGTCGCAATCGGCAGCCGTTCTTTGACACAATGTAAAACATTTCAAAAAGATGTCAAATGATATCACACGTTTCCTTTCTTTTTGAAGTGAGCACGAGGCATGCATTTCAATAAAACACATTGCTCACCCTCACCATCAAAAAGTCAAGTTCAACAAAGAAGATAAATGCAATAGTACACATGAAGAGAATAATTGGCCATTATTTGAGGAAATATAAGAATAGATCACATCGGCTGGATTTGCTTTAACTTTATGAATTATTACTTAAGCAATTTATACAAAGGTGGCATGGCAAAATTATGAACGTATGACTAAAACGTACATAGTAACGGCCTCCAAACAATCTATTCAAATGATATAGAATATTACATTATATTTTGAACAGATATAGAATAATGTACATATCTGCACAAGATCTAAGATGAGGAGGAATGAACAAATAGAAGGGACACGACTGGAACGGGAAAGCTCTTTGCTAGCGGCTGCGCACGTACATTAGGCGGCGCCTCCATTATTCCCCGACACACCATGCAAATGAATCACAACATGGGGTAAGATGGAATTAAAGCCCCTTCTCTAATCAATGACAAGCCACAATGAAAGCCCCTCTTCCGCTGCCGTGCCGTCGGCAAGCTGCACGCCAACACATGGTGCGTGAACTCTTTGGATCTCCTCATCTTCTATTCGCGTTCCACCCTAACCTGGAAAGAGCACCTGGCCACGTCAGCCGGACGGGAAGGGACGTCCGTCCCTTCTACTTCCGACAGCTGCGCGGGCTGGCGTAAATGACAGGCTGAGCCCGAGGATGTCTGCTGGCTGCCGAGCGGCCCCGCTTCAGCCTGCAGGTGAAGTGTCTGCGGCGCCATATGGAGCAGGGAAAATTAACAACGAGAGGAAATTCTCCACAGCAGCGGGAGGTCTCGCTAGTCTCTCCTCCAAACAAAATTTAAAGACGGAGAGAAACAAGAGAGGGGGAGTGATAAAATTAATGGGGTTCAACGTTTTAACACAACACCCACGGCAATGTTTGCACAGAAAAAAAAAAACAAGAATTCCCTTTACAGTTTAGTCACATTGCACTCCTGTATTATAAATCAGCGCCTTGCTTAAGTAGTTTGACCCGTTCTATAAATGTATATTAACCCTGCCGGCGCTGCCGCCTCTCCGCTTGCGGCCGTTAGTGCAGGTGAGTTGCCTTCGTCCCCAGTGGCCTCTTACGCTTGCTGCCATCATAGCGGCGGCGGAGGCGGCGGTGCAATTCCCCCCCCCCCCATGGAGCCTCTCTTGGTTTGGGTCATTGATTACAAAGAGCCTCCTGGTTTTGTCTGACAGATGTGAATCCATGCTATTTAATTTGCAGAGTTACCCTCAAAGGGACCACCATTAGCTATCCAATCTGACCACAAATAGTGTTCCATTAAGCAAAGAGTTTGAGAAGCTCCGCCACCGTGTCTCCTGACAGCACGGCGGCGGCGGCGGCGGCACATTACGGTGAATGTTAAATGCTCGGTTGTTTAAACAAAAGGGAGATCTTACTTTAAAGAAGGTCTTTGTTTTAGAGATACATAAAGAGTCGCCTCAGCGGGATTCTTCAGGCATATTAGAGCTGAAACTGTCCTTGTTTAGTGTCTAAAGAGGGTGGGGTTGGTAGTTAAAATGTTAATAAGTGCAATTCAGTTTTAATTTAACAGCCCTCTGCATTCCTAATTACTCCACTAGCTGTGAATAAATGAGGACGAGAGCTCATCTCCTGCCCTCTGCCTTCAAAACAAAACATTCTTTCCATTTCCGATATGGAAGGCGACGTCAACGGTAGTCTCCTCACGAACGCCGAAGCAGCACGCTCGCTTCGACATTTTGGGGCGATTACTTTCCCAGTAGGCGGAGCGCTTCAAATCATTGGGAGAGCGTTTGTTCATAAAGTAAAGCGGCAAGTTTTTCAAAGTGCCGATGCAGCATCTTTAAAAGGGAAATAAAAGGAATTTGATGACCGTGGAATATTTATTTATTTATTTATCTCCTCCCCCCAAAACATTCAACAATAGGGCCAAGTGTCCCTGTGTAGCCATGGATGGATAGAAGTGTGCATAAATTACTTTATGTAATCATACAATGTAGATTAGCATGATAATGGCGGGTGTTAATGGATGGCGGGAAGCGGGGAGTGACAGCGCTCTCAAACGAGACATGCTTGGGGCAGTGGGCTCAAACACACACTCGCACACACACACGCACAACGTTGGGGAATAGCGACAAACGTGAGTGACGGGGAGGAAGCCACATCTCCCCGACAGCCCGAGGACTCATACAGTCTTTCCAAAAGCCCAAAGGCTCCCGCGGGCCTCTTGGGGACCTCTATTAATTGTGAGCAGAAAAGGTCCAGCATTTCAGCTAATGCTTTGGAAGAAGCTAATACGCACCAGCAGGGCCGCAATCTGAAGGCCGCACATGTAATCTTAGCGGAAAACCACAATTCTGCATAATCACGATATATTTCACTCTGGATAAATTCCACAAGAGACAAGTAATCAAAGTGATAGGGATTAAATCAAAAGATACCCTCAATTGTAATCATTGACATTTCATTGTATCTAACAAGCTGAGACCCAAAAAATGCAAGCTGCATGATGGAAATTTCAATCAACGCCACAGCCATTAGTAAATCAGGCTAGATGCAACCCCCCCATGGAGACAAAAGGCAGGGCACAATAAGATTGAAGGAAAAGTCAAGAGCCCCCCTTGAAGACTGTGGGCACAAGCCCCCTGAAATATAACAAGTCATGCTTCTTTCATCTGCCAAAGCCTTCCTAAGCCTTACAGGGTGTGAAGAGGAAACATAAGGAGCTGCAGATTTACAAAGTGCGCGGGCGGCTATGACCACTCCAGTGGATTAATCCCAATTGGGCTGGCTTTGCGCCGGCAGCAAATTGATCAGGTCTGATCCGGCTAATCCACAGGTCCCTCAGATTTGTATGCATGCTCTGCGAGTGAGAGCGCCGCTTAACTCTTGTCAGCGGACTGTCGCCTTGCTTTAGGACGTCTCGGTCAAGCGCAAGTTGCACAAAGTAATGTTCTGATCCTATTTTTGTGGAATTATTTCTTTTTAAAAAATGAGTTATGACACTCTGCTTGCATTGTGGCAAATGAAATGCTATAAATGCTAATTACTGCCACCTAAAGGATTGGAGTGGAAGAAAATTACTCAGCACAATGACATTTTTTTTCTTTTTTTCATAAATGTGTTTAATTTAATTTATTTATTTATTCAAATTTTCAATATATTTACTGTTTGTTATGGCTGCTAATGAGCAATCATGAGAAGATTATAAGAGAATATTTTATATAAGAATCATTTGAGATATTTTTATAAACGCAACCAAATATTATAGAATACTGATGAACTACAATTACATTGAAGTACAGGATCTGTTAGTTGTTGCACGTTCCTATTGAGGTGACCTCAGCCTATTCCACAAGCAAAAGTCGTTCCCGTCTAGGGAAACATAGCCTCTTGACCCTCTGACAGTCAGGACTGAGTAGCGAGCTGAATTCATGAGTAAATCTTAAGGGTCAACATTGCCACAAAAGGACTCAGAGGAGAGTGGAGAAAATTAATTACAAAGCTTTAGTGTGCAGTGAATGACGGCTGGCTTTTGTCGGGCCTCGGCACCGGCGGCGGAGGAGGCAGGACCGTCCCGGTGCCGGCGAACCCCTAGCGGCCGGGCCAATTGTCTAGCTGCCAAGCGCCGGCCGGCCTTATCAGCACCCGCATATCAATGAAGCCGCTGTCTTATTTGTGCAAATGGTAATTACAACATCTCGGAGCATTAAAACGACGTCGGTAAAGCAGATCAGAGTGAAACGTTTCAGCGGCCGATAAACAAAATAGAGATCTCATCATGTATATCAAAGAAATCCGCAGATACATTTTCCCGCCGTCTTGTCTTTCCACCGTGGAAAGATGGAGAGTGTAAAAGCATTTAAGCAGGATGAAGCTCAGAGTTTAATGCGTTCCATCAATCCCATTCTCGCGGGGTTGCAGCCTGTGAGACCGTCAGAGTAGTTTAGTGGCATGTTGCAGATTAAAGGTGCAACGCAAGAGTCAGGTAACAAGGGACAAAATAGTCTTGCCAACTCTCAGTTTTAACTACCCACGTTCCCTTTGGCCCACCCTCATTAAATGCACAATGCATTTGTCCTTGGAAGCTTTTACACACGTTTCACACATTCTCAGTCAGATGTTCTGTTGTTCACAACTGGCCACATTAGGCGCAAATAGATGGTGTCGCGCCAAAGTCTCGGCTCCGCGTGGGTTACAGGGGCGAAGCAAATAAAGGCCACCTTTAAAACCTTTCTGACAACATAGAGCCTCTCAGAAGTTTGCACTCTACAGAAATCCGTCAGACCCGACCTCCAGCAAAAGTATGGTGGTGAGTACAAAGGCTACAGCCCCCCAAAAATTGGAAAAAGGAATGGAAGAACAACACATAATAAAATAAAATAAAATAAGACATAATATACTATAACTTGGTAGGAATTAGTAAAGCAAAAAGGGTAGAGGAACGTGACTAACTTCAAGTGGTAAATTATTGATCAAGTATCACCATCAGGTCTACCTGTCGGACACAACACTGATACTTCAAACCTTGTTTCTGCCAGGCAATTCCTTTCAGTGCGTTGATATGATTAAAAGTTGCAACGAGAATCAACTAAGAATCTGCACTGCAGTAAATATATCGATATGACCTCACCCAAGAAGAAATAAAGCCATCAGGACAACAATAACAAGATCTACTTCCAAAGATAAATTGTCCTTCCGCTCTGTTGTAGCGAGCACGTTGGGGTCAAACGAACGAAGCGGTATAGCCACAGTCAAGTGACTCAATTACCACGTTTGCTCTTTGTGTTGACCCCTCAATTAGTGTGGAACGGTAACAATCTGCCCAACAAATACAGTCATTCATCACCAAGTGCCCAAAGCAGCCAGCGAGCTTCACTGAGCCAGCCGCCTCACACGGGAGAGGGCAGGCAGAGGTCAAATTAAAGTCTGGCCTTTTGGAACTAGCCTCCTTAAGATCTGCTGTTGGACACGATGGATCAGCTCTGAGAGGCCCGCGCTCATTCCACATGCATTGCCACGTGAAGCTTTCGAGGCGACTTGATCAATACGATTCGCCAATTCATGGCAATAACTCAATTCCAAGCATCCTTTTCAGATGTGACTAGTTTGACAATGTATGCAAAGGTGGTGGAGTAAACAAGATCTAATCAGGTGATGGTGGGCTTGCTGTCGTCACAGGGCGGCCGAGTGGAGACTCTCCGTCGCCGCCGCTGCTCTCCTGCTGCGGTTTGAGTTGCGGCAAAAGTGAAACGCTGATGATTTAATTATGACACTGGTTCATTCAGTCACAGAGCTTGGGTTTCCAGTCAAGGGTGAATCGATATGAGCCAAGTTGGGTTTACCTTTACTGAGGTCCAAGCGGCTAACATTTAATCTCCCTGAAAGGGCAGCCAGAGGGTGCGGGCGGGTTCTCCGAAGGGAACGTCCTGTCCCGCCCGGCATCCGAGGCCTGCTTTATTGATGATGGATCGTCTACCCAGGTCCGACTTGTTCGCTCGGCATTCTGAGTGATACTTCAAAATGTTTTGAATATTCTGTTCACCTAATTTTGCTCTCAAAATGTTAGAAATTCCCCTAAAAAGTCAGCACCTCTCCTCTCCTCCTCCTCCTCAGCACTCCCCCGGCTATTGTTTTTTTGCCCGTGTTTTAATTAAAAAGACAGATGGGTGACTTAAAAGCAAGTTGTATTTAGGTGTATTCAAAGCGTTCCCCTTCTCTTCTTGACCGATACATAAAGTAAAGCTCGGGAGAGCCTCTGGCAGAATATTTTCCGGGAAAGCAATCTAAAATAATATCCCCAATGACCAAGCGCACACAAATAACCAGGTCGTAGTGGCCGGCCCGGCAACGTTTTTCTCTGGAGGAGACAGCGCGAGCGAGCGAGCGAGCGAGGCGTCCATGAAGCGAGCGAGGCGTAAAACAAATGATGGGGCACGCAAACGCTGGGCCCGGGCCCTAATGTCGCACTCGCTGGTCTGACTGGACGCTAAATAATACTGTTGGTGTTCCTAATCAATGCTACTGGATTAGTTAAAAGTGGAGGGCGAGCTGAAAAGGTACAAATCTGCAACAGTGCCATAAAGGCGTCGAACAGCAGAGCGCTATAGATTTTCCCGGCTGCTCGATTGCGTGAGAAGTTGTTGGCCTTGCATTATTGACTTTCTCAGTATGGTGGAACTGTGGTAGTTAGGTTGCCTTTCCTCAACTCTAATTATGGTGTCATAAACAGCACAGGCCATTAATGAAACCCACTCATGGCTTTACAGCCACAGATAGGATTTGCAGAGGCGTCATGGTATCAATCACAGCAAACCACTCCTCTGTTGAGTAACGAGCATGAGAGCTGGTCAATAAGTCAGCCAAAGGGCCGTCCGACTGTAATAGAGACACAGCGGAGGATGGGACACGGCGCTATTTGACCTGCCGCTGCCTGTCACGTTGGCGGCGCAGCGCTCGTGCATCACCCGGGACAAAAAGTCAGTGGCGTGGCGTGCTGGAGCGAAAATCCATATCATGCAACAATGACGCATGTCATGTTTGGCCCGTGATGGGCAAAAGTATTTGCTCCTGTTGCTGCCATTGGTCCAACATAAAACATTTGCCACACTCATTTTATATATGAGGAACTCACTGAAAAAGGAAAGGTCAAGTTTCACTTTTAAAATTCGTCGTGACTTTCATTTTGCAAACGTCTCCCGTGACGGTCAAGTCGACGTGCATTTACAGGACGATGACCGCGGCGAAGCCATTTCCACTTTGTAGAGTAAGAGGCAATAAAATGTAATTACAACATGTTTGACTATTAGCTCGGAGACGGAATCTCAAGCAGACCAAGCAATTTCACGCTGCCTGTAAAAAGCGAACAAGGCGGCAGGGGAGGGGAAGGGAGCGGCGGCGGCGGCAGCGGCGGCGGCAGCGGCGTTACGGTTGACAGGCCGCGACGCTGATGGCCCTCCGCGGCCCGCCACTAGAATCTGTACAGCTAAACTAGACAAATCTATTTCAGACACATATTAGATAAATATTTATACGCCATAAACTGTATCAATAAATCCCCTGGGCGAGGGAAGCTATTCCGCGGCGTGTCGATAACAGATTCCAGCGGCAGATAATCATTTTTCTCTCAATGGCGGGGCTTGATATGACATCGATACGTGCTGTCAGAGTTCATTTAGGCTGGAGCCGCAGGAGAAGCGTCTCACTGAGGGGTTATGGCACCCTTCTATTCAGCTGCATTGATCGTGAGGCGGTGTTGAGGAGGGGGGGGGGCGAGCGAGCTGTCACGTTTTGTGTCGGCTGCCGCATTAAACGAGCGGGAGACTTCGGGCCTGCCGCTCCATTTGACCGAGGTGTTACAAGGAGGGGGGGGGTCGGTCCTTTTAATTGTCTCATTGAGACTCGACTGCATACGAGGGAGGGGAGGGGAGGGGGCCCCCGAAATGGCAATTGCGCGGCGGCCAGCGCTGCTCCGATACCACCAACATACACAATCAGTCAGGATAAAGATCTCACCCTCGGCGCTATGAAAGGGGGAAGTGAGCAGCGCCGGGTGAAAATCAATACGGAACCGCTCATTTTGGAGGGACATGTGTGTCACAGTCAATAGGAGTTAATAGGCTGCCTTGTTCAGCCAAGACAGGCGGCTTGGGAGAGAGGCCTGCTCTGACAGCTTAATACATACTGAATGGCAAGCCGCTTGCCCGGAACACCGCCACGGACACATCGAGTCTGGAATGGGAGCTGATGGGCGCAGGCAAAAGTTAATTATAGAATAGAGCTGAAGGTCTTACACACACACACACACAAGTGAGGAATCAGACATCCAGTAATCAGAACAGACCAACAGCCGCGCTCACGCTCACGCCGTGGCTCGCTTGTTGTCGAAACACACGCTCGTCATGTCAATAGTTTCGGCTTCATGTTGGGATTGGTCCGTTTGTCATCAATTCAAGCAAGCAACGATATACGTAAATGATTGGATTATTTTATGAAATCTTACAGGTGTACCTTATGAAGTCTCTGTTCATTAAAAAGAAAATAATCTGGATTCTGCCAGTTTTAATTAAAAAGATTTAGCAAAGGTTAAATCCAGTAAAGCAAAATAAATACTGATTGAATCTTATCTCAATTTTGCATATTTTTCAATCTTAATTGTGTCAACTAGGAAGAAGTGATGGGTGACGTGTAAATATTCATAAATAGGTCTGCTTACCTGAGAGCAACATGAATCACTTCTCTCTAATTAATTAGCCACAAGGCTCATCAGTACAGGTTAATTGGCTCAGGGCACGGGTGGCGAACCTTGTGGCAAAAAAAAAAAAAAAACACAAGGAGAAACAGATTTGGAATGTTTTACTTTCAATGGAGCGAGATCCAGATCTGCCAAACTGGTTAATAATAACTTCATTAATTGAGGTGTACAGGTCACACCGTTTGATTCCAGAAAAAAAGACTCTTGTTTTAATTAGTACCCATGAAAACTTCCTTTGGATGAATAATATGTCTTCATTTTCAGCGGCTAATTAGCGCTTAGCTGCAATAACGGTAAAGTATTTCACAGAAAGGCGCTTTAGTCTATTAACCGGAGTTTGAATAGAAATATACTCATATCTTGTTGCATTATTCCAGCGGGAGCATTGATTGGACACTTTTGAATATGAATTTGGAGGATATTAAAGTGCCTTCTATTGTGTTAGCAATGGTTAGAAAGCAGAAAGATGGGTGGCATTCTTATCCTTCTATAAAGGGGGAGGCTGGCTTGGCTCCAATTGACATTTCAATAAGTGGAACAGAGCGTTAGCAATTCATTCCCAACTTTTCTGAAACAATTATTGAGATGGTACCTCCAGGCGGTGTATGTTCCGGGGTCCCGGGAGTCCTGCCGGCTGAAAGAGTAATTGACTAAATTGTAGCGCGCACGCACACACGCCAACACAACGGGGCCATTTACAAATTTGCCAAAAATGAATCGTTTAAAAATGAAATGAGGGTGAGTCTCAAATTAGCAAGGAGAATGATTGAGATGTGGCTCTGGGAATTAAGAAACGTGATTTATTTAGCGCTCGGCGGAAAGGAGCATCTGTGAATAGTCCAGTGTTACTCACCAAGCCGCTCTGACTCGTATTTAAATATCACCGCGGGTTCATGGAAGGCTCGGAAAGACACAACGGATCATTCGGGACAAAGAGGCGGGCTGAGGCCCTTTCAAGTAATCTCAACAGACACTTTTTTCTTCAGACTATAAGGCACACTTATTCAAATGATAAAGTTAACACTTCAGATGAATAGATAGACAGAGTTGAGTGAGACTTTTGGAAGAAAAACCCAAATCACGACACAGTTGAAGGACTGGCTTTGGGATTGTGGTGTTAGCTACATTTTACAAGGTGTAGTCATTTGTGGAGAACAACAACAAATTATTGTGAGTGTTAAGCGGCTGACAGGCGTGATTGATTGTTGTGCAGACACTGTGTTGATTGTTGCCTGTTGTTTCATTCCTGTGGCTCCCAGCAGCCACTGCTCTCATCGCCCCGGCAAAAAGCCTCCCAACCACTGATGAGTAATTACTAAGTTCATTAGCCACGCTAGTGGTCCAGAGATGTATTACAATGAGATTTGTCATCAAGTCTCCTCACTTCCCCCCCCCCCCCCCATTATCATCATTTAATTCCTCCTTCTCACGTGTGAATCGGTGGGGAAACGCTTAATGACCATGAAAATAAAGCTGATTGTTAAATGTAGGGATGTTCGATACGTTTCTCCTCAAGTCATCGCTCTTTGAGTCCTAACCGAGTCCCGATACTTCTAGTACTTTTGATTTATAAAGTTTGATTTAACACAATGACAAAAAAAATGCAAAGACCATTCTTTTTGGCGCGTCAAGATGCAGCATTATAGCGCCAACTACTGCTGGGGAGGACTTACACGATGTCCGAGTTTTATCTATCTATCTATCTATCTATCTATCTATCTATCTATCTATCTATCTATCTATCTATCTATCTATCTATCTATCTATCTATCTATCTATCTATCTATCTATCTATCTATCTATCTATCTATCTATCTATCTATCTATCTATCTATCTATCTATCTATCTCTCTATCTCTCTATCTCTCTATCTCTCTATCTATCTATCTATTTACTTATTCGTTTGTTTATTTATTTTCTTTTAATACCACATGTGCCCTATACCATAAAATATGGCGGGGCTTGATAGCAATACCTCGTATCGATACTCTAGCTAAATGTGATCCCAAATAACGCGGTCAGTCAATTCTGCAAAGGTACACGTGTGTAGTAATGGAAAAAATACTTGTGAGCAGACTTCAAAATGGATGCTGAACTCTAAAAGGGGTTGAGATGAAATGGCATTGGCGACGACAAAGCCAAGTACGCGTCGCTCAGGGAAAAAATGGATTTCGAGTTCCCTAGCTTCAAAACATCTTTGTTGAAAAGTCAGACAAGTAGCTCAGCAAGAGAATATCAAAGCAAAAGACTTAATTACACAAACCTCCCTACTTGGAATTATCTCTACAAGCAAAGAGCATTTTTTTTTCCATAATAGGAGAATTGTTATTTATTGATCGGCACTTTGTAAAGCCTTCCGGCAACACTCCAATCGCCTCGGCTGTCTACAGCACGGAAATACACCGTGCGCCTTTGTGATTTGATGGCCCGCCGATTCCCATTACTGGCTCAATTCCAATGTTAATTACTTTCAACGTAACATCATCTCCCTCCGCAGAATCTTGCGGAGAGCGCCGGTGTCCCACCGCAGGACAGCGGGGGGTAAGAATGATAGGTGGAGTCGGGCTTTGCCTCCGACTCCTGGCCATTAGGCAGCGTGATGGGCTTTCCTTTTCCACACCATTTGCCCTGGTCAAAATAGCATCAAACGGCATTTTTGGTTCAATAGCAAAGACTTCAAGTGAATAATCACAAGGGTGAAACTGTAGTTATAATCGAGGCACCTCTGGGATAAGCATACATAACAGGGGTGTCAAAAACACCCTCGGATTTCTGGAGGGCAAAGTCTTTCCAGTGGATGCTGTTGGCTCTTGCTCCGGCATCTGCTTTTAATTACTCAATTAGCGCCATCATTTAGCCTCCTTGACATTCATCCAAATGGCAAATCATAGCCGGAAGTTGTTCTGTTTAAACGGAGCGTTAAGAGGAGTCGTGAAAAATGCATACCCCGATCATGTATATGGATACTTAACTAATTGAACCAATTAAAGGGAAGGGAACCGGTCGGGGTGAGAACAGACTGGCTGCGGCCCTCCGGGAAGAGGCTGTGACATCTCTGATCTACAGCCTGCCTGCTACATATTCAAGCGTGCAGGCCTCGGGTCATATTTCCACAGACAAAAGGTCTCTGACTTCAGTCATACGACCAGCGAGACACTCATTTTTAAATGTGTGCATATTGGGGGAGAGCAGATCAGCGGATGCCTTTTTTTCAAAAACAAACAATAATAGGAATATTTGAATCCTCTTTTTTTTATAACACTAGCACACACTGCATTTAACATGAGCTTATTTGTATATGAAACTGATCTACTCCCCCACGCGAAAAAAAAAAAAAAAGAATGATTGTACCCCCGCGGTGTTGATTTTCTGCATGCTATGGCTGCATAAATAAACATGGGCATAAATACACAGAGGACACCGACTTTGACTAGACGGCCAAGTGGGGCAGATGTTATTAAAAGGGCTATTTATCACTGTCACCCCTCTCGGGGTTCTATCCCTCTCTGCCCTCCGGCGATGTCACTGGAGGCCGGGCGCAAACAATACGGCTCATCCCGTCGTAGGAATATCAAGCCAACGCGTAAAGATGGCATCAATCGTCGCACATAATGGGCAAAAACTCAAAGCGGCAATTTTGGCCAGCCCTGCACACGGACGGCAACACTTTCCGCTCTGTTAGTTTATCGATTGCGAGCACAATTATCCACTTTTCTGAAGCGCTGAAGTAAGTGAATTCCCTCTTTGTTGGACAATAAGTACAGAAGGTTGGAGAAGTCATGCTATTCTTCAGCCTCAGGGGAAACTCTTACTTCTGCCGCACCCTCATCATCATTAGCGGGCTGCAATGTAATTAGTCCACTTCTGATGAGGAAAGGGCATCAACCGAGGCTGCCGTTTCCTTCCGAGCCGTTTGGACTGAAGGAAAGATGATGGAATGACGAGCCTGCTTCCTCTGCAGACCGAGCGCACTTCACAATTCATTCACTCTGAAGACAAGCAAAAGCTCTCAATGCTAAAACCAGGTCGATTTGTTTGACCAAATCGTCAAATGTCATGTGGACACGATATTGAAACCAATCAATCCAGATCCATCTCCTAAAGAGGACAAGCAATTTAGAATACAAACAGAGAGTGGACAGATGTCTGGACGTTATCATGGAAGACAAAACAAGGCCGTGTGATTGGCATCGGCCATCTTTCTATCTACAGTCCATCTAACGTAGCTCTTTATTGTGGACATCAAGGGGCGGCCTATAAAGCCGCTCGGCTCCGCACAGCAATCCACCCAAGATTAATGAAGTGCTTACTTAACCAATTTAAAGCCTTAATTCCTATTAATTCAACATAATAGCCACCCCGGCTGCCAGAATTAACAACGCCCTGGCAGTAAGCCGCAAATCTCGGCGGGCCCCAAAAGAGTCGACCCGGCAAATTCAATATTCATTGACAAATATGTGAGAGTATGTATATCAGTGTTAAAATGCATAACCCCCGTGTAAGACCTCTATCAAGTGCGCTTTACACCTGTATTACATTTCTCCCTCAATCAGCAGCTTTTCCGAGACGGCCGCCTCCCACGAGGAGCGGAAACCATTACAAGGGAGCGCAGCTCATTTGCAGAGAGATTGCAGATCACGCTGTATCATGTGAAGCATTTCTCCCAAACCCAATTGATTTATTCCATTCCGATGTTTGCATGCAGCATACCTAGCTGTGTATTTCATGTAAATCCCCGCTCGTTTCCCGGCTTGCCGCTTAAAGTGCAAGTAAGAGGCGGCACAAATCAACCGACCTTGTATTTTCTTCATCTGCTTTAACCACCTGGTTGTATTTAGACCCCATCCGCATGGAGAAACGGGACGCAAAGTAACAAATGACATCAATTAAGCAAACACAGCGCTTGTGGCATTTCTTTGCAAATCAATAAATATTCAAGACAACTTCAATTTTAACTGAGGGAAACAGATCAAGCGGAGCCCGTGACGAGAGGAGCCTGCCTGACTGCAAGCCGGTGGGGGGTAAAAGACGGCCCGGGGGGGCGCCGCGGTTATGAAGGGCGTCTCTTTTGAAATGAGCTGAAACTTTAAATACTGCATAATATAGAAGACAAAATGAATAGTTCATTTAACCCTGGGGAATAAGTCGTAGAAAAACTATTAAAGGTCATTACACTCTTAATGTCAACAGAGTAAGCATTAAGTATAGATAAGATAAAACAAAATGATCAACTTTGTTATGAAGAAATAAAAAGGATCTTGATATTGTTTACATGCTCAAGAGCGACAACGGTGGATCAACAACGAGCTCCTGCGGCGTTTGCTTCATTCACCGCTCTGAGCATCTGACAGTTCCTGGCTGAGAAGAAGCAACTTTCCTACTCACCCGATCTGATTTGGTTTCTCCTCCTTCCCAAGCTCACGAGGTCACCGAGGGGATCCGTCCAAAAACTGGCAATGCACCTTGTATACCTGCAAACAATGGGGGGAAAATAAAGTTGATTCTCAATCAAAATTGATTACGCTTTGATTGCCGAATCTTATTGACCAGTGAATGAATTTCTATCATCGTAAATTTATCGGTTTAATTTATTGCATGCAATAAAGCCCAAAAATGACATCAACAATGAAGTGTCAAAATGCACCACAATTGATTTTTGCTGAACCCCAACAAAATGGAAAACCACCAAGACTGTAATCAAAAACAATTACGACTACCTGAACCAAATTGCTTTGCTCTCACATATGTCCATCTAGTGGAAATGTTTGTCGTGGAAACATAATGAGTTTTGTGTTTCTATTCAAATTGGGACGGACGGTGCCATCATTCTGAACGTTATGACGAGCGATGACACCTTTGTGATCCCCGGCATGACACGATAGGAACCCCTGCTGGAAACAGAGCAAGCGTGGCGACAATGCCGTCCGTCCGTCCGTCCATCCGGAAGCTTCGTCGTGATAACTGTGCAAGTGTTAGCTGCAGGGGTTATTCGCACAATAATTGTTTCTGCCAAGCCATACGTCTAGATGACAAGAGGGGCTGGGTTGGGGGGGCACAACTTTCCCTTTTCAATAATTCATTTAGCAAGCCACAACTATTCAGGTTGGTGACCAAGACTTTTTTTTTTTTAGACCACATAACGTATCTAATTAAATTGTTAAACACATCGTCGCAGCACACAATTTCAGCATTTGTTTTGCTTTACTTACCAAAATCCTAAACAGAACAAGTACTTAAAGATTTCACCTTGACAAAATATATTAGCGGCATCTGCACGCAATTAAACTTGGCACGGAGGCTTTAATTCTTTGTTCATTAGCACTTGAGTCGAGCGTGTTGGGTAATTCAGCCACTTCATAACAGCGTTAGACGAGCGTGGCTATTAAAAGGCATTCATCTCCTGCTAAATGTAGATAAATATACTTCATTTGGGGAGAGAGTCTCAGAACGGCTCGAGACGTGAAACCCTGCAAAAAAAAAAAGAAAAACTACAGCTCACCGGCATGCACCGCAGTTCAGATTTCAGCGAGCGAGCGGCCAGCTGCAACCCCACACGTTTGCGTCTGGCCATACGGCCGCATCAATGCGGCTGAGGGGTCAAAGGGTCAATGAGTAATTAAGACATGCTTGCCTGAGCATTCCCCATACACACTTTGAGTCCTGATGAAAGGTTGCAAACGAAAGGGGAGGGGGGGGTCGGTGTAGTCCGATACTGCCGATCACATTTCAGTAAACGCTCCTTGTTCAAGGCAATTAGAATGATTAAGATAGTGTGGTGTCATCGCGCTGTTAAGGGGGATTTTGCCTGTGAATCATAGATGAGGTTTTGACATTTGATGATTGCAACGAAAGCAACGTAACAAACAACAACCAACAGATGCAACAGTTGGACAGTAGAATGTCTTAAGGTTGAAACAAATACAATCAGGGAAACAGTTTGAAGCTATTTTAACTGAACCGCTTTTGAATACTCAACAGCAAGTACCTCCATTTTTCAATATTTCCATATCGGGCTCATTTTTGCTGGAGATTACCAAATGTGAAATTCTCTTTAATCCTGCCTTTTACGCTTACAGAATGCAATGACTGTTGGTTTAGTTTAAAGAAAAAAAGAAGAAAAAACAGGATTTATGTACAAATTGTAACATTGATACTGCAAGTCCAGCAAAAAACAAAAACTTCCTCTACTCCCAGTACAGTAAATAATATCCAACACTTTTTTAGTATTTCAATCAATGACCCAGTCGAGTGAGCAAGTATCAAACTCAAAAAGGCATGTCAGCTATTTTGCAGCCTCCTGGTGCAAAGAAAGGGTCAAAAGGGTACATTGATTAACATGTACGACAAGAAATGATACCTTCGTCCTCATTGTGGCTGAAAATGAAGTGGCCAAAGCCAGAAAATTGAGGTTGCTGATAAATGCTATTAGGAGGAGACGCAGAGAGGTGAGGAAATCAATATGTCACTTTGTCAGGCCGCCTCTCTCAAGTGTGCAGCAGAAGGTAAGCGACTGCCCCGTCAGCAAAGCACATTACCAGAAATCAAAGGCTGAGGAAGGCCTGAAGGAAGACACGCACGTGTCCGCCGACACACAAGCAACACTTTGGTGATTAAAACCTATTTGATCACAGCTGTCTTGTCACAGTAACACTATTGACTAGCTGCTGCATGGAGGCTGATCACTAATTTACGTTAAAATAAATGAACAGAGGTTATTTGGATTTTTGCTTCGGCCTTGTAAAATGAAGTGGTTACACAAGCACACACACGAACAAAGTTTCATATTAAGTGAACTCAAAATGACTCACCTCATTGTTGATGTTCCCACGTTCTGATTGCTATTGTGCTTCAAGCAAAAACAAATTATTTGAACAGAAACTAGGGCAATGACGGTTTGAAAAAGGCATTGTTCATAGTATAATTGTCTTTTTCTTTTTAAATCATTCAGATTGGTTTACAAAATGCTTGTGTCAAATTTACAAGATACTTATTTTCACTGTACAGGGACCATGAAGCAATGTGGTCACTTGATTAAAAGTAAAAGCATAAAATGTTACTACAACCGAATATCTATTTTGGAGCAAATCGTTCATCTATTTTTAATATTAAGAGTGCTCTCTAAATAAACACTGTTAGTGTTGTGTGTCAGCGTGATAACATGCATGAGCGACTCTTCCATTGAAACTTGAAATCTTTAATAATTTAACACAAGGACCACTTGAGACACAGAATGACACTCGTGTCAATACGTCCACTGGAGCTTTTCCTTCGTAAATGTAAATAACAAATTACAGTCTTGCACTGGAATATTGTTTGTTTTTGGGCTCAATACTGAGCACCTTCGTCTTCCTTGTAGGCAAAATAAACTTTGACAGGACCGACGCTTGTCTGGACTGTTTCTGCAGCACCTACAACCATCCAGCAACCGATTCCATAAGCCAGACAGGGAATACCTGCAACGCAACACATAGTGTTTACTGCTGTATTGTTGAATAAAGAGTAGTATTGATTGCTAACAGAAATATAACATATTGAATACTGACCTAGATTGATAACTTTGAGGATAGTGAAAAATCTGTCCTCGAAGTCCAGGTTCTGCTGTGGTGCTTTGGTGCAGTGGTACTTAATGAATGGAAAGCATCCTGTTCGCAGTATGTGGTAGTTTGTTCCCCGAATGCTCCAATTGAAGTTGGACAGTCCAAATTGGTCATTGTGGACGGCAGCGTAGCGGACACAGTAAGAAGTCCACGGTGGGAGCTTTCGCTGCTCCAGGTGGCAGGTGAGCACCTCCGAGGCGGCAGGACGAGGTCTTGATTTGCCAAAAGTGCTCGGAAATAGCGCAACTTTTAACAAGGCATTGTGCACTTTTTTCAAAAGCTCCCTCATCACTTGTACTTTTTTTTTCTATTTTAAATAGCTTGAGAACTTCAGAACGGTAGTAATGAGCTACTGTCTCTTTAAAAATTGGAGGCTAGCACACATGAGCCTCCCGTGAAGAGGACACACGCTACTTAAACATCATTACATGCACAAAGACATAGTTTACAAGTGTACGGCGTGAATATGTTCGTCTTTAAAGCACATTAAACATGAGAATGGAGAGATGACCTTAGGAGCATTTGCAGCTACGTACCAGTAAATGGGTGCTCGCATGACAGTCGTCCGGCTGGAAACCAAGGTGGCGGAACTAAAAAAAAACAAAAACAACTAATTTAATTAATTAGTACTAGAAATAATCCCAATACTACTACTATTACTAATACAAATGGTTGTCTAAAAAATAGAATAAAATGGAAAACAAATGTCATATATGGACGGCGCATAGCGTGAAAGGTTTTATTTGTAAATTAAAAAAAAAACTCACCTAACATCAACGTTTCTAGTATAGAAAATGGATGGATAGTATGAGTAAACTTAATGAATTTTTAAAAATCCAAAATAAGACATGATCAACACATTACTCCTCCACTACATGAAGTAATTTATGATCTCACAGATTTATAACAATTACATTTCTTAAATATTAAGCCAAAAAAAACATTTTGTTCAAATAAAAATACATTTTGAGTGGTTTACTTTTGTAAAATGTCAATCATATTTCGACACCGGTAGTTATTTCATACTGAATAACATTGACGTGGAAAAAAATGCCATATGATGTCAGAAAAAACATACCCCCACCAAATTGCCAAAAGGGGGCTATTTATTTTTGAGGAACCTCCAAAAAACACATTCGTTGAAGGGTTCAGGTGTGTCACATGCATTGTACGCTGTGTTAAGTGGTAAAATGGTGACATGGTTGGTGGTTGTACTCTGCAGATGTGTCCTCAGGGTCACTGCTGAGTTTGGAGAGGCTGTATGATTAGTGAACATGATGAGTGTCGGGGCACATGTGGTAAATTGTTGGGCCTTTCTTAATTAACTGCTGGGAGGAGCAATTAATGTTCCAGAAATGCGCCAAATACAAGATGGCTTTCATTGTACCAAGAAACGATTCAGGTTGCTGAATGCCATGCTTTTACCTCTCTGCTCTGTATGTGATATAAATAACAATGGCTACGCTGATTACTTAAAACTGTCAAGGCTCAAGAGGATAAAAATGTTGCAGGTTTTCCAGCACCTTCGGGAGCAGACCAAAAGCGTCGGCCTAAGCCTGGGTGAGCACAGGAGATGGGAGCCAATAACTCTGCTCTTGTCAGCCGCATGTGCCGCACACAACAACAATAAGTGTCCAACAGGGACTTAATTGTGTTTGTAATATGCAGGCCCCTAATGATGGCTCCGGCTAAAACCATTAACCACGGCGGCGATTCAACTGCTGGTCTGAGGCGGCGTGCCACCACTAAATGAATGTTTGCTCAAATAACACAAGTTGCAGATTAACGCGCGTAAACTCGAGCGTAGTGCTAATAAAAGACGTCCATTGTTTCAAGGCCTGGCACCAGGTTGATGAGGTGTTCAGGCATGCATAAGCGTGCATAATGAAACCGCCATGAATTATTAATGTGTTGATTATTTAGACTCATCTATCAAAATGATAATGAAGTCAGCACCTAAACACCAATTGGGCTCTTTGCGTAATTACAGTATTTAGTTGTATTTAACCAAAATGAAGAGCAAAGCGCTGATCTATCTTTGTGATTACTGCAGTTGCCTACTTATTAGTTTGTTAATCTCCAAAGTCTTAGCCTGCAGTTGTTTTGTTCATGATCTATTTTGGGTCAAATATACTTTTCATATTTAAATCGAGGTTGATGATAAATCTGTTAGTCCTTCCAGTGCCTTTCAAGTTAAACAGAAGAAGGCTTGACACGTATGTAGAGGGGAGGGATGGGGGGGTCAGTCGTGGACTCACCAAGTCGATCCTTCACCGCATATATGCGGACACGGTTTGCCCTGAGCCAGTTTGGTAGGCTGGTGTCTGATGCGAGGTTCCCATAAGTGCGTATGCACGTATGCTTAATGGCATCATTAGATGTAGATTAAGGGGTCAGGTACGGTCGTGGTCTCCTCCTTAAACAGGCCTAATTTTCCCTGTAATATCCTAATAGCTATGCCCTCTCTCTAAACGTGACAAATAAATCACCAGTGAAGGAGTTGTTAATAACTAAATGGCAGTCAGCTGCCTCCTTTGGCTGTTCCTATTTGTCAAAGTAAACACTCCTGCCAGTAAATGCAAATGGCCGCTTGTCACAAGTCCAAAGCGACTCGGACCGGCTCGCTTCATCTTCACTATTGCCATATATGTTCGACTTGGAATAATCGTGACGCTGCGTAATGGTCTCAAATGATGATGGATCCATCGGCCCGGGGCAGCACTTACTGATTCTCATTTAAGTTTCCTATTGTTTATTTATTTATTTTTTTGCAATTTAATGCCGCACACACATTCAAAACTTAAAGCGAAAATCTATAATAATTTCAGCCACTTGGATAGATGATAGGAAATCACAGAGCGCCATGTTTTTGGCCTAACCATCAAAATGGCAGACATATTTAATTCTTGCCAAAATCCAATCTATAACTCAATCTGCTTGGTAAAAATCATGAACCTGGTAAGCCAGTCTGCTGAATTACGTCCGAAAATCTTATAGAAAATATAAGAATGAATATACAGAATATAAGTGGACATGAATCCTAAAAGTGATTGCAAGACATCACTTCAGCAAAGCGTAACCGTGGACGGTCGCTTCTCAACATCAGGCGAATGGATCCCTGAGAAAGGGCCAAACTGGACAGCGCACGTCCACTCCACTCACTAAAAATCTCCCATTGTTGCTCCTAACAAAGCCGTGGGAAATGTAAGTCTGGATTGTACCTGTGTTCTATTGCCTGAGATTTTCATTAAAAAGCCCGATGCTGCAGCTGAGCCCCCCGTCGCTCCACAATGTGAGGAAGGACCGCGCAAGGGCAAACATATGTGACCCAATTCTTCCCATCAAATAAAGTATGCAGCTTTCGGCAACAGGTTTGAATCTAAATTGATGTTTAAATCCAGACAGGTTTGCCCATGTGGCTCGGCGCCCAATTCACAGCCATGCGGTTTTAATACGGCTGCCTCCATTGTGTCATGTCGCGTTCACGGCCTGCCTTTTAATTATGCTGTCAGTGGATCCCATTGAAAATTGAAGGGGGGAAAAAAAAAACCACTAAAAATTTAAATTTGATTTTAAGAGTGTCATCATATCCTCTTTTCAACATTTTAATGATTATTCAATACAAGAGGAGTCTCTAATACACCTTTACAAACATAATAATGATCAATAGTCTTTAATACCAATGAAGTCTGAGTTTTAATTGACTATTTCCTTGTTAAGGCAGAAAAAGCCATGTGACAAGCGAAAGCAAAAAATAATTATTTAACGATTAAATGACATTGTCTCAATACCGCTTTCGTCATTGTGTTAACATCTGTTAAATTCGATACTACCCTCTAGCGGCTAGCTTTTCCTTCATTTCAACTGAGACATCGAAAGACCGTGTGGGTGAAACGAAACAAATCGATTCACAGTAAGATCCACCATAAAAAAAAAATAATGGTTGGCTTTTCAGAGGTGCATAAAAAACAACCTCTCACTGTGTCCTTTAGATGACTAAAAGGCACTCCAGTATTAAAATTGTGGTTTTACGAAAAAGTCCACTTGAGTTACAGACCGGGCTAAAATAAAAAAATATATTTAAAAACAAAAACAATGTATTGTGACTTTTGAATGAGTATCCATTCCAATACCCACAAGCCATTATTTCCCCGTGCACGTGCCCTTTTCTGTTCAGGAGGTTTCCAGTCTTAACGGTCGGACGATATAAACAAAGCATTTCATTTTACAGATTGCGGATCAATAGACGGTCAGTGCGGTCACGTGCTGATGGGAGCAAAGGTTAAACCATCATAAAGCAGCGCATTTCCACCGTCGTAAATCAAGCGGCTTTCGGCAAAACTTAATTGTGATAAATGAGATTGGGATCCCGTGGCAAAAACAATTTTCCGTCCACCGGCCGGCGGTTAACCAATGACAGGACATTCTGGGGTAGATCACTTTAGAATGACCTATAGTCTGAAAGATGGGGCGGGAAGGGGGGGGGATCGAATCGCTTGGCATTGTAAGGTCAAAGGGCACGCCTTAAATGGTGGAATTGGTGTATCGACACAATAAAGGCTGACAGTTTATTAGAGGGTCATGTGACACATTTGCTCTCTGCGCACACTGTTTGACTTGCCTCTCTCCACATCCATCCCAGGGGGGTTGTACGAGAGGCCCCCTATCTGCTCAAATGCCTCCCTGATCTTGCCTAAACATTGATCCGCTTCTACAATTTAGTGAAATGGAACAATTTGACACCACGTGTTGCAATGCTCTAAACTGCATCCATCACATGGAGCCTCCTTGCACGTTTTCACCTTCTGACCCGTTGCATGAACCGGATCTCTGAAAGCTAACCTTGCCCCACTGAGACTGGGTCAGCACAGATAGGCCCACGCCTTGGAGATGGAACAAACAACGAGGCAAGGAGAATATGTTAAATTGGTCACCTGCTGACCTGGTTTAAGAGTGTAATGGTATCCAAAACATCACCCCTGAGCAAACACAGAGGGTTATACTTGTTACCCGGGAGAGGCTTTTTGAATACGGACGACGAGTGAAGGACAGCGAATTGGTACTGATGTATCCTCAATGGTTTGCAGGTTAGCCAGAATGGGAATTTCACTTTTACTTTTTTTTTTTTTTTAACCAATTACAGATAATTGAGTAGGCAAGTAAATATATGTTGCGCACAGCACTCTACTGTAATGGTGCAATCTAGGCATTAAAGGGAACTCAACTCCAAAAATGACATCACAGTCGCCAGGTCTCACGTCAAACTCGGCTTCAGAAAACTGGTGAGCCGTGATTGGTTGTGACCTGACGCCTGTGATGTCATTGGCAGTCAACAGCAAGTAGCCAAATGGCTGCCCCGAGATGGATCAAAACAGGTGGAATTTGCCTGTTTAATTCATATTCCTAAACATTAATCAGATCACTGTGTTTTAGGCTTTTAAAACATACATATCCTTATAGAAATTGCATCGAAATGAGAATATTGACATGGACACTGTTCAAAATATCGTGTCAACCATGTATGCATTTCGTTCCACTTGGTAAAACGGCCACAAGAGGGCGTCTCGGTATCAGCGATTGATATCGGCCGCTGCTGTAAGTACCCGATACGTGGAAACAACGTGAGTATCGACCTGATACCGATTACCTCGTATCAGTACTTGCCCATCCTGCGTAACAAGCAAGCAAAGCACCACTGTATAAGCTAATTCCGAGCTTAGTTCCATTTTATCATCACTCTGAGTGTTGAGCGCTTTTCTGCAAATGCCCTTGAGTTATCCGGATGACTCCAGTAACTTCTTGTTATCGCCGAGACCTTAGGTGGCTGCTTCAATTTCTTAGTGGGCGCTTGATGGATGAAGTGGGAGGGGTCAATCTGTGAGTGACAGCCTATTATCAGAAGGCCTCCGGAGTCTAATGGCTTTAAAGTCACAAGCGCAGAGACGGCACCTGCCCCCAATAACAAGTCTTTCTCTCTCTCTCGCTCTCTGCCGAGCGGCTGATGAATACTGAAGCTAAGCCCATCTATCTGGGGATCAATCAGGAGCACGACAGGGATCGATAGCACTCTTGTTTCTGTAACTAGGAGGTGCCATAATGGTTTCGCCACTTAATTACGTTGTCAATTTCTAACTTTTGTTTCAGGTGTCTCTTAAACCGTTTGGGAGCATAAGTGCAAGCTTTGCTTTGATAATGTGTGAACTCGCTGGTAAACAACTGTAAAACCTTTCCGGCCGAGCCATAACTTCCATTTAATTAGAAACGGGGAATCGCTCAGGAATAACATGGCGAGGAACGCTGTCACTGAAATGAAAATAATTGACCTTGCTACATCGTTTTATATCACGTGCTCTCCAAAGAGCATTTCAAGATAAAAAGAGTGGTGGCTGTTATTGTATTTGGCCGTACAAAAGCGCCACTATTTCCAACTTGTCATGAAAAGTACGATCACGAGTGAAATTCAAGAAGATCCTCTTTGTTCTTTCATCGATCTACACCGAGCGCTATTTGAAGTGGGTTCCGTGTGACTTGACGAGAGATGATGCTGTTGATATTCCAGTCATGTAAGAGCCATCATCATATTCAAGTAGTGTAAGAGGAGAGGTCAAACGCTGCACAGTGATTCCCCCCTGTACAAACCATAAAGCACACAATGGTGCGGCAAAAAGTGTGAGGGAACTGTTGTCGTTTGCCACGGTAGAGCGAGCTCACCCCGGGACTTTGCCTATGCACTTGGACCAAACAGCAGGCCACAAAGGCAGGAGACGGCGAGGGAGATGCTTTTGCAATAAATTCGGCCGACTTAAACTGCGTACGGTGGCCCGTGATGGGATTCCGACTTTGCTCGGTATCCACATAGAGCCCCGCAATCTGCCCATAAATAAAACAGATGTTTCCCTTTCTCCTTGATTGCCGCTCGGTTTTCTCGAGCGCACCATGAAACAACAGCGATCTGGTGCAAGTCGGGGCTGAGTGTTTCCAAGGCTTCACTCTGTTGTCGAAATGTTCATTTACCGGAACGCGTTCCTGTGCCGTGAGGAATGTCAAGTACAATTTCAATTATTTTGCCCGAGGAACTCAAATGATATTTGATCGAGATTACAGTACGACAGTAGAAGACAAATGCTGATTCTAGTTTGAATCAAAATGAGTTGCACAACTTTGATAGTCTAATTGAAAGCGTGCACCTCAATTTTAATTTAACTTTTAAGATAAGTCATTTTTCTTTCACTTGTGGAATAAAAATTGCTTAAAAAAAACAAAAAGTCAGTGCCTATAAAAAATGTACACACCGCTGTTCAAATGCCAGGTTTTGTGATGAAAAAAGAAAAACCCGAACAACTGAGATGTGTACGTACTCTCGTAATTGGGATGTGGCTCACATTTAACCAATCACAAACTTCTTATTCTCCCCAAGTAAAGTTCAGCTGTTCAATTGTAGTCTTTTCCTTAATTTTCCTTTCATTCCAGCAGAAGGTCTCAAAAGCACACAAAAAACATGTGTAAACTTTTTTGATCGACTGTATTTCACATCATGTTTAGTTGGGATGTGTGCCAAAAATGAAAGGGCAATGAATTACATTTGCGCAGTGGGAACAATTGTTAGTCACTTCTTTAATGGTGGCGCTTTTTAAATGACAATCTTAACCTAAATAAGGTATTGCTCAAGATTTGTTTGTGACCAAAAAAAGCAGGCCTCCATCTGTTGACGCTATTCGGTGTAATTTTGACCCTCTTGTGCCTAATGATGCGTACGCAAGCTGCGAGAGTGCTTAAGAGTGGATGGCCCCCTTCAGGCGTTGCATGGCTGCCGATCTACATGTCTTTAACCTCTTTGTGTGTGGAAAAGCTCAAACGGGCTCCGGGGCTGGAACATCATGCCTGAGGCTATAGGGGGACAGCCCCCCCCCCCCCCTCCCGCTGTACCTCTTCATCCTCCTCCTCCTCTTCTTTGTCGGACTGTTGTTGTACGCAGCCGGAGGGGAGATGATAGTTGGTTAATTCTAAAGGCTTACGTTGTATTACCAAGAGTCAACTTCTTCACGCTGAGCCTCAACAAGTCATAATTAAACAAATGTGTCTGCGGAAGCTAATGAAAATCAGATGAACCGCTAACGAAATTTGGCTTTCCACCAAAATATATTTGCTTAATATGCAATTTAATTGTCAGATTTTAGCGAACAATTATTTTGAGGGGGGAAAAGGACTTTTGGATTTTAAATATTAATTGGCAATCATGTGTTTTTCATGAAATATTCATCACTATTATTTTAGGAGAAACTAATAATGGCCCTCCCCCAAATAATGAATCTAATCGGAATCTGTGTTATTGCGTGTATTCCGGCCGAGTGGCCGGCTAATGAGGGTTGTATCTCAAAATAAACGGCAAAACATCCATCCGCACTTTCTGCTGTGAAGGAATCAAATATTCATGCTTGTTTGTTTGAACCTTTATAATCTTTCGACACAATCCAAATTGCTATCTCCAATATTAACTGGCAGAAGAGCAGAAGGCCGTCGTAAAGCCTTAAAGCGGTTAATGTATTTTATGGGAAAACAATGTCACCGTGATAAAAAGATTCAGGCAACGCGGAACACAGGATGTGGGCTTTGCTTTGATTAAAAGAGCGAGGTTTCGAATAAAGGCCAGTTAAAGTGTTGCGTCCATATGGCCCCAAGGCCCCGAGGCTGTGGGCCTGCACTCGAGGGCCTCGGCGCTCTTTCCTCTCCGTGGGACCCCAGCTGGTGAAACAAACCCCATTTACGCCGCCGCGCTGCCTCGGCCGCCATTATGGACCTTGGCGGCGGCTCAGCCTCGCTCTACCGTAATTAACGGCCCCGATGCCACAACAATTACAGCCCCGCGCCGCGCCGCGCGTACGCCTGGAATGAGGGGGACGAGCTAATGGGAACAAAATCAGAAAACAAGACGTCGGAGATGAATGCGCCTCCTTTCAAAATGAATAAAAAAGTCAAACGGTTGTGCTGCAAGCTCACAGTCATTAGGCTGTAAATAGTTTACACAAAGCTCCCCCATTAAATGGCAAAATGCGGTAATTAACGCATGACAGAAAATCAAAGGCTATTTGTAAGCATATGAGACATAAGAGCCAGAAGCTTGTGCGCAGATTACAACTGTAGTGAATGAATAATTGGCAATCATTAAACACATTTTATTTGTTTGGACTGGCTTTGGGTTAAATTGCTTTGCAGAACAAATGATGCCATTGTTTAGAATCATAACAGTGTGGCCGTTTTAGCTTGCTTTTATTTGTAAATAGTTGCAGGCTGTTCCACTGTCGCACTATTTCGTGGATTTTTTTTTACCGTTAAGACAGTGTCAATTATTAACTATTTTGGTCCAACTCTTCTGTACTGTGCATTGGGTGTGTTGTAATTCCACTTTTAACCATAGATGGCAGCACACTTATTCAGTTAGACAGATGTGAATTCAAAGAAGAACACTAGGGAAACTACTGGGAATGATGAAAATCTGTTTTTTTAAGCCTACAGAAAGAAAAAAGACAGAAAATATCTGTAGAATATTTTTGTGCTCTCTTATGTTTCGGAATATTTCAAATGTGTTTGGAATACTTTCAAAGTGTGTTTAAATCATTTTAAAAACATAAGTGTTGCAAATGTAAATAGGACATTTCTAGGTACTTATTGTGGGGGTGGTCTAGAATGTAATCCCACAATTATTGTATTGTTTTCGCTTCTTTGCTGACATGAATCAGTTGTTCTTACTGTGATCCAGCTATTCAAATTATTTACTTTTGAATTGTCAATTTGATCATCCGCCAATGGCAAACCCAATTCAGTTTTCTAACATAAGCACAAAAATAACTATTCTCACAGCCTATTCTGCTATGTTTACAAGCAGACAGGAATCCAGTCTATTCTTGAGCTGCCTCATCTCAACAATGGGCACAATCTTCATTTCAATATCCAGCTGTTCCTGTAATGTCGTCTGCTGTTTATCTAGTTGCTAAGATGTTAACTTCAAGTGGCTCATTCTTCATTGGTGGGGTGTGGGGGGTGGCGAAAAAAAAGAAGAATGGCAATAAACTGTAATTTGTGCATCTTTTCTCAAACATGCTCTTTGGAGGGAGCCATAAAAGCAAAGTGTGGCACTTAAAATCATTAATTCAGGCACAACTGCATGGATCTGAAATGAAGCCATTCAGATGGGAGTCAATATGCAGTTACACTGCATGGCCGCAATGAAGCAAAGCAGCAGTATGAGTGAGATCAAACATTCCAAAATTTGCCTGTGGACCATTTCAATATGATCAGTTTGGAGAGAGTCATAGAAGCTCAAGATTTTTGCAACTGCACCATGACGTACGAAAGAGACCCGACTTCGTATGATCCTTTTGAGAGGCGAGCCGTTGTTTTGTTGAGCACAAAACGTGCTTTGACATGCGAGTACAAATTTGAGATACTAGCGCCGTGTGGCACTCTGGGAACTCACCGCACTTTACAACACGGAGCGGTTGGCCTTGATTCTCTTCGGGGAGGTAGATGGAGAAGGACTGTACTTCTAAGACACATTCCAAGTCTGTGGGAAACAAGGGCAGAAAGATTACTGTAGCTCCAAAGTTACTTTCCAACGGTTGTTCCTTGACCTGATTTATCACTGTGTACACAAAACAGATCTATTATTGTAATAGCCGGCAGGCGTTTGACCTCTCCTGTTTTCCAGCAGGTTGAATTGATAAAAGCTGCCGATGGGAGGCCCATCCTATCCTTCACGTCTTTAATGTGTGCTATAGCAATGAGCTCCTTGGGAATACAACTAATTACTCCACATCTGTATTTATTTGATCCACAAGGAATTATCCCTTCTGTCACTGGCAGAATGCGCTGGCAGCCATAGGTAGCGGTGATTCATCTCAGCAACAACCGTCTGCTGCGGTGTAACAACAAAACAGTGGGAAGATCGATAGGAATAAATGAAGAATACTACACGGCGCTCATGAAAAAGACTGTAATAAATGCATAGACGACGGACAGGATGTTAAATGCTAATGCAGCAATTTTATCAGATTGAGTCCATAAAAACAATGCACAACCTCTAAAAATGTAGCAGTTAAATTGAGTTAATCAAAACAAAGAAAGCAGGATAGAAACCATTAAACATATCATAATTAAATCAAACTATATTCCTCTGATGTGTTTACCCAAAAGCAAAACAGATGTTAAATTTCAGAAGCTGTAAAAGGAATGGCAAAGATCAAGTGTAGAAAGAAAACAAGGCAATATTGAGTTACCGTCTCCTCTACCGCCTTCTACAGGATCATTTACGAACTACAGGCTCATGAATTCAGTTATGGTTCCTCCATTTGTTTTTGATCTGGTTCATAGGCAGTTTACATACCTGTTGAGCAGAAAGGTTGCTGATGCTGCGTTGTTTCTTTATCCACGCCACACCTGATGAGCTTAGTGTTTTAGGATCAGCGCTCTATGGACGGCTCACATTTCCTCTCAAGATGTCAGTAAAATGAAGTGTATCAGAAAAAGGTGAAGAAATCAAGTAGTTAAAGCTGGGGAGGGAAAAAAAGAACACAAAAATGAAATTTCAGTTTAGATGAATAGTCCAAGATGTCTTCCAGATGATATTTCCCATTGAAGAAAATGACATGTAGAAGATTACATTTTGTTCAAAGGTATTAGGCAATGACAACCTCCTACCTTTTTTCTTTTTTAATCTGTCTCCCTATGTGGATGTTCGGCAGGACGGCAAATTGCCTCGAGCTCAACCACGAGGGTATCCTGTCAGAACAAGGGCACAAAATATGTCAACACCACTGTTTCCTATCTTCTCTAATTGCCTTTGCTCGGAATCTGCATTTCGGCACAACTACCCCCCCGTTGAGTTCGCTAATAGACCTTGGGGGTGGGGTCGTTAAGTCTAATCATAACAGAGGTGTAAAGTCTGATGATTAATTCGGGTTCATATTTCGGCAGGGGAGGGACCTGTTGCATCATGTCCGGCCACCGCTGGGCTCCACCCGGCAAAACCTCCAGGAGCGTGCTCCGGATTTTTGCCTGTGCCACAATCCTCAACTGAATCAAGGTAATTAAATGATTGGATTCATGCTAATTAACAACAATGGGGTTCAACTTTCTAATTATCCTTGTTCACACAGCAGCCTCTGTAGCCACCCCGAGTGCACATAAAGCATTCCATCTGCTAGTAATTAGGCCCAATAATTTCAGACGCTTGCAAAATGATTTGCAACGCACATTCCTGATTACAGTCTTAAATGCGAGCGCGGCGGTCCAATCGCATAGTTGGTGCTGCGCTGGATGCAAAGACAATTTTGCCTTTATTTTATTCGATTTCATCACAGCGGGCAAAAACGACACCTTTGCGCCAATTGCAAATATTTAATGGAATGGCTTTTCATTTGCCTAATCTGCAAATTAAAGGGCAACGGGGACAAAATGGTTCTGTTCCCCGGGCACGAGGACAGTCATATTCCCGCAGAGAATCATTTGAATGAGACCGAGTTCCTCGATGGTCGTAGAGTGGTGAGACAGGATTGCCGGGTAGAAGAGAAAAAGAGAACGCTAATAAAGTGATGCGGACGATGGTTAACTGGGAAGGACTGTGTGTGTTTCCAGTTGGCTGCCAGATGCTGAGGATGGAGAGAGGGAAATCAGCCCATTTGCTGCATTGCTCAAACCAATCTCTCTCTAGGCTAACCGAAACAAACCAAGCATAAAAATAAAAAAAAACCACCTTAATTAATTTAAGCATTTACTTTGAAAACATCTTCTCACAATTAACCCAATCAGCGAGGTACATGATGCCACTGCCGGGGGAAGATAAGCAGGTTTAATTAACAGGCGTTGAATGTTTAAAGAGAGGGAACATGCATTTTGCGCATGTATACACACACAGAGTGGTGCTAAAACCAAATGAACTTGGAGGTGCTAATTAATGAAGTGTCAGTGCGCTTAAATATGTGCAACACAAACATTTGTGCGGATAACATGAAACTGCATTATTTAACCATGAAAATGAAACTGAGAACTAAAAAGCTGGAAAGCTTTCCGTTCCTTGACAACGAAAGGTTCACATATGATGTTATTTAATGCTATGCAGTCCATTCCAAGATGGAATTTTGGGATAATATTGCAGATCAACAACTGAGTGTGAGAACTACTAATACCCCAAATGAAGACATAAATTAAAGACCATGACACTATCATCAAAAAAAACATATAAAGTTTTGCTGCTCAGGTGAACCAAACGACTTTGATTCAAATGTGTCATCGCTCATAAAACACAAGTTTGAGCAGAGCCCCCTGACGTCACTTGTTGTCCACCCCCCACACAACCTTGTTCTCCTCAGACCATTGAGCTCTCTGACAGACCACAAGAAGAGTCCAGGTGCTGAGGGATACTGTGCCCAAAGGCACACATCTGTCTCCTACTGGGCTGTGAAAACATGGCAGCTTTTTTTTTTGTTGTTGCTAAAACAGAGAGCTCCTGGCACAGGTGCAGCGCATTGTGAAGCTCAGAAGGAGTCGGCAGATAGCCAGTGATTAGCAGTTGGGGAAGCTACGGCTGTCTTATTGGCATGCTAGAGCAGGTATGGACGTCTGTCCTGAGACAGCTGCGGAGCACTAGCCCGTAGCGCGGCAATCAAGCGCCTGTTTCTTTCGAAGAATGCTGATGTGCGGCAATCTGCCGCGTTTGGCGGCCAACTCTTCCATCTGTACAATATCACGACGACAGTCTCGGCCTCTTCCTTGTCACGTCACCTCGGGCACTTGAGTGGCCAAAACATAACTGTAGAAAGTGCGTAAACTATATCTAAAAGGAATACCGACCTTTGCGAAGATGGATGCGTTTGTTGTGACAGGGGCAGGCCGGTGACCTTTATGTCACCATTGCTCTGTGCGTGAGACCTTTAAGCAGCTATTAAAGCAGAAGGCTCCCATCACTCTTCACTCCAGCATGAAGATCGAGTCCAACCTGCAAAGTGAAGTAGTAAAGATGAGAAAGGAACAATGATAGCCAATTCATCTCAATTGTTTCACAAAGGTAATGTGGCTCGAGGCATGGGCTATATGTGCAATTAATATTAAAACACGCTGGACAAAGGGAATCAATGCAAACCTTTTCAAAGTGAATAACTGGAAAATATGATGTCCCTTTATCCATCCATCCATTTTCCATACTGTTTGTCCTCATTAGGGTCGCAGGTGATCTGGTACTTATCGCAGGTAATTTAGGGGTCATACAGGTCACTTAAAAAGACAAACATTCTGAATTATGGACATTTTAATTACTTCAATGAATCTAATGTTTCTGGAAAGTGGAAAGAAGCTCCCCGAAGGAAGGCCTTACTTGATTTAAAACAAATAGCAAAATAGTTAACTTAAGTTTAATCATTTGTTTGATACAATTCTTTACGATATCAAGAAACAAATATTTTACTGATGTTTTAATTGTATTGTTTACAAACTTAATTCAACAAATATCAAAAGAACGAGTTTTTAGCGCGAGGTTTACTTTAACTGAACAAATGAATGAAAATAAAAATGTTCATTATGTTTCTTAAGCACAGACAAAGCAAATTAAAACGTTAATTAAATCGTTACATTCTTGACATACCTTTCATTCGTCGGCCATTGAACCGGAAGGCTTCGTCAGAGTTGAAAGTTCATGGAAATCCCGCCTTCTAAATCACGTGACGCCAACAGCTACCGGAGCTTCGCCTAGCCCTAGCTGGTTGCAAAATGTCAGACTCGGAGGACGCCACTACGCCTCTCCCCTGTGTCGTTGTCACGAGCAGTGATGCCACTTTTAAAGAAGAAGAAATTATCAAACGTATGTATTGTAAACACACTCATCGGAATGATAAGAATGATGGCAAACATGCTAATGCTAGCGATCATGTTTACCTTCCTTCGGTTGCTCGGGCATTCACCAAAATGTTAGGAGTTTATAAATAACGTAATAAAGTGCTAACGTTGAAGCAACTTAGCCGAGCGGATGCACTCAGGTTTGTGTGACATATTATGTGTTTTTTTCTTTTTCTGTCAGAAATTCTTGGGGCGAAGACGCTGCCAGAAGCGAGCAAACGAGAACAAACAGTCGTGTGGTATCCTTGGACCATCAACAACAAATATTACACAGCGGATGTCAGGCTATGCATCGTACCCAGCACTTTTCAGATGTCGTCAGAGATTGCACAGTCCATGCAAGCTTTCATTGCTTTTTTTGATAGTACAAAGGTATGGAACTCTTTCATTATATTTCAAACGGAGCAGTTTAATTGTGTTGAATGCGATGACGTACATTTTGCAGAAGGATGGTTTAGAAAAGCTTCATCCGTGGATATCAGTGGTGGACGACATTGCTCCAGAGGTGCTGATTCTTGTCTGTGACAGAGTTTGTGCAGATGGTATGTTCCACATTGTGAAATTGTGGATACAATTCTGTGTTAATTGGGATTTCTTTTCAAGGTGTTACCAGACATGAAGCACAACAATGGTGTTTGTCGCATAGCTTTGAGCTGGTGGAGCTCAACCCTCAGGAGCTGCCTGATGAAGATGGTGAGGGACACTTGAAATCAATTTTTCACAAATGATCATCATGAAACGTTAAAACAACTCGTCAAATCATATATGATGTGTCTACATCACCTTTTTTGTGCAGATGACTTTCCAGAATCCACAGGAGTAAAGAGAATTGTCCAGGCACTCAATGCAAATGTGTGGACCAGCGTGGAGATGAAAGATGGTCAGATACACTTAAGAGGTCTTTTCGATTACGGAATTTAAATCTGCCTTTTTTTGTGACAACAGGGAACAGTCAGAGCTTTGGACTAATGAGCAGTTTGGTGGCTGCTCGGCACAACCACCCTCGCAGCTGTCAAGATCCACAAGTGGGTGCCACCTAAATTTATAAAGATAATTCTCACGTCAGTTTAAAATGATTGCTTTATAATTCTGTTACAGTCTTCGAGTCAACCAGCAGAGGGCGCGCTTGCTACTGCAGTGACTCGTCATATGGAGACAAACAGCTCACCAGAGAACACAGTTGTTGGTAAGGGAACAGTTTTTGTTTTACCCTTAAAAAAAAAAATCAATGCCATCGATAATATACCAAATCTAATGCTTTTGCTCATTACTGTGTATAAAGTTTTGAAATCAAATGTTGATACTTTCAGATGCAATGACAAACTTGGACATACAGGAGCTTGCAAATCTCACAGCTGGAGATGCAGACGTGGATAATTTTGAACGCCTCTTCACCAAATTAAAAGAGATGAAAGGTAAATGAAGCGTTTTAGGCGCTTTATCCATATAATGAAGATAATAGTATGACTTTTTCCCTGCCAACTCACAGATAAAGCTTCATCGTTACCTCATGAGCAAAGAAAAGTTCATGCAGAGAAGGTAAGGTGCCTCAACTCCTACTTTAAGTACCTTCTGGGTGTGCTACATCCAAAGTGTGGCCCAATTCTGCATTCCAGGTCGCTAAAGCTTTTTGGATGGCCATTGGTGGGGATGACGACGAGATAGACGGCTTATCATCAGGGGAGGAAAGCTAACGGAAGTGAACGGTCAACATTTCTTTCCTACCTTTTCCTGGCTGTCGCGCAAGGTCCAGCGCCCCCTTGAGTCACCGCTTGCACTTTGCAAGTGGAAGTGCTCACGGACGTACTTGACTGTACTGTAGGCGGCTTTGGCTCCTTCAAAGCGGCATTACTGATTTAGCTGAAAAGAGAGGTAATAAAAGGATCCAGGACGCAGCCGTTACACGTGGGTCTTCCTTAGTGATAAATAAATAAAACAAACAAAGACAGAATATTACATCCATGAGTTTATCCTTGGGGTACAATGTCATAAATATCTCAACGTGACATCATGTGCCTTATTTTAAAATTAACTGTCAGACAAATTGTGAGTAATCTATCAAGTCACAAAAGATGAACTGTCATACAAATAATGGCTGGTCTGTATTGTCAACATAAAGACTTTTTGTCTTGAATAGCTCTTGTCATTTCTTCTGCTCTGTGGCTAACTGTTCATTGTCACATGGAGGCATATACCTCATATTGGAAGCAAATACTTGACATTTATATTACTTTATTAGACATTTGGCATAACAAAATAAAAGGGCCTTTTAGGACTATTTGACTTGCATGAGACATTGAAGAGCGGACAAAGCTCTCATCTACTCAATGCAATGTTATAAACCGCGTGACTGACTTGCATCATCGATTCGCTTGTGTACTGTAAGAGCGTGAATATGAATTGACACTGCATCTTAAAAGACAGAAGGCAAATCAAACATGACTTAACACTGAGTTGACATTTTTAGACACAAGAAATCACCAGAACTGAAGCTGTACAAGAGTCAAAAGTGCATTGTACTCTACTTGGTATGTGGTATATGGTATGTGCCTCAATAACTGCAAACCTTTGACAAAACTATGTTTAATCAGTCTCACTGTTATGCGCACTACAAGTCAACCAGAGCTGAGAAAAGTCAGCATTAAAGTTGGCAGAGTCATGAATGTGTACACTTGCCTGTGCCTTATTGTCAAGTCATGTAGTCCCACTTTTGTATAACTACAAGAAATTACAAACTATAAATACTTATTTACAATGATACTGAGGCAATAATTTAAAAAAAAAAAAAAACATTTTCATGCAGGACAGTATGAAAAAATAACTTAGAAAATGTCTTTTCATTGAACAAAATATTTTTTTTCTTATATAATCCAAGACGAAATGGTGCTGATCTTGTTTAAAATAGATAGAACACCAATTAAGAAGTAATTATCAAATTCTCATTAATATGATGAATTATTGGTGGCAAAAAGTGCCTTGTACTTAAAACATTACATTATTTATTTTTTTTGCATTGATAACTAATTGTAAAAATAATTATACTGGAACACGCCCAGTTCAAGGGTTTAATTAATTCATAGAATCAATGTTTTAAATTCTAATAAACAAGGCAGGAGGGAGGAGTGTTGTCACACCAACCTGACAAAGTCTAGAGTCCTCGAGGGGCGAGGTTGTCTGTATTTCTGGAACATTAAAGAAAATAGCTCATTTTGTATGAAGCTTTCTGTTGTATTTCCTGAGAAAAATCAATGAACATATCATAGAAATTGAAAAGCAATTGCCCCACCCCTCCACCAAGTTTCATAAAAGACGTCCCGCCATGCCTCTGTCGGTGCAACTCCAGTGACATCACTATAAAGACGAGACGTGCGATGCATGGTGACGTTCACTGATGTTAAAAAAGAAAGGCCGTGTGTGTGCGTGTGTGTGCGTGTGTGAAAAGTACAGATAACACCCGGTGGCCGCGCACACACCACAAAAGGACCATCACCCGTGTACACTTAAAGAGAGCGAAGCAACGAGCAGCACGTGTGTGTGTGTGAAGTTAAAAGTGACAGCAAGGGAGGCCGATCCGATGAATACCGTCTCTTTCCTTCTCTGCACCGAGAGAACGAAAAACCGGCTGGCTGCCTCTTAAGACACGCTGGAGCAGTGGATGCTGGGAGAACCCATCTGGGTGAGAACCTTGTCCAGCCACTGCAAAGGGCCGTTCAGATGCAGCTCTATCCAGCAGGGGGTGCTGGTCACCGTCTGACGTCTGCCAAATAGGAAAAAAAAAAGAAGAGGTTGTCAAACAATTTACTCAACTCTATTAGATGGAGTACAAAGACATGAGGATCCAACCAATGTCATCAATGAAGTAAGGCTCAACCATTTAGAAGAAGAATATAATTGTGACCGCCGTATTGTGATTGGATATACAATTATTTTTTGTGTCCCCTTTGCATGTTTTTTTTTAACAAACACAAGCAATAAATGACTCTGTATTACAATAAACCAGATCAGACTGACAAAAATAAACGTTTTGGTTTTGTATGTTAAATTTCAGCTCAAATATAGTACACAAATGTGGTGGTGTCATAAATTCACAACTCAACAATAATGCAAACTTTCCATGATTCATGAAACAATAAAAATGTGACCTGCATTTCTAAACTTATGTGGACACTGCATAAATTAATCAAAATGAGCACATATAAAAAAATAAAATAAAACCTCGCAACCGACCGAGATGAAGCAAAGGGTTTTCTCCTCCTTGCCAAACTGCAGCCTTTGTGATTTGAAAATTGCAATGTGGAATTGAATTGGATAAATTCTTCATCCCTCCTCTAATGTCATCCAGGGTGCCAGAAACACAAGCAGGACTCTGGCCTTTTGGGAAATCCCCCTCGCTAGTGTCTCCGATACACGTTCACCTCCCACTGCATGCCTGCCACATTCCTTCGCCGTTACTCAACCGGCTCATGCTTGCACTTAGCAGACCTCCCCCCCCCCCCCCCCACTTCCTTCCTCAGTGTCCAACACTCTTGATCCTTCAGCCAAGAAAGTTGACATCCTCACCAAAAGTACAACAAAGCCGGCTCTCACTTTACCTGTACTCGGCGCCCCATCCTTTGACGAAACTCATGCGAATGGTGCACATCCTGGTGAGCTGGTAAACCGCCTCGAAGCCCTGATTGACCGACTGAGCAAGGAGAGCGGCAAACTCCTGGTTGTTGAAGATCTTTAAGTTGCAACCTAACAAAGAGACACAGGCTTTACGTCAGGGTCCTCCTGAACGTTTTGTGTATGTCTTCCCGTGTGCGCACACCTGAAGGGATCTTGCAGACAGTTGCGGGATGCCAACCGTAGCGCTGGTTGCAATTTGGACTCTGGACAAAGATGGCGCTGTCGCTGAGACACTCAGCAAACACTTCACCACCGATGTAGTACAACCTGACGCCCCGGCCTAAAAAGTTGAAAGATTGAAATCAGCATCAAATGTTAGCTCTAGCCGTGACATTTAAATGTTGACTAAATTTAGATTGGTCAGCAATTAGGCAACGTTGACGCAATTTAAAAAAAATCAAGTCATGTGACTCCCTGAGTGTGCCCATGACAATGACCTATGTGTCTGCGTGTGACCTCCACGGTGGAATTGCGGTTAACGTTGGACAACAGGCCGAGACAGAAGCGCTCCGAGTTGGACGGGTCGGTGAAGCCGTCGACCGTGAGGGAGGGCTGGGAGGCGTGGAAGGTCTCTCCCACACGCTGGTTGAGTTCATAGTAGGAGATGGAGCACCAGAAGGCGGACTCGCAGTACGTCACGGGCTGCAGGTCTGTGCGCATGAAAGCTGAGTGGTTAAGAACGAAGACCAAAGGAGGACAAATGTGCTTAACGCGGCAGACAACGCTTGCCATTCATTTGCCTCCTGCACTTCTTTCCCACGACCCCAGTGAAGAATATTTTGAAGCTGACCTCCCTGCGGCTTTGCAAATGTTACGGTGATTACATTACCTGGGGCCGTCTGTACCTGATCTCACTGTCGACTTGAACACAACACAGACAATGACCCCCATTCATACCACCATTACTCAATGACTGTCTCAAATACGTCATTTCAAAACCTTTCGGTACGAGTCGGTGAGCGAGCAAAAGTAGTCAACAATCGAAACTGGTACAATAAAATGAATTATTTTCACCCATGTGGATCTTTTGTCTCTTTCCTGAATAGCGAGCACGGGTGTTTCTTTATTCAGCTGTAGCACTCGTAGGTGTTTATTTAAACGTGGGGATTTATTTGAGAATCTCGTGGGATGGCTTGTTTATAAGTCAAGTTATTTAAAGCAAGACCTCAGGTTTTGTGCGCGACTCAAGAAATAATTTTGCTGCCGCTCCTTTTGAGTGTTACACACTCTGACGTCACCTATTTACATTTGCTGCTATCGAAATCAGAAATCAGAGCGGCTGGTAGCAGCACTTGCTTTTGGGGGGTGAAGGTGGCGTTTATTTATTCAAGTGGACACTGCACCTGGCAAGTCAACTTTTCGAGCAGAGGCCGGCCCCTAACTGAGGACAGATGGTATAGGCTCCGCAAGCCAACACATTAGGTACATCAACACGTTCATGCCTGAGAGTAGCTATTCATAGCTACAGTATATAGTTCGCCCCATGTAACTAAACGAGGTCACCAACATATTAAAAACATGTCAGTGTCATGGCTATAAGAATTTAATTAAGCTCTTATATTGAATCAAATCGGATAAGTTAACAGCGATTGCACAAAATGATCAATGATACAGTTGTGTGTGCTTACCAAGATTATTGTTTGTAGGTGACACAGGATTGGGCGAGAGGCTGGGTGAACCTGAAATATAGAACGACACACTTGGTCCATATATAGACGGACTGTATCATTGAAAATATGAGGGTGAACTTGTGTAACCAGTGGACTCACTTGTGTCCATGCTGTGGTTAAGTTGGTGATCACTCGTCTCGCCATCTTCACTCAGGTACCCGGGCGGGGGAGTTTCTGGACATTGTCACAAAAAAATAAAATAAATAAAATGAAAAAATAGTGTGTACTTTGATTTCTGGAATTCATTACTATTTTTATTGTGCATGTGTTTTACCATAGTGAAACATGTTATTCCCAACTTTTGATGAACGTTTCAAATTATTGGTAACCAGGGCAACAATTATTTGCTTTTTTTTGTCATGTCAAGAGATGACAAATATACGTGCAAAGGTGACATGCTTAAATTCCTCTGTTCTCACCAGGTATGTAGTTACTCTGTGGTTCAATGCCAGCAGGGAAGTTTGTGTTCTCAGGGATGGAGGGACTGTAGTCATCCAGTGGCGGGAACTCTGCTGGGATGTCAGTATGGCGTGGAACTAGAACAGGTGGCAAAACTGGGGGAACGCAGATATTCTCATTAGGAATCACTTTTTATTTGAAGCGTATGGTAGCTAGCAAGCACCGCTTACTTGGCGTCTCAACCCGCTGGTAGTGATAGGGGTTCACGCACACTTCATCTTTCTTTACATGGAAGGCGTATTCGCATTGGTCAATGGCCCGCAGCTCGTGGTGCGACTGCAGGTCGGGCCAGCGCCACAGGCGACAGTAGATCACGTGAGGGAGACCTTTTCGGTGCGACACCTGGAGTCGGCCGTCTAATGATCTGAAACGTGCCATCAACAAAAAAAAGGTACACCGGGAACGGCAAGATGAGCGATTTGGACTGAGTTTCAGTCTTTCGATTCCCAACCAAGAGTCTTCAACGTTACATTAATGAAAAAAATAAACGTTTGGGAGTATGAAACAAACAATTCCGTCATGTCACTGGCAGACGGCTGTTATTCTCTAAAGCGAGCCACAATCCAAATAGTGGCCCACACCCTACCACAGCCGAGAGTGCATTCCCACCCCAAAAAGCTATTTTAATGTCAGCTACCACCCACATTCAGAAGGTGTACAACGGGCGGAAGGGGCATATTGTCTATTCAGCCTTATATTCCTATCATCCTTATCCGAGGCACCTAATCTTACAACTACGTCACGATTAATGCGTTCCCATTTTTTCCAAACTACACAAAGTCTAGTCTAAACATTCCCTTGAGTCACACTTTGGTCCACCACTTGAAACAATTTACAAAATTACCGAGCAGAACTTAAGATCCGTGCATGCTTATTGCTGGTGCACACACACAAATGTATTATTCACATCGGTAAACCACTCAATGCGAATAATTTATCTCGTATTTATATGAAAAATAAAACATGGTCAATTACTACAGCAAATTGAATTAGTAGTTGATTATAATTAGCATTTCATATGATCATGTATATGAAATTAGACCGAATCCTAACACGTCATCCCGCAAACGAAGCATGTTTTTTCCCCCATAAACTCATGTAAACACAGTAACTATTTTTTATATTTTTTAAGTTATAATATTGGAAATGCTCAAGCTAGCAAGCTAGCTACCAGGACAGGCGCTAGCTGTCATTGGCGCTAGCTTAGCTTAGCCAGCGTTCGTGTTTCCTTACCTTGGTATGGTTAAACATTTGGTGTTGACATTCTGCGTCGTGATGGCCTTTTCCAACTCGTCCAACTGTCCGGTCTTTTTCAACTTCTTCACCAGACTTTTCACCGCCTTTTCGCACCATTTCTCCTCTTGGCCGTTCTGCTCCCCCTTCTTCCAACCGAGAAGCCTCTTCACTATGGGAGGCGTGAACGGTAATATGGACATTTTTAAATGTCGAAATTAATGAACACTGATTTAACTTCAAGTTTCCGATCCAGACAAAACACCGCCAGCTTTTTTTCCAGCCAGTCAGCTACAGGGTCTGCGAGACTCGACTTCCCAGGCACACGGATGGCCGGTAGCCGGGAGGGGCTCACGCTCGCGTCTCTGTCCGCTCAAGTTGACGGAGTGTCGGTCAGAGAGGAGCAGAACATCCGCCTATCTGCCCCTCCTCCTCTTCCACCTCCTCCCTCCATCAGCTGCTCATCCCTCCACCTGCACCGAGCAGCCAGAATAAAAACAGATTTAACTACACGTTAATTAAAAACACAAAAACACAACATTATCAAAATCCGCGGTCACGAACAACAACGTCAACAACAACAACAAAACACTACAGTGTCCCTTGTTTTTTGTTTTGCTTATCAGGTCATGTCATTTTTACTAATATCAAATAATTGCATATAATGAATTTTCAGTTTGATATCTGTTCTGCATCAACTTCACAACTTTGCAAATAATAATTTCATACCAATACATGCCCATTCGCCAAATTTTTCCTTTCATTATGAACTTTTATTTTTATGTTTTTATTTATGGGTATCTCTAGAAAACAAGATGATACAATTAAAAGTGCTATCCACTGTCTACAATCACACATAAAGCCACTGCACACCATGTGTCAAATAAAGAAAGACACATATCTTACATGAACTATGTACACAAACTACAATTTCACAAAAGGTCTGTATTTGAAATGGAAATAATGATGAGCTTGTCAACTTGTCAAATAGCACCCGTTCAAATGAACGCACACATTACACCATCTGAGGAAACGGGTAGCTCCGGGTACTCCAATGGATGCTGTAATCCACGTCCCCCACTTGGTTGCCATGGCAGGGAGGGAACACGAGACAGACAGCTGGTGAGCACAATTGTTGCGTGTGTCCTTGTGAGAGGATTTTAGGGGGCTTGTGTGAGACTGCGGGGCAGATGGGCCACAGCAGGCCCAGCGAAGGTCTTACGGAGCGAGCGAGGAACAAAAGGCCGGGCGGCCGTGTGAATAAGTAATGAGTGCACACAATGCTATGTGTAACAATGGCTTTGTGATGGAGTATTCGTGGGAAACAAGGAGCATGTGATCAGCTGGGCTGCTGTCACAATACTTTGACAAGGATCTCCCAGCAATGAGAGGAAATCCATACAGGAACATTATTGTGATCCAGATTCTCACTTGACATACTGACACACACAATTCAGTTGAGATGGGACTTGCAGATGATTGTATCTCCTGAATTCCAATGAAACCAACTACTTTTGGATTATGTTCCAAAATCTACTCTTCATTTTCAAAACACATTGAGCTGTTCATGACTCACATGGTCAGGTAGGTCCCCCACTAAATACTGGCACCCCGCCATCACTCGGGATTATATCTGCATACAGTATAGCTCACACCTTTATCAGCGTAATCCTTATACCATGCCTCCAACATTCCTCATGAGTTGATTACTGCTTGGAGGATAAATTCTCAGCAGACATCAGCATGACGATGGCTTCTTTAAATAAACCCAGGCTACATGCGTTTGAGTACATAAACACCCTTAGTCCCTGTTGGAGTAAATCATATTTTTTAGTGTAACACAGCATCTGCCTTTATTTTCTGTAGTAAACCTTTTCAATGATGAATGCAAACGGCTACCAGTTAATACACACTTTTAAAATAAATGTAAAACAAATGTTTAAATTTCAGTTATTCCATATTTAGTTTTTTGTCTCCATGCAATCAAGTGCGGGGTCAAAAAGGCGCAGCAATATAGTGGAAGCGTTCTAAGACGCTCCCGACGTAACACTACCATCTAGTGGCCATAGTTTAACATTACTATCTGTGTTGAAAAGTTTAAAAAAGCTTAGAAAAATGAGCAACAGAAGAACAACCATTGAAACTCAAAACCACACTTGTGCACAATTTGGAGTGCTCAATACACCTCCCATGCAAGTCTTTGGAATGTGGGAGGAAACAAGAGTACCCGGAGGAAACCCACGCAGGAAGAACGAGCCCTGAATCCAAGCCACCAAGCGTGTGCAATTGTGTGTTTGTACTCAAATAAGATATTTGCATCCATACACGACTCCCAATTTTCTGCGATCGTGCATTCTCTGGCTTTATTTACAACGCATTTGCATTGTCTCCTCTTTGACCTCAATGCAATTTCACATTTTCATTTTGTATTCTTTAATATATTGCAATAGCACCTTTTCCCGTCTCCTTTTCCTATTGGTTAACATTCATTTGAATTCGATCAATAAATCAAGACCTCCGATTTATAGTCTTTTCCATAGGCTCAATTTACATGTTTATTGCGTACAATGGTCCATAACAGAATTAAGTTGAATGAGAGGATTTCCAAAATATCTTCCCATCTTACATATGGATGCGATGCAGCACTTGGCCACGACTCATTAACTCCTCCCCCAGGCTAAATGGCTTCATGTTTGCCCTACACATTCAAACGATGGCTCTTTTAACCCAAAAATGCACGTTCCTAGTATTTATCGAGTGTCCTCACTTATTCCTACTTCCCCTAAAATGACATTTAATCTCTTTAACACCCTTCACCAAAAGTTAAAGAGGAAGGTGACATTTTCCCAAATGTGCTGCACATACTCAATCATTCAGTCCACCTCCAAAACTAATGATTGTGAAATTAGTTTGGGAGCAATCAGAAAGCTCCCCCGCTAAGAGCCATGCCACTGTATCCATATGCATGAAATTGCCTGCGTTAATACGCGCGCGCGCGCGCGCGCTCGCTCGCTATGAATGGTGGCTAATGCAGTGAATAATTCTGACTGCATATATGGAGGAGGAACGCCGTCTTCCATTAGGTTGCGATAGTCGCAGCCCTTTGGCAATATCTGGCGAATAGCCAGCCGTGAATGGATAATTAAGCCTTGCTCTTGAACATTAAAACTTGCTTATTTCGGAGCGCTTCAGGCACTGGGGGCGCTTATTGGCTGCTCTCTTTTTGACGCATTTCCCCAATAATGCTTTCAACTGTAAATATTTTCTTGTATTTCATTTTGGAGTAAAATACGGCACGCTATATCTTGAGTTAGATAACCTTTAATTTCGATTTGGATCCATAACGCACTTGAGTTTTATCGCCCTATCGTCCCTTGTTAAGACTTGCGTCTTATCATCTTCGGAAATGGACTTTAATGTGGCTTAGCGGAGGATTTAATGTGGCTCCAGGAGAGGAAAAGAAAGCAATCAAGCTTGTTGCATCGTGTATCAATTATGCATTGGCATCACAGTGTGTGGTCTTTTTTTTTTTTTTTTGCATGATCAGCAGAATTTAGGGCCAGACAGAGAGCTCAGAAGAGCATTTGTAGTTCTCTCAACATTGTGAGGTATAGAAGTTTTTTGGGGTCAAGCAAACAGGAATAGCGGGGCGACTCAAATCGAAAAAACCTGCAGCCGGATGACTTGACTTCATTAAATCCACAACATAGCTGTGATGCCTGTGCTCTTTCAAATCCATATGTGAACCATTTGTTGAAACCTCTGCCTCATTAGTGTTGCCTTTATGACATGCGGCTTTACCTAAATGCTGTGGATTTTTCCACTCTGCTTGCTGGCCCATTCTCAGGTTTGACGGATGCTTTCTTGGCTTGGTAACATTCTTCGAACAAGTCACTGAAAAAAGAAAACAAAATGCACTTTAGATTAATAGTATTATGCATTATTGTCAAGTAGAATTGGAAAATAAAGTACAGCAAAGTACATCCATCGATTTCCTTCTGCTTATCCAGGAGAGCAAAACACAATACAAAAAAAAAAAAAAAAAAAAACTATGTAAAAGAATACGAATGGAATCTTGCTCTAAAAAATTGGCTTTGGGCATTATTTTCACACGCGACAGTAACTCTAATGACCACTTGATGGCAGTATAACATTTGTTTGAATACTTGATATAAAAACGTCTTGATGTGACTGTAGAAAATTATATGTAGTTGAAGTGCACTATATTTTGGTTTACAAAAAGAAAACATTTGAAATATGTAAAGAAAATGATGATTATAAAGGAAATAACTCGCTCCTTGACAAGAGTCAGTTGGGTGACTTTTTTTTTTCCTGTTTATCCGTTCAGTGGAAAATCATATCCTGTAAAAGGCCATCAAGTTTACGCTTTGAACTGGCTCACTGCTGTGCAGTACTGCTTTTTTTTTCTCAACTTTGCTCTTTAGGAGAAATGAGGCTGAGCCGCCTGACGCAGGACTTCCCATCAGCCGCCCTCAACCATGCACACATGTTTCTGATAGACCTCCACAAGGCCCAGTAATCTGAGGGCAGCTCATTCAGAGGAACCGAAAGAGGAGGGGTCCCAAACATGGTGGGCGAGAAGGAAAAGTAGGTGGAGAAAAAGGAGGGAAGCTTGTACTGGAAAGATGAGTGGGAGCAAATGCAAAGGGGGAAAAAAAAGCAACATTTTAAGGGCACAAGGTGTGTTTTACCATAAACGGCACGGTCCCACTTCTTAGTTCAAAATGTGTCACTGTCTGGATGTTTATTATTGTGTTTGCACATCTGCATAGTTTCTTTTTAATTACTCAAGATGATTTTGGGTGAGAGATGGGACAAACCTGACTCATCCCTTCTTGGAAGAGCCATGCTGCATTATATTGCTTTTTTTAAACACATAAACAAGTGAAAATAGTGACATTAAATGCATCGGCTTAATCCTGTTTTGTTAAAAATTGGTTGCTTTAAGTTGTTTGTAGGAGCAAGTTTCAATTCACTTTTTTTCCCCCTTACATTTGAAATAAAGACAATCCCTATACAAGTGCGTGCAGATTTATTTCCGCCTATAAAACTGGTTAGTCAGCTCAACCTTTTATTTATTGCATCACTCACAACTCTAAGAACTTAATAAGATAGTCGTTTGACGTCCTTGGTTGGGAAAGTACAAAATTGGGACATAAACAGCTCGAATGTCTGTGTGTGTACCCAGCCGGCCCAAGTAGGTTAAAATACGATTAAAATATTGCTTGTGTAGCCATTTGAGGCATTACTGTAAGTTCCTCCCAGACCACTTTGGGTTTTCTCAAGGACCAATCAGTGGTCTGCAGAAGACATTTTGGAGAACACATCACATACTGAAGTCAGACAACAAATCCTTGATTTCCTACCTCCCAAAGAGCAGCCAGTGTAAACATAACAGTGAGTGGCGCTATTTTAAGTTGGAAGTGAACATCAGAAGAGTTGAGGTAAGAGAAGAAGGGGGGGGGTTCTTAAAGGTGGGCACGAGGAAGAGGATTAACTGAAATGAAAAACAGCCACAGCGGGAATCTGACACAACCCTGAAACAAGTTGATTGCAATTAAAAAAATGAAGACAAAATATTTGTAGTCATTTTTTTGGTGCGCTTAATGACCTGTTCAAGTGGTGTCTCTGAAAATTCGCACCTCATTTCCAGTTCCGAATTGTGATTGCAAAGATCCGTGTCGCTCCTCGTGATAATATTGACACAAACACTTACAAATGTGTTTGAACACAGCAATGAACCAAACACGAAGAACATGCACACACTTTTAAATCCAGTCACAACATTAAAGGTGAGAGGGTGGAACGTCATTCCAGTTACCACCATTGTGCAAACACAACACAACACAACACAACACAACACAACACAACACAAACAAGACACGGACACTGTAGGAAGGAAATAAAAGTGTGTTGTCATAAGTGTGTGACGTCGGCGGAGCCTCACGGCTACGTTTGGAGGCTTTCGGGCTTGTTTAGCTGACCTCAGTGAAAGCAAACCTCATGACAGAAGGTCTGGCATTGTGTGTGTGTGTGTGTGTGTGTGAGTGCGCGCGTGCGTGCGTGTGTGTGCCCGCACCGCTCTGGAGCCAGACGGTCTGCCGGCCGCCAGCTTTGCTTGCTTATAACGGCTGAGAACATCCGATCCCCTCGGGGAGGACGGGAGGGAAGGGAGGGAGGGAGGGAGGGCGGAGAGGCAAGGCTACTGCTTAGCACTCTCCTCTCTGTCTTTATCTTGGCTATTTGGACAAAGAACAAGCATTAGGCCGCTGATCAACTGCCCAGTTTATTATGCATGGCTAGGACTGAGAAGTCGTTTGAAAAAGGGGGCCATTTTGAAGCGGAAACATTTTTGGAAGAAAAATCACAGCAAACATGTTCTGCCTGCTGTGAAAGAATTTCATTGATGAACATTTCATCCTCGCCTAGCTTTATTTATCATCCGGGGAGGAGGCTGTCGCTTTGTGTTCTGACAAAAACAAACGGACCTTAATCAGCACCAGGCCTTGGTGTTTAACCACGACAGAACACTTCCACTCCCTCTGCCGCACGCTCACTCTTGGCTGGCCAGCAGAAGCCTCCACATGTGGCCCCCAGGAAAGTGTCGGCCATTCATAAGAAATATTTTTTACGCTAGTAAAATTGCATAACTCGCTCGCAATGTGGACTATTTCCTCCCCGGCTCTCGAGGGTCTCCAAATAGTGCGATTTGGTTTCCTGTGTGTAACGTAAGGTGGAGAGCCCGACAAGCGTTCGCACGTCACTTTGGGAGCAGGCACATTTCTCGCTCTCCCTGACAACATGGAAAAAAAAGGGGGGGGGGGGGGGGGGTGCAGGGGAAGAAGAGCACAAGATGGCGTGCTGAAGGAGAAAATGCGAACATATTCAAGAAGGAGATTCATCGGACAAGAATGTTTTGTCGTGTCCCGCCAACATTGGAAGCATACAAGCGAGGTCGCAGCAACGTATTGTTGATGGCGTTGGGGCCAAGTCCACACGCGGATGCAAAACATATTTTTCCAATCTCTACGTGCATGAAAACACATTTGTGCTCTGTCAATCTGGAAAAAAGACAAGCGGCCTTCCCGTGCTGTTTTTCTTCAGTGGCTGGAAAATCAAGTTTTTGTATAAACAAAAAGGCCAAAAATCCAGATTTTTTTCATCTACATTTTAAAAATCACGACGTGTCAACTATTACCTATTTTTTTTACACATGCCTGTCTTAAGATATATTCTAAAAAGTTATTTAAAAAAAGAATTTCTCTTTAAAAAGACCATTAGCATTATCGAGCTTAGCTTCTCCATGTAACAAAAAACTGATAATGAATAAATGAAATGATTCCACATTCATTAATGTCTCAGTTAGTCATCCACTGCATTTAGTTCCCTGAAGGCATCATTTGAGATCACCGCTAACCACTAGCAAATGTCACATCCTATTCAACTGTTTTAATTTTGAAATATCAAAGTTATCTGAGGCTAAACCATTTCCTGACTCCGCTTTGATGTCAGCAAACATTTTCTTAATCCGACTCGTAAAGGCTTAATACTTTACGGCTTCGCTGTCACGCTGCGGGCCGTCATCTGCCGCCCAGATCCCGTCGAGTGTGTCCGGTAGCCGGCTCGGCCCGACACGTTTAAAACACGACGGGACCGGGCCCGAACGAGCGCGTGCATCTGGTACCTCGGCCACCGCCTTCTGTTTTCTTCGCCAAGTCAAGTTCTTAATGGACAGAGGTCACCTGAAGTTGACACTTAGCAGGGAAGTGTTGTGAGTGAGCGTCACAGGTGCCAGGACGCTGCCGCAAACAAATATTCCACTGACGTCCAAGTGCGGTCACTTGAAGAATGTCCTCTCAGCCATGACGTCACCCCCCATCTGTCAGCCTGTGTGGGAACAAACTGAAATAACCACGTGGAAATCGGAACGGTGATCTTTGTCAATAAATACAAACGCATCCACGGCCTGTCATGGACGACCTCATGACATTAACGCGTGATATTCAAAATCAAACAGGTTTGCTCTCCACATTCACGAAAAAAAACCATATGGCTTAGCTTTAGAAGTTTCGAGGCGGCATGGGGGCAATTGTCAAAATGTGACGGTGTCTTAACAGTCGATTATTTTGGTCAAGTGCCTCAAACAATAGCTTTGTGCCTTTTTCACTTTATAATTAAAAAAAATAAAAATTAAAAATATAAATAAATGAATAAATAAATGAATAAATAAATAAATAGCTAGCTAGCTCTCAAACAAAGGGTTTTGCATGTGGTAAAGGATCCACTTCACTTCTCCCCATGTTGTTTCGCTACTGGAGGAGTTGACAAGTCGTCGGTGGCCGTAGTAGAACCATTGAACAAAAGAGCTCTTGTTTGAGATGTAAAGCCTGCTTGAAAGCAGCACACTTTGATATGAAGAGGGCACGATAAAAAGGATGAAAAGAAATTCAGACTGTCCGTCAAGCCTCATCGTCTGTCGGCGTAACCGCATAACGGACACGCTAATATTTGTGCAGGCTGGAAAAAAATAGAGCAGCTCTCTGGCTTGTCGTGTGGTAAAGCCGGACGGCCTTCCGACAGTGTGTCTCAAGCTACAACAACCAGCTGCCTTTTTCTGTTGGCCTCGGAGGACGCCAGCACTTACCGGCCGGCCGGCCGGCGGAGCGCTGACAAACACCCAAACACTGGCAGCAACAATCACACACTAACACAACAATTCATTTGGATCAGCAATGCTAGCTTGCTACAATACTATCTAAAAATCCTTTCAAGTTACCAAAATACAGTCCACAAAAATACTTGTGTAAACATCTCAAGGAAACAATAAACTACGAGATGAAAACCTCACTTGGTTGACGGACGTTACATTAACTAAAGTTGTATTGGTTGGTGCAAGAGACGCGAATGTTGACAGCGTCTGCACCTCCAGGGGCCATAAAACATGTCTGACAAGCACATCATTCACTTTGCATGTGTTGTGGAATGAAGGGCAGCCGTGTTGAGATGAGCGCGGGAGCACGAGTGACAAGCTGCCGCATGTCAGCCATCTAGCAAGAACGCAGGAACCAAGTGCGAGGATGATTCACTTCTTCTCCGAGCTTGAGAAGGCGCCTCGACTATTATCCTGATTAGCGGCAGCCCGCGGGGCGCTTATTAGAGCATTTGTATTAATTCCTCGGGATCATCCCTTTCTGTCAGTACAGGCCAAAGGAGCTACCCTCTAATTGCTAGAAATGTTCATGATCCCGACGAAAGTGATGGCTGGAAGATGATGAAGAAGCATCGACTGTGTGTCTCAATAAATAAATAAATAAATAAATCACATTTTTGTCTAACCATCAATGTGAGAGCGAGCCATTTTCAACACTTAAATGTGGTGAAACTTTTAAAAAAAATTCAGGCGCGCTCCAGCGTACTATATTTAGATTTTTCGCCAGATGTCATCTTCTATACAATTCACAGCCACTAGGGGACGCATTTGCGGTGATTGCCTTGAAGTGCTGTGACGTCCAGGCCTTGAGCCATTTCTAGTTGTAGTTTTTCAACGTTCTAACAGCAGATCTATTGGACTACATTTAGTCTCCATTCCGAAGAACCGATTTTCTCCATCAATGTGTGCTTTTGCATCAAAGCTTCTGCACTTTGATTGCGCTCCGACTGACCCCGCCGCCCGCCTCAACCCGGAGGCTCATTCCGACCGACTATTTGCAACAGGCAGCCGTGTTAATGACTGTAAGAACACGAGTGGCTGGAAGAAAACGAGCGGCTCTGACACGCCACCCGAGTCATTTGGACCTGCCGCCACAGGCTTCTCACATAAATCTGCCTGGGAATCGCTGAGCGCACGGCACGTCAGCCAGATGACAGGAGGGCAGCAGAGATAAGAAAAGGAGCTGGTTCACCTCAGCGCAACGTCAGATACGCTGACGATAGCTATTTGATCTCTGGGATAGCTGCAGGGGCAACAGAAAGATCCATGTAGTGATGGAGGAATGCGGAGAAACATGAGGAGAGGAGTCCATTGGCGTACAGTGGAATGCCCTCAATTTAGAGTTGAGAACATTTTGGAGGATCGTTTCAGACAGAACATGGAGTTTTGATCTTTAGCAGTAGCGGTTGGTTGATTATGGAAAAATAGATTCAACTCCTGATTGATAAACACAAATGTTTTCCAGAAGGAACAGGGCAAGTGATATTTGGACACAAATGGTGGAGCAGCATGTGCCTCCCTTGGTTCCAACATCTTGGCATGCACTCGCTGCTGTCTCTTGGAGGTGCTGACAGACATTCACATTCACAGTTTCTCTGTCCAGGCTTTAACAGGAGCCAGATGAAAGACAGCAGCACATTAAGATGTTCGGTACGGGGTGGCACGGGACAAGCGAGGGAGCATGGCGAGTGCAGCGGCAAACAAAGGCTGAAGGAATGGCAAATGTTGCAAAGGCCTTCAGGAATAAAAAGTGTTATAAGGAGCGGCTCCTCTTCCAGGTCTGGAAGCCCTCAAGGGACACTTGTGTTCTCAAGGGAGCACAAGACCTCCCGCTAAAGCCCCACGCCTGGGGGGACTAAACATGTCTCTTGTGAAGACTTTAAAAGCCAAGTTCCTGCCACTTTGTGTTTAATAAATTTTAAGAAGCCGCTAGCATAATATGAAACGCCTCACTTTAGCTCTTCAATGAATTTCTATGGTCATAGTGTCTTGCATTGCAGCACGCAAATGTAACGTTTACTGCAGAGCATGACATTGATCGATGGCATGCGATTGAGTTAGCATCGTAAATATTTCTCTTGAAGTCCAAGACCATGTCACGCACGGCCCAGGAAAGTCAAAACACAAGCTTGCGCAAATGCACATTTTGTTGCATCTCGTTTATTGTATTTATTTCTGAGAATAATCGGCTTTTTGAGTTAAATGTTTATTTTCGAAACCCCAAACAAGCCGCCGACAGTTGCAGCCCTACCCTCGTATGAATCACGCAGGTGCAGCTCCTAGACAGTCAAATCAGCCCAATTGTTAGTGGCTGGAAACTCCCAATTGAAATGATCACAAAATGACTGAACATGTGCAATGACGGGTCACCCTGTGCTTCTCTGCTTTTTTTTTTCCCCTTCCAATTATTCTTCCAACTGAAATCTACTAAACAATACAGTAATTGCTTGTAATCCATCCATTTCCTGTACTAAGTGATTTTAGGCCAGAGGCAGAGTACACCCCAGCCTGGTTGCCGCCCCATGACACGGCACAGACAGACAGACAAACAACAATTTACACTCCCATTCCCACAATTAGTCTTCATTAAACATAGGGGAATTCAGAGAAATGAACCAGGAAAACCATCAAAATGCCATTTTATATACTATATTTGTATAAAATATCTTATATATAATATATATATATATTTCTTTTAAGAGGAAATCATGTTCCATGTACACTTATATATGATAAATTGGCAACTGAATGTTTTAATCTGTATTAAATATAAACAACATACCTTGGAGTGAAAACCAGCGCCATCTGGTGGAGCATTCGCCTTCATGTCACTGGCAGCAGGATCGTCACTGGACATCTTTTCTCTTTGTACCAAGAGGACAAAATATCTCAGTCCATTGTCATTTTATACAAATTGGCACATTTTATATGAATCTAAGTGCAGGACACGGCGGCCAGGATGCGTGTGTGTGTGTGTGTGTGTGTGTGTATGTGTGTGTCTGCACATACACGCATTCCAGACCTCACGCTGGCAGGTATGTCGGCGTGGAGACAGGCTGTAGTGCGTGGCCGTGGAATGTGTAACCTGACCTGGGCAGGCTCTTCACTCATCTTCTGCCTTGTCACCAACAAGTGATGGCTGCGCCCCTCTCACAACACTGGAAGAGAAAACAAGCAGGCAGTCAAGTAGAGCACAAACGTGACTTGCATTTGGACACGAGCGGCAGCAAGAAAGTACGTCGCGTCTTGTATTGATTGGTTTTCCTCGGATGTTGTGGTTTCTTAAAAACAATAGTTTCAAGATGGTAAAACACTTTTTCCTTCGGTCCAATTATTTTATGATGACCTCAAGCTGTGTGCGAAAGAGTGGAAATTCATTTAGGTCTGAAAACAGAGGAGATTTTCATTTCAATTCAATAGCATGTTTGCAACAACAAAAAAAGTACGATTTTACTAAAGGTTAAAAAACAAAAAGATTTATTGTATTTTTCCCCGCTGGATTTTTTGTGGCGTGCGTCATGATTTAACTGCAATGACAACACGGCAGGAAATTACTAAGTGCAACCAACGGAAGATTCAAATAAGACAAACAGGTTCATTAAAGAGCTGACGTCGTTTGGGCGGTCTTGGTGAGCAAACTTCTATGTGGCTGAAAAAAAGGGGATTCCCCCCCCACCCTTCCGCTCAAATCGGACCTCCTCAGGGCACTTGTACACAACAAGTTGACATAAAGCTGCTGCAAACAACACACAAGCCAGGGTGCAGGAGAAGGGGCGACGTGGACACATGGAAGGAGGCGGGAAAGCCACATGAGCAGCACCCAATCAGCCCGCCTGCACTCAACCGCCGGCGCTGCACGCCAAACCTCAGACTGGAAGCTTGGAAGGCAACGCAGTGTGACTGCATTTCCTGAATCCACCCCATTTAAACTCACAATATGGAACGTATTAGGACCAAGGGAAAAAAAAAGAAAAAAAAAAAAAAAGAAACAGGGGAGGAGGAGCAAGGGCTGGGGCAGCGATCCGAGATCTTCTCCTCTACGGTTTCTCGGAAAGGAGCTTGACATCCTTTCATATAAAGACTTTTGAACACAACAGAATATTTCAAAGACAGCCTTTTTTTGGGGGTGAAGGAATGAGAAGAAAACTGAATGTCTCATTGCTCTGCCCTGCTTTTTACGCCCACAGGCTAAATGAGTGTGAGCATGGCAGCATTCATGTGCCATTGCCTCACAATTTAGATAGCAGGGTCTGGAAAAGCTTTGATTATAGCCTGTAAAGCAGCTCTATTAAAGGCCCCTATAAATTACAGGGCCTTTTTGACACACACACACACACACACGAACACACGCTCTCATCAGTGAAACTCTTTGTGCATGCCGGGTGGGGAGAAGAAAAAAACAAAAAAAAACAGCACACATCAATAACAAGTTAATGCAATTAAATGAGTTTCTGCAACGCTGTAATTAAAAGCAAATTGAATTGTTGGCGGAATACAGACAGGCGCCTGCATTGTATCATTTTGAGTGTGCGTAGGCACGCCATCATTCATTCGGAAGGTTCACAACATGATTTTAGGAGGAGCAAACAAAACGGACACATTTTCAAAGCACAAGCCTAACAAGGTGATAGATACACTGCCGTTGATGAACACCATCAGATAGTTTTTTTTTGCCGAGCGTGTGTGTGTGTGTGTGTGCATGAGCGCACACTGTGGCATTCTTTTAACCTCTGTGGAAACTCACTAAAATAAATCCATTTCGTACGTCAGAGAGGCCCCTTTTGCACCCTGTAATTACCCGAGGGCGGGAAGGGGAGCCGGTGGAGGGGGGGGGGGCAGCTGAGCGAGCGAGCGAGCGAGAAGATGCACCGCTGGTTTGCTTTTTGGCTTCCGACAAAGCGGCAAGTTGTGTGTTGAAGGCTGACTCGGTGGCCTGACAGATCTTGGAAAATTCCCCCATCAGAGACGTGACAGAAGATCTTGCATTTATCTGCCTGTAGCTTTGACACAACAATCTAGTCAATCCTGTTTTTTTTCCCCCATTTGTTCTTCCATTTATACTTCCTGTAGGTGTAAAGAAGTGTCCCAATACTTCTGTCCATGCATTGGAAGACAAAACGTCACGAGTAGTTGTCGAATTAACGTCTATAGCTGTCAATGGGAGGGTTAAATTGGACATGCTGAAACGGCTTCTTCTAAACCGGAGCGTTGACAATCAGTCACACTGGTTCCAATCTGCGAGTGAGCCAAAATGGTGCCTTCCCATAATCCCCCCCGACCGTGAGAGCGTGGATCCCCAGCACGCCGGCACGCACGCCGGCGTGTGTCAGCACGCCCTGTAAGTGGCGAGCGCGGCAGCTGCGAGGAGCCGTAATTAACACCCTGGGCCGAGGTGAGGAGAAGAAGAAGACACGTTGCGGGCTGACGTTCATGACAAGAAGGAGGAAGAGCAGGAAGTTGTTCCGGCCGCTCCGTGTCATCTCCACTTAAGGTGCTATTAAGTGAGGGGCCAGATGTGCTGCACGGCGAGGTCACGAAATGGAGTGGCAGTAAGCTGCTCCACATCTGCCTGACTTAACTAAACAATTGACTTTATAGCCGTGTTTCCTTTGAGCTCTCCAGTACAGTTTGGCAAGGGGAAAGTGGGATCTGGCTCGCTTTCCATTCTGGGATGTCAGCAACCTAAACAGCAATGGTGGGAAAAAACACAGTGCCAATTCTTTTTTGTTATTGTTCTTCGGTTGAGTTGTCAGGTCATGTGCACTTTAGGTTCCACAGAGAGAACATTTGGGATTCCGGCTGACCAACTCTGCCATGCTATGGGAACTGATGAACACATTGATGGAGCAGCCTTCGCACCACATATATGACATTTGTCGAATTGGCACGGCGGCGATGGCAAAAAATCATCGAGCGATCCCGAACTTCATCATCAGACCAGTTGGCATCAAGTTGCGTATGTGACTACAAATGCCAAAAATATGACTCACTTTTGCTGAACAATAAATGGCAACTGTGTGTCGGCCAATCGGCAGCCGGCACGCCGTCGAGCTCCGCCCACTGGTACATTGGCCTATTTTTATGTGTGGGTTTGCCTTGGCTCAACGAAACAGAACTTTTCTTTCATATGGTTGGTCAGATTCATTTAGTGACTTGAAAACAATCAGTGAGCAGATCTGAGAGCTTTGCGGAAGGTGTTCTTCAGGCTTCAGTCTGAGGAATGTACTGAGGCTTTGGCAGCACACGAAGCCTAATAACAGACTTCGGAAACTCTGAGCTTTAAAAAGCAGTCGTGCGCTGGTGTGCTCCCTGAATCCAAACACACATCGAGAAATAGTCGGCAATATTGCACGTGTTGAGAATCAAGAAGGAATTGGTTTTTGGAGTGACTTCATTGAGGCGTGCTAATGGAAAGCATCCACAAAAGAGCTGTCATGGACTTTCTTTTTCTGTGCCATCCGCAAGCAAGACGTATGCACTATATATGAACTGTCACTTGCCTCCCCCCCCCCCATCTAATTAAAGCCCCTTCTATCCTCTTCGGTGGCTTGCATAATGTGCCCACCAGGAGCCACCCCCGTATATTGTATATAATTGTCCGCTAGTTCCTCTCCCCCTCCCATAAGAGAGACACAAAGGAGCAGGATAATGGCCCCCAGTTGTAGGGAAGTGAGCAGAGGCAGAGTGGAGCCACAACGTTGGCTCCAGACAGGCAGCGGGCCCAGAGGAGGCTGTCTGAGCCGCTTTAAGGAAGGGGAAGAAGCGAGACGCCCAGCTCAGCAGCACGCTCCATCGCAAAATCGTATTATCCAGTTTAAAGGCGCTCCTCGTTGTAAGGACTTTTTTTTCTTTTTTTTCAAACGCTCTCCCCGAGTTTAGAGGACGTCGATGGTCGTCTATTAAAAGCAGCTCATGAAACGGAGCTGAATGGCTCCTTTTGCTGAATGCTGGCAAAGGCGCACGCACACTCACCACCAATCTAACCCAACACCAGCAATTATGAAGGAAGCCAGCGAAACCACATCCACCCTGGCAGCAGTTTGGAAGATTCCAGTAGGCTTGTTAAAAAAAAAAAAAAGCGCACATTCCACCATCAGAGAGGCCGGCCGTCTCCGGTTTCCGAGGCCGCTGGACTCTTTCAAAGTGCATTGTGAGACCCCGGCGAACATACCTGGAGGACGGTCATCTTCTCCTTCCACTCATCTCCACCGTTATGGATTCTTGGGACCTCAAGGACATGTGGGCAAGTCGGAGACAACGCTTGCTCGACAGGTAGCACCACCATAGTTGTAGTCATGGTTGACAAAATAATCAACATACAAAACAGTGTTGGGAAACAAATGACAAAAAGGAGTCAATATAAAAGTAGAAACCAACCTTTTAAGCTGAGCTGCCCGGAAAGCCACAAAAGCACCAGAGGAACATTCAGGAACGTCCAAGCTGTGCTTCCAACCTTGAACCTGAGAATGATAAAGGAAAACCTGTGCCGCTGGCTTTCTTTCAGAAAATGTCCAAAAACCAGACGAAAACAAGGTGACTTATGATGCGAATACTTTATTTTCAATGTGTGAATGGTTAGCTTTTCGTCTGGATATGAATCGTATACCAAAACTATACACCAAATCCAGACTGGGCCCTAATTTAGCTGTATCATTTCTCAAATGGGTATTGAAATTCTCTTTCTCTTTATATATATTTCTATATAATATATATATAAGCCAAAGTGCATTTCCATTTGTTTTCCTCTTGTCCATATACACATTGCACCATACATAAATAATGACATTGTAAAAAGGACTCCGTATTTACAAGTATAATATATATATATATTTCATATAATATATAAAACTTTATATTAAATCTAGGTAGACGATATTTGGGATGGTGCGTGGGTGGCTGGGTGGTTGGGTCCATGTTATCTGTGGTTGTTGAGAAGGATCTCCAGCCAGCAGGGGCAGGAGGTGATGAACTGTCTGGAGTAGCAGGGCCCCCAGCCCTTGGCGAAGCTGATGCGCACGCTGTTGGGGTCGTAAGGTCCGTCCGGCAGCTCGGCCTCGGCCGCGTAGCGCAGCAGGCACGAGCGCTCGTAGTCAAACACCTTGATGGAGAAGCCCGGCATCACCTTGCGCACCACCAAGCTGCGGCCGTTGGGCGCGTCCAGCGTGGGCGAGTTGACGAAGATGGGGTGCTCGCTGCGGTTGTACGCCCACACGCCGTCCGGCTCTTTGCTGAGGAGGATGCCGTAGCCGATTTTGCCCCGCGTGCGCTGCACCGTGCTGCTGCGCTGATCCAGGTTCAGCTGGCCCAGGCACAAGCCCGTGCCCTGAGGTAGATCGTAGAAGATGCTGACGGAGTGCTCGTACACTGTGTAGAGGCGGCCCACGCGCGTGCGGTGCTCCCAGTACGCCACGTTGCACCAGTGGTTCTGCTTGGGGGCGTCGGGTGACATGCTGGCATCTGCAAACGCACACACACGCGCTCGCTGGAGTCAAAACATCAACACCGGCCAGTCAAAAGGAAGGCTTACGTTTGGAGGGATCTGCTTTTTATTGTTGCGAGCAGATGGCTGCGCTGCTATAAATACTCAAGGAGGCAATCGAAGCCTTGTGCAAATACCGCTCGCTGCCGGCGCATCCATCCAACGCACACACACACACACACACACACACGACTGACTATACATATCCCCGAGGGTGTACCGAGGTCAATCCCAGGGAAGGCCCGCTATTCCCGCCACCGCCTCAAGAGGTCACCGTCACGACTGAAACCCCGCTAAGTCGACACACTCACTGTTTCCACTGATTAGTCCAAAATGCGTCCTTGTCACAGAGGAATGAATTTGCCAGACATCTCCCGATGAGCGATAAATCCGCTGGCTAATTCACTTTTCATGGCTGCTGTCTTTTCAGCAACAGCCTTTCGTGACTTAGTGCTCCCTCGGCGGACGGACGGACGGCCGTCCACGCACACGCTAGCTAGCCGTTTGCATGCCACGTGAAATACATCCACAGTTTTTGTGCGTACGTTTTGACTGCTACAGAATACGATCATATCTTCCTCCTCACATTCCACAGGAGGAGGGAGGGTGTGATGCACGAGGGGGGGGGGTCCCCGCCCCCTCCCCCAGCCAGCGCACAACTCTTCCCCCTGCTGTGGGCCCAGGGACGGCATTCAGCTCCCTGACAACTTAGCACAAGCCCGTGACCCGCTGACCCCCCGGCCTTCATGCTATCAGCTCCCATTAACTCACAACACAGAGTGATGCCATTATTTTGCTTCACGGAGTCTATTGGCACAGAGGATTTAAAGCCCAAGGCCTGTGGCCCCATTCCTTTCAGCTTGTGTGCTCTCGGGGCGGGCGTAGTGACCGCCTGCCGCATTAACACATGCCTCGGAGGTGGAGGAGCCAAAGACGTCTCCCGTCCGAGTGACGCTCTGCGCCGCGTTAATGAAGTTTGCGGAAAAGATTAGCCAAAAGCCAGACGTGCGCAGACGCAACTGCGCCTGCTGGCTTCGGGCTTTTCGCTGCAGCCCAGCGTTGGGGGGGTGCAGACAGGCTTTCTGTGTGTTGGCTCAAACGACGCCCTCCCTCCCTCCCTCCCTCCCTCCCTCCCTCCCTCCCTCCCTCCCTCCCTCCCTCCCTCCCTCCCACCTCTCCTCCCCCTCTTGTCAGGGGCCCCAACATGCATGTGCCATTAGTGAATTCCACACTGCGTGTGACTCCTCCACTCGGAGCTGAGCGTTTACGGCAAGCGGCCTGTACAAAGAAGTCAGAGGCAACTTGTTTACGGCCCCCTCCATTGTCTCAAATCAAACGGAGTCCACACATCAAGGTAAACTTTCAAAGTGTTCACACGAAAAGGCCAAATGGCAAATGTCGCCTTCCCTTTGGTCACCGCTATCTCTTTTTCACACGTAGGAGTGTGTTGCTTACATTATTCTGCTCGCCTTGAGCAAACTGTGTTTTTTTAATACCACATTTGGAGTTTACTGTGAAACTAAACAGATAACAAAAACAATTAGACACATTCTAGATTTAAAAACAAGACAGAATTGGATTTAGAAGAATTGCCAGTGCTAATGCTAAAGTAAATGTAGAATCCCATTGACATGCTAATGGAATGAACATCGACTTCCTTCAAATTATGAATATTCATTCACACACTTTTACTGTGGTAATGCTCAAATTGACTTTGAGAAAACTAATTTGTAACTTTTTTTCTTCTCTTTTTAGAAATCCCTGCATGCACAGCAGGAAAAGCCAGTATTATTGATATGATTTGAATGTATTACTCATTTAACTTTGTAACTAGTTTATTTGGGTAGGTTTCGAAATGAATGAAATGAACCACGATTGAATAGCAATCAAAATAATGGTAATGAGGCGGCTACGTGAGCACGCGAACCAGGAAGAGTGACGAGGGGGGACAAAGGTTAGAAATGTAGCGAATGTTAAGCCAAAGGCAAGACAATGCAGGCACGCCGAGCCAGGCCTTTTCCTGCTTCTCTGTTGAGTCAAAGTGTGTCTACGTGTCGGCCGAGCAGACGTGTTTGTGTTTTTGTCCTCAACTTGTGTGTTTTGGCTACGGGAGGGGGGCCGCTGAGGTGAGAGCTTTGAGAGAAGGCCTCATTAGGATCTCTTTGACTGAACACCACCATCAGCGAGCAAGCGGAATGCTTGGAAAATCACCACGGCAACCGCGCGCATTTTTTTTTCAACTTCTCATGTCTGATGGGTCGGATTGAAAGGATGAGTTCTTTTGCAATGGAACTTCTGACGTCGGAAGCGGACCAAATGTTTTTTAAGAGTGTATAACGCAAAACAAAGAGCTTCGCAATGCCATGTTGAGTGTTTTCAACATTTTGCAATATTTTGTTAATGACTTTTCTGCTTACATGAGAGGGGGAGGGTCGTTCAAAGAGGACACGAATTAGGGCAGGGCGTGTGTCTTCCTCCCTCCCTCCCCTCTGACCACAGCAAAGGCACCCAAACTACTCTTTGAATGGCTGTTGGCCTTTGAGAGGGTCTGCTCAGGGTGGAGTCGCGGCAGGATGGGAGCAATTACTGCTGCTCTGCATCCATTTAACCCCGTTGCCCTTTCGCAGCTCTGTTTACCCATTAGAATAGTAGCTGGTGTTATTATTGTTATTTTATTCTCAAAAGCCTCTCCTCTTAGTGTCACTCTCCGAGTCGGTCGGCCGCAACATAGCCTCTTGCTTGTTGATGAGTTGCGACGGCTTATATAAGATTCAAAGTGCAGCCATTGCTCTTGTTAAGAATTGACAAGGATTTTCACTTCAATGAAATGCTCTTACGGTAAAACAATATCTTGGCAGACGAACAACAAGCATATTTCACTATTGCTGTGAAATATTTCATTCAGGTTGGAATTTTTTTGCAGTCTTGCGCAAATTCCATCGACTTTCAAGCTACAGCTTCCAAAATGCAATCAGCTTGGCAGTATTGACCAGTCTGTCAAATGAAGTGCTGAGACCTCATTTCATTAAAGCGAGCGAGAGGGCGAGCGAGCGAGCGGGGCTACAACAACACAAGGTCAAATGAAATTCTTTTACAAAGTGACGCTTGAGTGTGGTCAATGTTCCATACATTTGCATTCCATTCTGCACCTCAACCATTGAAACGTGTGCCATCATCATGCAGGTATCATATGATGCTAACGAGCGAGCCTTGAAATGACTAAAAAAACGGAACTAGTCGGTATTAAAACGCCACCTCCATTACAACCAATCCAGAGTGGAGTGAACTCATTCCTCCGCGAGTCTACAGCGGAGAAGAAAAAAAAAAAAAAAAACACTGTTGCAAGGGGAAAAGGGAGGAGAGGGGGGGGCAGCAGTCTCTCATCCTGTGCCAAGGATTAGATTCCCCTCCGGCTATTAGTCTCTTCCAATGAACTGATAGGGGGGGGGGGACTTTATGGTCTTTGTATTGCGCTTGTAACATTTTGTGAGCATTCCTTCGCACCTCGCTCCCCAAAACATACTTTACCTTTTTCTAGCTAAAACAACAAGCTAAGCATGGTCCTCTTCCCCCTCCATTTCAAAGCACAATGGCTCCCGCCGGCAGACTAGAACCCTGAGCAGGCAACATTTGGGCTGGCGTCTGGGCTATCTCGGCCATCAAAGTCAGCTTTATCAGTCGGAAACGCCAACTGAAGCTGCTTTTATATGTCTACGGATCCGCCCCCCTCTTTCTCCCTCCCCGAGGTCTAGTGTGCGAGGGAGGGAAAGAAAGATATGCGCTGCCGCAAAACAAGGCAAAAGTGAGAAACCGAATCCAGCAAAGCCAGCTTGCCTGCTCACAATGGGAATACTTGACATTGTCATCCACTTCCTTTACATTTTTCCCGCCGTCGTGGGACGCGTCCCTCCGGGGAGGAGAAGCGCGGCGCCCTTCATGTAGCAGATAACGATCCATAAATTCGATCAATACATTTTAGAAAGGCTACAGAGAGTAAAAGCGTGGTGGAGGGAAACTGCTGGCCGGGAAGGTGAAAGGACGGCGACGTGCTACTCATTTCCTCGGCGCTTCCTCTAAAAGCCGTGACACACGAGGGAGTCGTGCGGTCGAGTCCTTCGGTGCCCTTCAAAGCTGCGGAGGGAGGGGCGGGGGGGGGCGAAGGTCGCGCCGTCAAGGCCCGCAGACGTGGGAGGGGGCAGGCCGCCGAGCACCCAAAGCAAAACAGTCAGCCGGCATCCTGCTGGGTGGCGGCGCTCTTTGACCTCCTCGCACAACCTTGGTGTGCGTGCGCTAGTGTTTGTTTGCGAGTGTGTGAGGCAGATTTCAGCCATCAAGAGGACCCTGCACATTCCTCGGCTCCCCCTCCCCCTCCCCCTTGGAGCTTCCTACTCTGGTTAGGACGTGGGGGGGGCGGGGTGCAACAAGGAGCTTCACTTTTTTTTTTTTCTTCTTCTTCTTGGAGAGTATGTTCAAAAAATCCAATTGAATGATCTTCTAGGTTTTTGGAAACACTTTCCAAAGGCAGCACGGTGGGGTAGCGGTTAACATATCGGCGTTACGTCTGAGGTTGGAGGTTCAAATCTCAACTTCCTGAGCAGACTTTGATGGATAGATGATTATCTCATTTTTCCACTAACACCGTGTTGTTTTCTTCATCTATTTAAAACTCTTGCCATTGATGAGACTCTTCCGGGCATGCCGCCGCCAGCCGTGGCCTTCAAAGTCCCAGACAAAAAAAAACAAAAAGGCTTTAACACTTAACACTAAAGACTTTGGTTACATCATTCCCCCCCCAAAAAAAGATGACTCATCTGTTTAACGGGCATAAAATAGCAGAAATGAACCTGCGGGAATCGTTGACCGATGTGTATGAAGGTTTTTTTGGGATTCCAGCGTGTGATGGACACTCGTAGTTGCAACTATCGATCGGGCCCACTGGATCAGAGTCTGTGAGGCCAATGTGTTCTGTCAGGATAATGTGGCACCCGAGTTTATGTTTCAATCACAACACTCGCCGGGCCTGTAACACACACGACGTGAACATCCAGACACTAGCAGCTCCCCAAACACAGACAACAAGGCCCCCGCCCCTCCCCTCCCCGCCCCGCCCCGCCCCTCCCCTTTCACTCCATTCATTCACAACAAGAGAGACATCGATTAAAAATGCAGCAGTGAACATTTCCAATCAGCGGCGTGGCCCTTCCCTGTCAACATCTGCATCTGGAGTCTTGAAGCAGCTAAAGGCAAGGGCAGGATTTCATTAAGAAAATGATGTGCTGGCAGTCACAAAGAGGGGAAGGAGGGGAAGTTGGAGCCAGACCTCTAATTTAAACCGTACCCTGAAATGCGACAGCCTGACTGCACGTACTCAAGCCACGCAGCCAAGAGTGGAATAAAAGGCGCACGAAAGAAAAGACACGTATAATAAACATTTCAAACGTCAACAGATTTTTTTTCTCTTTTTTTTTTTTAAACGACTCGAGGGCAGGGATAAAGTCAATAGGGATTTATTTACACGTGAGGATGTTTACACGTTAAACTTTCAAGGGAATTTTACTACTCGATGTTGTCAGAGGGCAAACACGCACCAATGAACAAAAGTATTGGGACAATCAGTGCATTTAAATCCGGTTAGTTCAAACATGTGTTTTCCCATCATTCAGACTCAGCTGTCTCAATACTTTTGTACACTGCTTATCCTGGTCAACAAAGGCTCGAGGTCATTAAGACTAAGCTGTTTTGTTTAGTTATCAAAGAAATATTTCAGCTTTAAAAAAAAAAGAAAAAAAGGATATCTATGTCGACTCTCGGTCCCGTGTTGGGTCACAGCCGTACGAGAGAGAGATTTATGCCCGGGAGATCAAGTTTACCATAATGAAGGAGAGAAAATCATGTTTCTCCAGTTACATGTGAACAGCCAGAGAAAATGAAGCGCTTTATTGTTCCTCTCTGTCCACAATGAGCTTCTGTGCTTCCCCCTCTCGTTTGGAGATGTCGACTGACATGGGCCTCTGCGGCTAATCCGCCGCGCACAGCCACATTCTGGTGGCTCAAAGAATGCGTTGGAACTATTCTGAGTTGGAAAACGACGGACGGCTAGAGAGTGGGCCGCAACTGTCCGAGCTCCTCTGGGGAGGAAGGGAAACAAATCGGGAGTCTATTTTCGCCAGCCATCGGACCACGGGGCCAAAATCATAGGCCGATGTCTGGATTTATAATTGTGGGCGAAAATGGTCAGAAAATAAAAACAGCCCTCACGACTGGCACGCCCGCCCTCCCGCCGGCCGCACGCACGTCTTTGCCAGGCAAGCACATTTACAGTGGCGGCTCAGAAAAGGGACCATTGTTCCCCCCACTCTCAGCCTTGAGAGGAGGCAGCACACTAAAACACTAAACTAACAGTTGGACATTCCATACATTTTTAATGGCATCGCACGCTCCTTATTTGTTGCCGTAACCTCCTGCCCCCCCCGGACGGAGCGGAATGAATGGCGCCATTGCCGACGCGCTGCCGTGTGAAGCCGGAGAAGATGGCAGCGGAAACCCTCCGCACTATTAGGTCACTTGCTAGGATTTAAAAAAAAAAAAAATGGGGCAGAAGCCTTCTCAGAACCCTCGCTTGCTTCGACACTGTACACAAACACACACACACCTCATTCTGTCCGAACACAGCGCACTGTGTTACCTTGACTGACAAGCATGGTGCCGGGAGATTAGCCCGAGAGTCACGCATGAGGTTTTTTTGATTAATCTTTATCTGTGAGCCCTTCAGAAGTGAGTCAAACAGCCGACAGCGCTGGCACCACACTGGCTGGCCAAAAAAGACAGATAAATACTCAGCCCGCATGCTTGTTTCTCCTCGTGGCACGGAAAAGAGTTTTAGGCGGTGTCGAGGACTGCTTTCGATTAGCGCTGCGGCCGGCGTGCTATTATGCTCGTGCGCAGGCAACATTCAGAGGAGGACTTTTTTTTTTCTCCCCTCCAAAGCCAACATGACATTTGTTTTATTCCTGTAAAGATCCTATATATAACTACAATGTGGCTCAGTTTAGCACGGAACTTCAACAAAGCTGAATTGTGAGCGAAAGGGACAAACGTGTGACGCAGTTGCAGTCTGTCCAATTGTTTGTTCGCAAGCCGGCAATTTCCCCACACTTGTAGTGCCATTATATAATTGCTTGTGTGGGTCATGCCAGTGTGGCCATGACAATAAATGTGGGCTGGAGTTGGGATGAGCAGCTTTTTTTTCTCCCTCAATATTGCGATTTAACAGGCGATTATTTTTTTTCGAATGAATGTTTTTAATAAACAGAATAAAATCATCTCTTCTACAAAAGAACAACATAGCACCATCTAACTATCGGTGACTGGTATCGGCAGCCTCCGCGAGTACCCGATACTTAAAAATAAGGCATCGGTACTTGCTCATCCGTCTTTACTACGACTACCGCAAGGGGAAGAGCACAAAATGTGCCTTCTTCCCCAAACAAAGCGTGCCTTGTAATAAGCAGACACATGATGCCATCATCTTTGTCAGAATGATAAGTGAGTGCCGCGCCGCGCCGCTCTGATGCCACGCTAATTACGGGGCAGGCACGGCTCTCGCCATCTTCCCGACACACCCCGCCGCAGGGAAGGACAAACCAGATGAGAGATTAGAGTGCTAAACGGTCCCACGGTGAGTTGGGCTGGACTGAACCGGACGCGCTGAAGGACTTCTCAACTCGGACAGCTCATAAAAAACGATTTTAAAAATAGGTCAATGTTTACTTGGCCTTATGGCTACACAACTTAAAGGACAAAAATGGATACGTCTTAATCTAAAGGCCAGATGGCGTTTTTTTTTTTTTTTGGGAAACAATCTAGTCTGCAATCAAGCCACAAACAATCAAAACAACTACAAACGTGCACACACACACGCCCTTGCGTGCACAACAACGGGACGGACGGGGGCATGCTGATGAAGCGCCGCCGAGGACATTGAGCGGCGGCGCGGCCTCCGAGAGGAAAAGTTGAAAGTGGATTTCTGATCACAGTCTAACAATGCTGAGAAAGGGAAAATGAAAAATGTGCTTATCGCTCTTATCAATGGCTGCTTTCTGTGTGCGTATGCGCCTGTTACGTAAGAGGAAACGGAAACCGGCCTCCCAGGACAGGAACAGATACTTGAGACGGGAATTGTGGCTTTACACGGCCACGAATCGAGCAGGGGACCCCTCAGGATGTGAAGCACCGAGCTGGCCGCGACAAACGGGGTGACGAGAGCCCCTCCAAGACCGCCGGCTCTCCAACATTCCTCAGGCTCCCCCGCTGTCAGAGCGGCGGTCCGCCTCCTCGCTACTGCTACAAAACCCAGGGCGCTTTTTTAAAGCAGGATGTTTGTCCGAGGACTCCTTCCCCTCAAATAAACAAGCCGCAAAACCTGATTTCAGGGGGCATGGGTGGAAGCACTCCAGTCACATTATTTCCACATCCCGTATCCTGGAGCATCGCCGGCCGCTCCTGAGGGAGTGTGGGCGGCCGGGCGCTGGGACCGACGGACGGGGCTGGGAAAGACTCGGGTCTGCGGTGGAAACCCGAGCAGATGTGCCAGGCTGACCGAAGGAAGAGATGAGCCCAAATTACAAGGTGCTGATGAAATCCTGGCAGCGACATCCTTTGTTTGGCCGTGAAAATCTCCAACTCGTTGGGTCCATGCACAATGGGCCACTTTTGGCACGTGGGCCAGAGTTTGAATCCCCTTGGCTAGCATATTACGCAGAAAGAGAAACGATTACTGCGGGAACCTCTAGTAAGCGGTCATTCCAGGGAAAGGGGCACAAGATTTTTCCGTTTCTTCAGTCCAGATTTCCTACACTGGCAGGAAGGGGAAGAAAAGAGGGCGGGCGGGCGGGCCGCCATTGGGGTCACTTTGCAGTGCAAATGCGAGGGAGCCCTCGCAATCACACCGGCGCGCCGACTGCTATGTTGACAAATTGTGTCTTGATGGGCTACGCAACCTGTGTTGTCGCAAGAATGCAGGCAGACTGGAGCCGCCATATTACAGCAGTCTCAACGGGTTGCATCATTCATTGATCGTAAACATTGTTTGCTATTGCAGGAAAGCAATGTTGCCGCGTCTACAAACAAACGCACGCATGTGTTTTCAGACATACTGGTTCAGTACTTATTGATACTGAGCACTTTGGATATAAAAACTTTCAAGTAACGTAATTGCGCAAAACGACTTTGATTGACGAATATTATGATTCGCCGATGCATAACACCGCAACGCCAACTACTGGCGAGGAGGACTTATTCTATGCCAGATTTTTTTTTTACCATAAGTGTCATGAGCTGGTATCAGAAGCCTAAATATCCGTTTAGGATACAGTTATTCATTCAGTATATGAGTAACTGTGGCTCTCCTTGCCCACATGCAAAGGCATTATGGAAACTTAACAGCTCCATTTTATGATTTCATTGAGTCGACATGCATTGTCGTAACAATGCACTTCCCCGTCATGTATTACTTGCCAGGGAATTGTCTTTGAGCAGGCCAATTCCAGCTGGTGAAATCAAGTTTTCCCTGAATGAGAGAGTCGTAATAAAGTCAATATGAAGGGAGACAGCGGCCCTCAGACACTCATACAGGAAGCAATGAGGCCTGCTTCAAAGGCCTTCGCTCCGATGTGCACACGACGAGTCCCGGGCGCTGAGGAAACAGGTGTGCGGCCGACGGGCGGGCGGGCGGCAATGCTGGGAGGGCAGTGCCGTCCAAGGCACACACACACACACACACGCATAGCATAGTTTGCGTGCACAGGCTCCCAAGTTGGCCTGACGTAAACAGACATCCTAGCAGAGTGTCTGGTGAAGGCTGTCTTTCTCCCACAATGTGACGCAGCCATGTTGAAATAAAAGGCTGAGAATGGTCCAGATGGCCATGAGCACATATTAGCTAAAGATAGCAGCCAAAGCCAGCCATATTGATAATGGCCGCTGGGTCTTTCATGCCGGCAGAAAATAATGACTGTGAATGGCGGCAATCCCATTTTTATCAATGATTTGTATCGAAACGACATCAAATGCTTTGTAACTGTTCCGCGTTACCAAAGCAACCGTTTTGAACGTGCAACCCAGAAGAATGCGCATCGATCATTTGCGCGAGCCCGCCGGGGCTGCATGCTGGGTTTGATTATTCCACACATGACACCCCACCCACCCGTGTTTACTTGTTCTTCTGACAGGGTTAGGAGTCTGGCTCCCATTCGCACACCAGGCAGGCCGGCACGCTCGTGAGCTGAGCTGCTGGATCGCGTGGAGTGTGATTTCCAGGTCAGCAACAAGCTAAATGTACGATGACTTGACAATTTGCACCACGGGGGCGGGCCGGCCGGCCGGCAGGTCGGAGTGAGTCCAGCTTCGCTACGGACAAAAAGATGGGCAAGTCTGCGTAGACACCACCTTCTGGTCCACCCGAGTGCGGCCAGCGGCAAGACAGTAGGAAGGAAACCCAAGCCTCGCATGTCTCGAAGCTCCCTGCTCACCACAGTCTCACAGGAATTGTGGTGCACGCTCTGACAAGCCCCTCATTTGTTGACTCAGGGAGTGTCGCCGCACCGGGTGGTGACAGCCGTCTAGCAGGGGAGCAGCCCGGCCGGGCCTCCCGGACGGAACGGATCGGGTCGGCAGCCTCCGAGGAAAAGCGCTGCGTGGCAAACGAGGCCCGCTGCGTCCTCCCCGGTTTCCGTGATGCCGGCCGGTGTGGCTGGGAGGCCGCCAGAAAGCCGTGTTTCATTTCAAATGAGAGGACAGTCTGTCTGTTTGGACTCACTTCCTTTGGCGCCTCGCTTCCACGACAGCCACGCATGTGCGCAAGTTATGCGTGCGTGCGTGTGTTCCTGAATGAGCCCGGATCTTATTACGCTTTTATCCCACTCAAATATTTCTGAAAGGAAAACAGAGGGTGGGGGGGAAGGCCCGCCCACCCGCTCGCCCGCACGCCCTGCGGAACCGCTACTTACAATGAAACCTTTATCTGAGCAGCTCTGGCTCTTAATAGCTTTTAATGAGAAGGAATAAAACACAAGGCCAAAATGAAAGCTGGTCAGTTTGTGCATTCATTCAGACGTGCTCGACAGCCGCGCTAAATACAGGACTGACCTGTTGTCAAGGTGCTTGTGTGAGGAACTACCTTTTTTTTTTTTTTACCATATACAAACAAACTGGTGGAAAGCACTTATTATATTCACACCAACAAGTCTGAATTTTTTTTGTCATGGTCCATAATTTGTATAGCCAAAACATAAACAATCATGCGACATCCAAAACTGGGTCTCTCGCAAAAGAGCTTTTTTCTTTATAAATATGAAAGGCTCATAATGATTTTCTAAAACGGAATTATTGGTGTAAAAAAAAACACACATACTTAGAAATGTACTACAGTCACGAAAAACAACTAAATCAATTCCTTCTTGTCCAAATAGGATCCTAATTTTTGTTTCCCTCTCCTTATTTGAAGACAGATGACAGTTGGACGAGCACACCCACCTGAGAATTCCCCCAGAGTGACGTTGGGTGAGCCGGCCGCCTCGGTTTCAGTGTAAGACAATGTGGAGTCTGACAGGTCTGCGGGGAAAGGAAAGAGGAATTAGCCTCCTCATTAGGTGCATCAGGCTCCCTGCAATGTTGCTACAGGCCTTCTTCTCCTGCTACTATTCATCATTGCTAGTGTCAATATCATGTTCCCCATCCACTAAAGACTATTAGTTTCATCCCATAATAGATAACAGTGCAGGCTCACTAACAGGCTTTAACTGATGACATCTCCCTCCCTCCCTCCTTCCAGAACGCTCAGCTGGTCTCGTGCTAGCCGGCCCGGCAGCCAGGCGGCACTCGCTATTAAGGACACTTTTTTTTTGGGTGTGAAAAATGGATACTTCACTGGATCCCAACGAGCAGAAGGAGACTGAGCCAGGATGTTTCCATTAAAGCCGATATTGAAAGAACTTCACTAAGTGGTTGTCGAGAAAGGCTTGGAAGTTCGAGACGTGGCATGTGAAGCTGGAGATTAGGAGTGCGGCTTACCCAGTGGCTTGTGTTCTTCATTAGGGGACAGCCTTGAATATGGAGGTGGGGGTGACTCTGCAAAATTAAAGATATGCTGTTAAAAATATATACATTACAGCACAAGAAAAAAGGAAATGATATTCAAAATCGGCAAAAAGAAGGCCGATTTTTCCCTTGTTGTCAAATTAAATACAAAAGTAAATTAAAAGTCAAATAAATGTCCTGGCCCAAATGTATGTCTTTATTGTTCGGACCAAAAAATAGGTTATTTAATTCATTATATATGTGTATGTATTATTTTATTCATCGGTATACAAAGTATACATTATGCGGATAATAAAGGTTACGTGAACGTTACATACAACAAATTATTATTATTGTGGCACAAACTTTAAGCGGCAAGACAAGCTGTATTTTGATCCAAAGCGCCAATCCACAAATACAATAAGACTATTTACATTGCGCATTTCGCCTACGTCGAAAGATAAACTTACAAAAAGCATGCTATTTTCTGACAAGGAAAAGTAGCTCTTTTGTCACAAAGAGAAATGAGGAGAGGAAAGTTATGTGTGTTTGCTCCAGGGGAAAAGGAGAAAAGCATCAGAGCGGCGAGTCCTTTAAGAGTGGCGGCAGTAATTGCCGGGATCTGAGCAGCTCACTCGCTCACTCGCTCACTCACACACAGACACAGCGAGTCGCTCTGGCGCCAGCAGTATGCAAACTTTATATTATCACCACTCCTCCACCTAAATAGCACGAGGGGACCTCTTAGGACAAAAGGGCTTTTAAAGGCGCAACTTGAAACGGAGCTCATTTCAAATGTACAATGCCCGACCAAATAAAAGACGATGGCGGCGGATTCCCACAACAAATTTCAGTTTGGACTCCGAATTTCACCTATCTTCCGTGAGCCTTTCCGAACAATGCCCGAGCCGGTTGATTAAGATCTCGATTCAAAGCTCGGGCCTTGAATAGCATGAAAGAAATACCATCGCTATCGGGCCACGCGTGGATGCATGTGAGCTATGTCTACTACGAGCCGACCTGAAATGTGTCGTGTGAAGTCCCGTCTCCCATTTTTAGAAGGGAGCAAGGAAAGACATTCCCATCTTCCCCCCCCCCCAAAAAAACAACTACCCAATCGTGTCTTTGTGTGGACAACACGAGAGTTGCTTTTAATTTGATATTGTTGCGCGCATGCCTTTGAAAAGCCGAAAGCAGCCAGCTGGCTTGTAAACATGGATGTTATGGAAAATCCACCTCCTGTGCCAGAGAGGAGACCGAAATACCGACACTCGCATCTTTGCACATGATAGTGTACGTTGTCATGGCGTCGCCGGGGGTCAAGTGGCCCCGTGTTGGGGGTTTAGCCAAACGGCAGTCTTGCCCGCCGCCTGATGTTTAATGTTTGCAATCAGTCAAGGAGCCCCACGACATGCGTACAATAGCCCCAAGTTCGCTTCGTTACGACGATTACGACAATTATGGGTGTTCAATGGAATCCGCGTCAATGACACTTGGGAAAATATATTCCAAACTGTTTTAGACACTCTGAAGTCATGTGCAAGACATTAGTGAATGGTTGCAGTGAAAACGTTTTTTTCCGTTTTTTTTCTTCTCAAAGAGGCAAACACACGGCGTCATTGTCAGGCCAATATGTCACAGGCCGGCGTGAGTGATGCTCTGCTGCTATATAGACTGAGAAATCCTTTTTTCATGGCAGTATACAAGTTCATGGAGCGTTCACATTAGCCGGGACGGAGAGGATGAAAATCTGTATAGAGTCGAGCAAGTTTACACCTGGGACTGGAAGAAATTACCAATTTTATTCTTTCGACATTTCTACACTTTAGGCAATAATGTGATTTTTCAACTGTAAATATTCCATGGCTCAATAATTTGGCTTTAAATCAGTGGTTCTTTACTGCTCAGGGGCTCCCTCTAGCGGTGCACAATAGCATCACTGAATCAAATGTTCAAACTGCGTCAATATTACATACACTTCAATCATATTTTTTTTTTGTACAGGTTAGTCGTATTTAATCTTCTCAAACATTGACATGCTTGGTAACTGAGTCACTTTGATTGAAGGTAGTGTTAATGCTCAAACGGTGCTAGCAATACTTTGCCGGGACTAAAACCCAGCATTTTGTTTTTGGGTGAACACTTGGGCCTACTAGGCTACTGTATTTAAGTATTGGCGGCGTTTCAGTGTTTCGGAGCTGGTACTCAGTGGTTTGAGAAGAACTTCGATAGAAGACGGTACGGTGGAGTTCTTACCTGGCCCACAGAGGCGGCTGTAGTGATAAGGATTGCAGCATACAGTTGGACTGTCCGGGCCCCAGCAGCTCTTACACTCACAGAGCGGTTTGAGCTGGGCCGGGTGCTGGAGGTCGGACCAGCGGTACAGTTTACACACCAGCAGCTGCGGGGGAGCCACAAAGCCGCCCAGCTTCAGCTCAGTCCGGGACACCAGCACACAGTCGCTGGGGAGGCCGCCTTTGGACTCCACCGCTTCCAGTAAAGTATCCAGCGCCTTCTCCTTGAGCTTTTTCAAAAGCAAGTGCGTGGCCGACTTGAGTTCTTGCTCGTGCACGGTGCGCGGCATGGCCTCCTGGCCGGCCTCGGGGGTTCCGGCGTCCCGCTGGCCGAGGCCCCTGAAGGCCAAGTGGCACGACCCGGGGGGGTCCCTGCTACCCGGGGCCGCCTCTGGAGCCCTGAGCTCGGAGTGGTCCCGCTCTTTAAATAAGCAGCACGTCACCGTCCTGGAGTCGCTGTCCTGCGCGGAGCGGGGACCCCGTTGGTCCTGCACGCACCCAGCGTCCCCATCTTGGTCCACCGCCTCCACGGGGCCCCCGGCGTTGCCGCTGGGGGTCACCGGTCGGAACTCCGTTTTGGGAATCTTCTGCGGGTTGTTTGCGAACGCATCGTCCCTGCACCCCTCGCTAGTTTGGCCATTTCCATCGTCCCCCTCTTTATCTGGAATCAAACGGCTTCTCCAGAGTCGCCGCACAAGACCTGAGCGTTTCGTCCTGAACATACGACAACTTGACTATCTATTAGGGTTGGGGGGTGGGAGGGAGGGAGGGAGGCTTACTGGTGTACGGCTGTCCCCACGTTGCACACACTCGACATGAAGAAGTGAGCGAAAGGCCGTGCGAGGCATGCACAGCCGACCGACGACCACTGCTGTCCAAGAGGCAACATTAGACGCGCGACGCACTGCTTGCGTCTACGCGCAAGAGAAGAACATTAGCGACCATACCGTGCACAAATGCAGCCGAAGGAAAAGCATAAGAAGGCGTCTCGTCGGATTGTTTACAAGTCAGCTACAAAAAAAAACCGCGGAAGACGTGGAGGTCCATCATTGAAGGGGGGGAAGAAAAAAAAAAAGTAGCACCACCGCCAAGCTCCAAAAATGCAGACTTGAAAGTTTGGCACTTTGGTTTGTTTTTTACACGCCGAGCGCGGAAGCGACGATTAAATCCCAAAACGACGCACGGGGTATTAACATCCTCGTCCTCTTGAGACGGTCACTGCTTCTCTTCCCTTCTCTTTTGTTTTTTTTTTACAATCCCAACAATGGATCCATGCGAGCGGACGCGAAGTAGAGGAGCGATCCCGGGGAGCAAGAAGCGCATTCCTGCTTCTCTCCTCAGAAGTCCAAGCAAACTGCAAGCAAGCCAGCTCGCTTTCTTTCCCTGTTTCGCTCCTTTTCACTCCCCCCTTTCCTCTCTCTCTCTCTCTCTCTCTCTCTCGCTCACACATACACGCACACACACACACACGCACACACACACACACACACACACGCGGGGCCCCCGAGGAGAGCGCTGGAGCCATTGGCTGACTACCATCATGTGCTAGTCTAGACACTTTGGCGGCTGGGAGCTGCACTGATTGTTGCGCAAACAAGGTTTCAAGTTTCTTAACTCTTAAAGGCGAAACGGCCACCTCTCGCTTTAACTTCAACTCACTTTAAAAAAACAAAAAAAACTATTTACATTTCAGCTTATCGGCCACCGCTGAAAAATAACAAGCAACTCCCATGTTATTTTTTTCCCCCCCAAGATAATTTTTTTTGTGGCTCTTTCATACCCGAATAACACGTTTACATGCATTAACGGTCTTATTTGGCATTTAGAAAAATCTGATTTTTGTTCTTGCGTGCTTTTATGTGGAATTCAAAACCCTGATCATTATATTTGGGGTTTAAAAGGGTGACATGTACATTTAGTCACTGATGAAATGATATAAAACATTGCTGGGCCTAATAACCCAAGTGCAATTTTAATGATCATTGAAGTAGAAGGATCCAGTCAGAAGTAGTGAACGAGTCTCGCATTTGATTTGTCTATTCACGTGGGTGTTAGCGGCAGATCATTTTCAAGGGCAACGCTGTTGTTATAATGAGCAAATAAGTTTAGTGCGAGTTAAACGCAGGAACTGGGCTGTATTCTACGTGGATGTCATTTTTGTAAAGGGGCATGCAGGGGTCAAGCTCTCCCACACCACCTGAGCTGAAATTTGATTGCGAACAGGAGCGTTTCCATCGCGGCCGTAGGTTTTAACAAACACAATTAGCAGTGTTTGTGGGCGGGAGGCCAGCGAAGGGTCACCATTTGCTGCTTGAGACTTGATAGTCAGCACAACAAAAGTGACTCAACAAAAAATTGAGTATTGAAAAAAAAAGTATTAAACTATTTTTGTTTTTAAGTTTAACCCCTAGAAGCTTGTGCAATATGCATTTTACCATGAAATGTTATTTATAGCTATGACGTTTTGGAAAAAATATCACCTGTTACTTAACCCTAAACCATTTACATGACTAAATATATAATTATATTACTATTCTGAAAATCCGAAAAAAGAGTATGTGAAATCTCACATTTAAATTTTTTTAAGATCACCTCAACATGTGAATGATTAGTCTTGCGTATGTCTTCATATAAATAAAAACAAAAGACGGAACGCCATCTTTACAAATTCCTACCCGCTTATGTAATTTGTAGTCAGATATACAGTAGAGTCAATTTTACGAGCCACAATTAGATCCACTCACTGAAGTCAAAGGTCAAAAGGTCACCAGGAACCGCTTGAGGTTAAGTTTCTTGCCCAAGGAAAGTTTGATACAGGCCCCGTCACCACTCTTTACGACTATTCCATGACCGGAGTGAAAGTCAATGTAATCTGCTCGCGATAGGTACGGTGTCCTGGCTCGAGAACCAGCGTGGCAGAGACGCCGGCCAAGTCGCAGTAACAAGATGCTCGGGGGGAAAGAGTTCAAGTGTAGGAATTGGCTGGCGACCCCTGCTTGGAAAAAGTCACAGTGTACAGTGGAATCATCTTTGAACACCCTGAGATCATCAATTTATCAGGTGAAGAGAGAATGTCTGCTTCACTATTAAAAGGCTTTCACTTCTTTTTACACTTGTGAGGCAGTCAAGAATGTTGATGCTATTTTATTGATAGTATCTATTAGTTCCAATGGGGGGGGGGGTTCATATTGTATTGAATTTGTTAATAAAATCCTGTATCCTAACGGCGATGTCATAACGAAACGTGCTTGAAAAGTAGCTGTGTTATTTTCAGCCGCGATGGTGTATTTTGTGCGCACATGCTCACCGCCGTCACCAGGATCATCTTTGAAGCTCTCAGGGTTGCACCCGCGTGGGTGCCAGTGTCCGCACGGGAGTCATGTTTCCTTGGCAGGCTGGGGGGGGGGCTTTGAGCCACAGGGAGGTTACAGCGGGAGGACACGGAGGCCATCACGCCTGCGATGTGTTACGGGCACCTGTTGCAAATGCATTCTCCTCTGCAACTCAATCACAGGTCAGACAAGGAAAAGAAAACTGTTATTCCACAAAGCCGCTGTCAAGCAATTTTCAATTCATTGGAAGGGCACAAAACGCTTATTATTTAGATCGCTTAATGAAGCCTTCACCGTATGTTCGCCCCCTGGTGGTTGATTGGCTTTCACCTCATTTTGAAGAAAATATTTTTCAAGTACGATCAAAAAGGGAATAACATCCAACGCGATCCGTTACCGACAGATCCAGCTGATGTTTCGATGCGCGATTTTAGATGACATCCAGTTAACACAACTGACAAGCATGCCATTGCCTAAAATAGGGTTGAGGCGATCTGCCTGAAATGTTGCTGTGGCAGCTCTGTGCAGATGTACAGAACAATCATTTGGACCACATGACGACCATGCGCTGCGGCGTTGCAGTGCAACAAAAAACCACCATGTCTTAAACATGGCGCCATTTGTGGTTCTGAAGAGAACTTTATGGTTTTAAAGTGCATAATGAGCAGCTGGGTGTGTTTACCACTGGTTGTTGGAATAGTTAAAAGCAAGATGGTAACTCCCTATGACCTTGTGACTCTCCACCTCATGGATATTTCAGGAGAGATATTACAAAGAGCGAATCCGGTCAATTGGAAGATTAGCGGCGATATACCAAGCGTGCCGTGATAAAAATTTGATTGAATTGTGCAAAAGGTCATATTTTTTGGGGAAACGGTGCAGCAGCACTTGTAGACAGGCAATAAAACAATTCTCCCAGGCATATATTCTTTACTGCCACCAGGTGGCCATGTGGAGCAAACCAGAAGGCGCTACAATGACAATCATAACGCTGAACCTTTTTGTGGACACAGTCAAAGCATCATGATTTGACACATGCATAACATGAAAAATCGTAGCAAACTAAAGGGAAATGTGCTTTCGGGAGTTTGCAAACATATTTTCTAAGGTTGTGTTAAACTTATAATCATATTAATATCTAGTATTGGAGTGCTCGTGTGGATTGGTGGGTGGCGAAGAATGTGCCGGCAAACTGCATGAACTTGTTTTCTTTGAAGTGTTGTGGAATAGGCCCGGATAGGGAGTACCGGAGGAGACCACCTCAAGGTCGGTGAGGACCGAGAACAACAGCACGTCTATGTGGCCGGGCTTCGAGGGGAAAACCCAACCGCCTGACCTCGGCGACACCTGGACGGGGAGGAGATGGCCATCGACCAATCATCTCACAATATTTTGCATGCTTTAATATTCATATTGTGTTTCTTTAAAACTGGGCAACCCGGAAGAATGTGTCGTCTTTTGGTGGTCACAAAAACGCACGGGTTTTAGTGTGAGGGACCCGGGACCTGGGCCTGTATTAGTGCGCTTTGTCAGGAATAAATAATTGGTAAATTTGGTCTAATTGATCTACTGGTCTTCTCTTTGACAGAACGAACTCGCAAAATTGCTAGGTGCGCCAGTGTGTGGATTAGGACATAGCAATTTATGTGTTAAGTGTTGATCGCAATTTGGAGTCAGATCAATAACTAAAATCCGTAACCTAACAAAACGAAAAAATTTAAAATCGCCACTGTAATCACCAGTCGGCAAGCAGCAGCGCCAACAATTTATTAAGCATCAGACTGCGCGCGTCTCCATAGTCCCAGTGCAAATTCAACGTATCAATAGATACGAGCTGAATTCATTTGCAACTTGTGTGAAAGTAATCTCCGTTGTCAGCCATAATGAATCAATGGTGATAATGTGCGCTCGGAAGCCTTATTGGGAGTTAACAAGCGACGTACATTCATTATGACATTAATATTTCAACGCGTCACACCCAAGGCATTACTATAATTCCAAGCCCCTGGAAGATTTGCAGTAATGATGATGCCCACGGTTCAATGCATTACAATCCCCATCAGGCAGCACATAACGCATTAGCTCCTCGAGGGCCTGCAGTGCTAACGCTGAAATGCGCCGCCGGCTCGGCAACACCGCACATTCACACTGCAACCATTCATACTAATTATGTGCGAGCAAATCGAACTGCGTTTGTATTAATACATCAGCGGTTGAGTTGGATTCCCTCGGGGCAAGTCCAGCTCCGCCCCACACTACTGCGTGTCTGGCATACTTGACAGCACGTAAAAACCTGGCGAGAGGATTGTCCGACAACTTCGGTCCAACCTAGGGTGGTCAGCAAATTAGCAAAAAATAAATGAATAAATGATTTGGAAAAAATTGGACAATCTATGTTGGTCTATCTTTTAACAGAATTTTTAAGAGTGTAGTTTTTTTTTTTTTTTAAATTGTGTAATTGGAGTAAGGACTGTGCCATATTTTTCTCACATTTGCAAAAACACGTGGTTGGAGTTAATCTAGTTTGTCTAATGCGTTTACGCGCAATAAAAACTCGAACATAATTGGTAAATAATGTTACCATTTAATCTTGCTTCATAACATTGGCAGCGCAAGTGAAGGGAAAGGAAACTAAGTTACATGTTTCAACTTAACCAAGGCAAACAAATAGTAACGGGGAATTAAAAATCATGCAAGAAAAACAACAACTGAGCTTTCTGTCAGGAGAACACGGTCCTTCTGATCAGTTCATTCTCTGGGCTTGACCTCCCGGATTCTTGCCTGTTGGTAAACATTCATGTTGGGTGAACTCTTGCCCTGCCCGCCATGCTGTAAAAACGAAAATACTGTTCCTACCGACCAGCGTCGGCGCCAAAAGCAACTGGCACACCGAGGTCATTTTCACACCTCGGGTAGATATCGTACACCCACGTTGGCAAAGCGCTCTCATGCAAATGCGCTGTAAAGTTTCAAGTATCCACATCCTGATTAGTCAAAGCTTATTAAATCCATGTTTAGTTTCCCATAAGCGGGCAAAAGGCCTCATGAATGTTTTTACAAAAACAAACCCTCAATCATGTTTGAATACACACTTCAGTGCTCTCATTTTTTACTCAGTGAGAGCATTTTCCATCGGTTTTTACTGCCGAGTTCCGGTATGGCCGTGCGTCGCGTGAAGATGGGAAGGGCGGGCTGGGCAAGGACACTTCGTATGAGCCCTTGTAGATTTTCTTAGTGGCTTGTAAATAAAACCTCCAGAATTCCAGAGTGAAATATTCTGCCAAGTATGACTTCACCTCCTCACTGACACAATTTATGATTTTTTTTTTTTTTTTGGTCAAACAATTTACAATGGCCAGGGCCAAGCAGGCCTCAGGAAGCAGTTTGGAAATGAGACGCCGCCACGCTCGCCAGCAGAGTAGCTGAACAAGTTGAGTCATTCACTCACAGTCTGATCATTTGTTTGGACAAACTATGCAAAGGCAAATTGGAGTGGATAATATGCGGTCAGTAGCTGTGCGCAAGTTATACTCTATATCATAGAAAGAAATTGGCCAACTCATACAAGACCATCTCGTGGTGAGTGGTGATATTACAACTTAAAATGTAGATTTTTATCTTTCGCAGATTTCTTTTGGCAATATTTTTTCATTCCTAGGTTTTCATGGGTTGATTTTCCCCACTTTTCTCGGAACGTTCATCAGTGTAAAGACCGCGGGGGTCATTCCTGATGTATATCGTCGATTCCGACGCAGAGCGTTTTATTTTTTTGTACTTCAAGTGAAAAAGTATTCCTCATTTTGCTGATGTGACTGCCCTTAAGGCCTACGCTCCATCGTGACACCTCCATGAATAATGGTGTTGTTCACCATTTCCCTGTTCAAGGATGCTCATTAGCAGACGGAGCAGCTAATCTGGTGTCGGGGTCCTGATAACTGCCCTCGCTTGGCGTCACTCAAATAAATTGCCGTTACTCCCTGTTAAAAGCCGGCAGTAGATAGCCGTATCAGGAGACTGGCTGCAACGGGGGAGACAGAGTGTCCGGCTCCAAATGACCTCCTGAAATAGACGAGGGCCTCAAGGCCCGACAGCCAAAGCAAAGCATCCAAGACGGACGGGACGGGGCATTCTCAGGAAGAGCGTGTCATCGCAACCATTGCCCTTAATGGTGTAGAGATATGCCAGGAAGGCGGCAGATATTCGGTGACCTCTAACCCCAAATGATCACGTGCTTCTCCAACTGACCACAGACAATTCTGGACCAGAGTGGAATCGATTGGACGCTCTCGAGCAGATGGTAACATTTTGTCTTCGTAGTAAGCAACAAAGGCCAACAGTGAGCCTGCGAGGCTTGTGAAATCGGGGCTCGTGTTTATTTTGCTCCCGACCGAGTTCAAGGCTAGCTTCTCCACTATTCAACGAGCCATTGTTTTCCCTAAACACCTTCGGGTTCAGAACATCCAGACGGCAAGAATATTTGTGTTTTCTGAAATTTGGTGATATAAGCCCGGCCGGGGTAGGGCTTAGCCAGCCTATCATCCTCCTCCACAAAGCATAGTTCCACTTCATCCATCCACAACGCCGGCTTGGGGAAGGCTAATTACCATCGCTAATGGTCAACTTTAACCGCTAGGCTCCAAGCAACGTCAATAACATGGAAGAACAGCAGGCGCTGAATCGTGTATTGAAAGCGAGTCGTCCCGGCGTACGATTAATGGCCCGCTGCTCCAGGCGGCGTGAGATCAAGTGAGTGAATGAACCTCGGGAAGAAAACATTATTGCAAACCCAGATGGAAGGTCGGAGGATTCCGGACATACCTGCAGCTCACATAAAAGATACGAGGCGTGATTTGATGTGGCGTGGCAAATAACTAACATCGACGAGGATTTCACCATGCACAGAAAACATTGTAAAAGTTATAACAAAACATATGGAGTCGTCTTTTTTCTCCCCATGTCCATGACAGACGCAAAAGATTTATACCCTAACTTTGGCTTGAAGGACAACTTGTTTCACTTAGGATTTTGGAGGAGGAGACAAGTATTCAAGCTTTGAGGAAAGGCCTGTCAAAGACAAACGTTCTGTTGTTATGCATCCGGCCGGGCACCATCAAAAGAAGAAATACAAAACTAAAGCAACTAATCTATGGCCGGAGTACAATATGAAAGATGAGATAGTCACTCAAAACGGAAGATGTCTCAAAATATTATCTTCATAACGCTGTGCGCCAAAGGGACGGCAGGAACAGTCGCTGATTAAAGTCCTTGAAGTGCAACGACTCCCAACTATCTTGGAGGAAACCACGGCTCGCCTGCCAGTCTGGCGCTCGCAGCCTCCCCGTGTGACCTTGGTCCATAGAGCCTCAAAATAGGTGGTGCAATGCCAAGTCAGTCACCGGCGCTTAAAAGACGTGGCAAGGAAGTGTTGGAAGAAGGGAGAAGCCAAATAAAAGTCATTACTCTCGAAAATGTGCTTCCCAAACAACTCGGATATATTTTCCCACTGATTATTAAGATTTATTAAATCATGAAAAACGATTGAGGAAAAAGCTGAAATTTGGTTTAGGATGGTACTGTCAGAGAAGTTTTGATTTGTTGTGGTTGTTGTTAGCGCTGGTGTCAGCCTGCGCGACATCATACTAAGACAAGCTTCCTAATTTAGCATCATGACAGCGAAGCTAACTGTTAGCGACACATCAGTAGTGCACACCTCTCACTAGAACCTCTTGCTCAATCAAAGCAAAGAGCTCGATTTAGCTTCTGCGGTAGAATCGAAAACACATCGAACGTTTCCCTCAGAGGGCCATTATGACTGTCAACGTCTTCTATATATACATCCAGTATAGGCTACACAACAAAATGATGAATAACTAGAGACGAGTAAAAACTGTTCAAATAGTTTAAAAAAAAAACGAATGGTAATAAAAATTGCTAGCAATATCTCTATTTTTGAAAAGTGAAGACAATTGGTAATTTTAGCAATGACACAAAGTCGATGCAAAATTTGCCACATCAAATGATGCGGCGGGCCGTATCTGGGGCCCCGGGCCTCGGGTTTGACACCTATGATATAGTAATGAGAGGCACAAGACGAAGCCAGAAAGCGAGGGATTTCCCAGCATATCACCCCCTCAAGGTTATTAGTGTTTTTGTTACAGCCTCCCTCTGTCCTATAAACAATAGCTCTCTTGTGTCACTGAATCAAACAGGGCCCGTTGACGAGTCTCTTAGGCATCGGGCCGGCTTGCCAGAACTCGGTGGGTCGGTCGGGGAACTGCCGCCGTGCCGTGCCGCGCCGTGCCGCGCCGCGCCATTTGTCATGCGGTATATTTACAGCCGATGTCAGGCCAGGGGTGGGTGGACGCGAGACGTCTCCGCTCTGCGCCTGGCGTCCGCCGAGTCAGAGGCTCCCTCCCCTCATTCATCTGTTTACTTTCTAAATATGCCTCTGTTTGGACTTGCATCAGTGGGGAGACAATATCTAAGAAAACGAGGAAGGAAATCTGTGGAAAACAAAGGAAAGGGAAAGAAACCCTATGTGATAGAGACTGCCTCTCGCTGTTCCTGATTACGGGCGATTTGCGCGGCGCTTGGCGCCATCAAAATCAGCCATCCAGGCCGGCCGGCCGGGCAGCCCGACTGCTCGTGACGCTAGAAAATAACAAGTAGGGGAAATATTTCAGTGTTTACGTCTTTTAGATGAATGTTTGTGCTTTGAAAAGCAGGAGGGGGAGAAGAAAACAAACAGCTTTAGTCGTTACGAAACTTGTTTTGTATGCCAACTGGGCAATATAATTGCTGTGATGCAATATTTGCTGCATGTTTTTCTTACATGACACATTTCCGCGCTGTATTACTTCACAGCAAGCGGGGAACCCTATCGCACATGAGATCTTATACAATGCCTCTCAAAGTGATTTGTGAGCCCACTTCCTTGGAAAGAAAGGGTTAGGGTTAGTTGTCTGAAAATCCATTTTCAAAATTCGACTGACTAGGAGTCACCATCACACCCTTGTTTGCGAGACGATGCTCTGACTCACTCATAGTTGAGTTGGTAAAAGTACAAAAATTAAAAAAATAGTAAAAATAAAAGTTAAGTCACAATTCCTGGTAATATTTTTATGGCAAACAGTCCTCGGTCATAAATTAAAAAAGATAAAATGAAAAACAGTGTTAACGCTGAGGATCTTCCGTGTCATCAAGCGTGAGAAAATAAAATGTTCGACAGTATTCTTTTATGACTTTGGGAGTGTTTTATCACCGTGTTTACAAAGACCGGCTAAATAATGACAGCACCAATGGCGCCACAATCTCACCTGACGCGTTAACTCCCAACACAACTATGAAGGAGGCCGGTGAGTTGATATCAAAACTAGAGATCCGAGCTCCAAAACTTTTATCGTACATGCCCAGTTTACGGTGCAGTAAAAAAGCCCGGCAAATGGTTTGAACCCATTATTGTATGTCATCAAGATTAAAATACAAAATGTTTAGATATCATTTTTGTATTTGTACGATTGTACTCATCCATACTGAGATAACATAATGTTTGGGTCACAGAAATAAAACGGTATAAGTTGAGGCATTTGCAAATTGGAACAATTTTTCATTTTTTTTTTTAATTAACTTGCTAAGATGACAGATGCTCAATTTTCACCCCCCAGGGAAAATCTTTCAAAATGACATTTTTCTAAGTTGTCTGATCATCTCTTATCTTGTGGCTTTTTTTTTTAGGTGACGAAATGATTTATAACACATGCGCTTCAGCGTCTTATTACCGACTTTGTTTTGGATTGGAACGCAGCTTTTGATTCCAAAATTCTTCAAATTCCACATCAAAAACTTCCAAATTGTTCGCAAGCAGCCAAATCCTGTCGAATCAATAATATTTGTTATCTCGTTCATATGCTGCTAAACCAGTAATGCCTCTGTGTTTTATGTCACCACAGTAACTCTATCTAATCTCGGTCGAAAAGAACATGAACGCCATAAAAACAACACGACTGGCTGGAGTCTGAGGCAAGAGTGAAGAGAGAGAGAAAAAAAAAATATCAGCGGTAGATTTGAAACAGGAAGAGCGTGGCGTCAGTACAGGCGGGAGATAAGAGCACTGCGCTGCATACACAAACACAAGCTTTCTGTGGCTGAGCGACTCCCCACTCTTGGTAGCTGTCCTTTCCCCACGGTCAGACTCGGTCGGGAGCACGGGCCACCACCCAGCCCTGCACGCAGCAGATCCAGAGTCCTGATACACCCTAACTGACTCCAGGGGGGGGGTTTAAAGGGATTTGTGCAAGTCCAGAGAACGGATGGCCTCAAACAGGAAACCCTGGGGGGGGAGTGATCTATGCTGCCTTTTGGACCTTCTCGTCTAAACGTCAACACGAGTTGAAGGTAACTGAAGCCACCGAGTCAAACCTGCCACGGTTTGGAACCGTTGAGGGGCACGGAAGGCCGAGGAGATGCCATTTTGCTCATAAAAAGAGGACATTGAGCACTTCTATTGAAAGCACGCTTCAAATCCTATAATGGGAAAATCCGGAGTCAGTGCATCTCACATGGATGCGTGTTATGAAAGAAGCAGCTTGGGCACGGGACAGAAGCATCCCAAAGTTGCTCGATGTTCAATTCCTTCTTAAAAGCTTTTCTAGTTTGCTAACGCCAATGTGCGACGTTTTATTGAACTGGCAGCAGCAAGTAAACCTTCCAGAACTGAGAGGTGAAGGCTGGGAATCCTAGCCGGTCGGGTTCATAAAAGCGGCCGGGTGGGGCAGTGTTTTTCCAAGCGCTCTCTGTGATGTTTGAGCGAGAACTCACACAAGCCTTCACTATGTTGAGGCCCTTCAGGATTGCCGGCTGCTTCGGCTACAGTACGACTTTCTCTCTCTCTCTATCTATCCCTTCCTCTGTACCAAAATATTTCATTGCCTTTTTTCCCCCTAATCATACGCAAATCTGATCTCTTGTAAGGCGAAGGACAATTTTTTTGTCTGAAAGAACATCTAAGTAGCTCAAAGAAGGACAGGGGCATCCTCATATTAGTCTGCACGGCTCGGCAAAAGACCAAAAAAGAAAGATTAATAACCGTCGAGTCGACTTAACTGAGTCATCTTTGAAAAAGTATTCATTATTCACGGAGCCATGATCACAGACTGTTTTGTCTACTTTGTAAACAGTAAATTCTCCTCCATGGCTCCCATTAGCGAAACAAGTGGCTGGTTCTCATCCCGCGCTGTGTTTACAGACAGACTTGGACTAAGTGCTTACAGAAAATTTATTATGTTGAGCTTTTAAACCCAGACACTTTTAGAAAGACCCCATAACAAATCTCAACTCGTGAACTGATCACTGGAAAGGTACAATGAATCATAAATATCCTCAAACAGGAAGCGGCACAATGTAAACGTTCCTCCTCTCGGGGTCAGATAAGGCAGAGTGTCTCTCGCATGCGGCGATGGCGGAGGTATGACACCGCAACACTCTCTGGGCATCCCAAACATGCATTTCATCAAGTGGCGCTGATAGGTCCACGTCGTCGGACACTGAAGGTCCAGGAAGTATCGAAGGACTCCCGCTATGTTGTGTCTAGCAACGGGCTAGGTGACAAGAAATTCCGCTGACCTCTCACTTGGGACGGGGTCAGCAAAAAAAGCACGGCGAGAGCCTGAGTGATAGGGAGTTCATGTCACTAGAAAAGTTTGTCCTCTTAAAAGATCAGCTGACTTTCCATCCCAAAGACCTTTGACCTGTTCATTCTTGGCCTAAAGTGCGGCGGCGTCTCTTCAGACACTTTTATCTGTCAATCGGACCCGTGAAGAAAGTCGAACAGATTGGAGACGCAAGTCATACGGGGCAACGGTCAGGGAATGGGGCGGGAAAAAAAAGAAGAGAAGTTTTGTTCAGACAATTCTGAAGCGTTCTGTGTTTTCAGCTCAGGGTCAGAACGGATCTGTCGTGTATAAAGATGTGGCGCGCTTAGATAGTGCTGTCTGCACATGCTGGAGTCGGAGCTCCTCGGACTGCAGATAAGACTGGGTGGGACGGTTCCAGTGTGTGTGCTTGTGTGTGTGACAGAGAAAAAGAATGCTTGCAGAGCCAAGAGAGTCATGAAGGAAAATAGCTCGGCTGTGGTCAAAGTCCTGCAGTCCTCGCTTGGCTAATGCTAACGCCTGCAAAAGTGTAAAGGTTTGGGCTTGACGGGTTTCTTCACCGATTGCAGGCAGCTGAGCGAGTGGGCACTGTCGCCGGCAACTGCCTTGAATTCCACCAGGGCGACACGGAGTTATTCCCAGACCAACTGCGAGATCTAATCCGGTGTCTCCAGTGCTTCCTCGGTCCTAAGCTTCGTGCCTAATGTGCATTCCCAGAAAACCATTAAGAAGAAGACATCTAAGAATCATCTGAAATAGATTGGGGAGAAGTTTGGGAGACCGAATCGGGTGGACTGGATTGAACCGGGTCTGCAGTTTGCATACCAGACGGCAACAACAGCATTTATTTTTTATTAAAAAGAGTCTGAATATAAAAATAAACCGTAAGACAAGAAATGTATTGTTATTCCACCTCAACACTCTCAAGCCAGACCACGACGGTGGAAAGTGATTGTTGCACTGGCGTACTAATGGAACCTTGTCATTACCCAACAATTTTACAGCAGCCAGTCAGACTGTATAATTGCATGATATCGGCATGACAACCATTAAGGCTGACGGCCATTCATATCAATTAAAGGCAACATAACCTGCTCAGCGAAAGACCAAAGGTCTGATGTCCAATTTTTTGTTTTCACGAGTCAGCGGTAATTGATTCATTTGGATGGAAAGTAAACAAAATATATTATATTTTGTCATTCGTTAAGGCTATTATGGGCGGAGCACTACATTTCAATTTGACAGCTAGTATCATAAAAGAACACAATGCTGTTTGATATCAAACATTGTCGAAGCAGGATTTTCAAAGCAAATTTCGGGACACTGTGGCTCATTGATCTGCGCCCCGGGGCACCTCGGCGCAGACTGTTGATGTGAGCGGCTCTTTCTTTGCAGAGCCGGGCAGATTTAAGTGGTGCCACAGTCAAGCGGCCGGGATGTGCAGTGAATACAGTCTGCGAGATAAACAGTGCCTTGTTGAGCCATTTCTTTGCCGCTGCTGAGCCAGCTGATAACAGCGGCGGGCGGGAGGGAAGGCGGGAGGGAGGCTGGGCGGCTGGCTCTCCCTCCGAGGCGCTCGGAAAGGCCGAGGGAGGGAGGGGGGCAGACACTCTGGCAGCGACGGCCTTTACTCCCCGCTGCCGGGCTAATCTGGAGCCTTTCTTTTTCGCTCGCTCTTCACAAAGCGCGACGATGCGGCCCGCAATATTGCGATTGTACAAACGCAAATGTGTATTACAATCAACAAAACGAGCTGGTCGCATAGCTAGTTTTACCGCAAGCGGTCGAAAGCCGGGAGTCAAAGTGCTCTCGGCAAGCTGTCGTCTCATTGTCTTGGCCCGGCACCAGTCGCTGGAGTAATTGCAGCAGTGCGGCATTGTGGGGAATGCTTTGCATTCCGACTTTCACAAAGACGTTTTTCTTCTTTCTCTCCCTCACGCTCGAAAACGACTCCAACGCAATTGTTTCCTCAGGGATGCCGAGGTGAGGTCGTCACGGATGTCGACATCGGGCGCAACTTATGTTGAACTCTCCAGTCTTCAATAAATGAAAAAAAAATCTTCCCTGCTCATCTTTGGGCCTTCGACAACAGCCGTCAATGTAATTAGACAACGCGACTCTCGGAAGCATCTCGCCAGCGTGAGCATCGGCAATCAATAACGTAGGAATGTCTTCCCCAGAACCCATGAACACTCCGCCCCCCCATCTTCCATGACGACCCCACCCGTTTTGTGAAGGGCCCACATCTGTTTTCAATATCGTTGCCTCTGTGCTGGAGAGTTACACAATCCTCATCAAGCGTGTTTTTTCCCCAAACAGAAACAATCACAAGTATGGATGAGGACCAATAGCAACACTCTTTTATGGTACAAGAACAAGATGTCACTGTGATCAGTGAGCTCGGAGGATGTGTTTCATCGTTGTGTTGTTTGGAATGCGTGCGCCCTGCAATCCGACTGTTGACAATTCCTCACTCCTGCATTGCAAAAAAAAAATATTTTGTAGGCCTTAAAGGGTCGTTATGAAACGATATTAATTTGGCCATATTTTTGTGGCCTGCCAATTCTTGAGATTTTCATTTGCGGCTATACCCGAATCTATTTCGAGGTTAGCTGGCTAATTCCCGAATGTTCCTGCCATTTTTCTTCTAAGTTGGACTAGGGGTTGGTCCGCACATGTGGATGATCTCTTCCCATTTTCCCGAGTATCCAATTAAAAGCGTCCACCAAACAAACACCCCGAGTAATGAGGTGCTTCTTTGTATTTTAACAATGCGCTTGAAAATATTCAAGCCATCTGGCCAGGCCCATTAAAGTCAACTGTCTCAGTGGGAAGCTCTTCCTCACATATGGGAATTCTCACGGCTGCACCAGGAAGGAGCCTCCATAAAATATCGTTACAGTCCAGATAGCCCGAATCGTACATTACACAAGGTGCCGTATATCAAGTGGATGACAGACATTTTTTTTGTCACACCCTTACTTAGACGGGACTCAAAATAGCTGCCAAATTGCTGCGTCCGACCATAATTGGAATGTGATTAGCACTGTTCCGTGTTTGTTGGGCCAGCGAACATTCTTCGCTAGCTTCTGAGCTTCATAGCACCGCATCTCCTTCCGTCATCACATAAACCATAAACCTGTCTCGCTTTTACTTGATTGCATACTTGCCAAACAATGCCCAAACTGGTTCTTTACTGGCGCAGACTATGATTCAGCCCAGACGGAAAAAAAAAAACGCCACAATGGACTGACCTTAATGAGTAAGATAAAGTGAGTATGTCACAGGAGCCGCGGGGTGATAACATTTATGACCCGCTTTGTGCTTGGGGGCGGTGCTCCACTGGTGCCACTTTGTCTTGGACACGCAAGCCGATAGAAGTACAGTTCTCACAACCAAGTGCAAGCTCACTCGGCACGGTCGCGCGTATCAAGTCCACCCGTTGAGTCACGCCCGACGGTTGAGAGAGCTGCCGGCGGTATCTGGGTCATCGGACCCTGACGATAGCGAGGAGGCTAGCGTCAGAACCTGCCGACTCGTTTGACACCGTTTGAGGTTTCTGCTCCCAAACGGGATTCGATCTCGGTTGCAATTCGGGCAAAACTTTGCCGACTTCAAGTCCGGCCCGCGCCAGCCGAGACTCCAAATACTAAATGGCCGTGTCGCCAGTGCTCTCTGCGCCTGCCGCTGAGTCGACTGAGGAAATAATGAAGCGCGCAGGCTTGTTTGATTTCCTCTGGAGACAGCTGAGTGGGAGTCTGATCCTCATTCAGCTCTGGCTCCCCGCTAACCCAATCTCTCCGTCTCTGACCTACAGACAGTGTCTGCGCAGGCCTTTTTAGGAGCCATCTATGCACTGTGATTTATTGTAAATTAAAACGCTGGGAGCTCGCTAAATGCCCTCCCTCTCCGACTACCTGGCCTTGCTCCATCCAGTCTGGGCTGGATTCCATTTCCTCTCATGTCAATGTTGTTGCTATTGTAGCGGACCAATCGTTCGCATGAAATTGTGTGTTTTCAAGGGGAAGGAGCATTGAGCCCTGACGTTTTGTGGCGCAGAGTCATCACGCTAAAATTAGACAAGGGGGCATATATGAATATTATACGCATCTACCGCAGTATGTAGTAGTCTGCCGTTCGAGTGCTTTTGGCTGCATTTCACCACGCTGCGGTAGCCATATGCAGTAATTAGGGGTGCGTGATATTATAGTGCAGCCGCTCAGGGAAAGTCATGAGAGCGAGCGAGCGAGCGAGCGCACAACCCAGGCAGTATTCTTCTTCTGGGAAATCAGCAGCTTGGACCAACGAGCACGGAGGCAGTCGGCGCTGATGTGTCTTGGCAGGCCGAGCGAGATAGGGGCAACGTAGTCATCATCATCATCATCTGGCCACACATTCCGAGCCTATCTGTGCAGTAAACTGGATCTTTTTCTCCCTCTTATCAGCCGTGAGGAATTTTTTTCAGCGCGGGCCCTCGCTCTCAATATCTCATTGGATTTTTTTTTTTGGGTTTCTCCCTCTTCCTGTGCCTTCTTCAAACTGACACAAAGCAGAAGCGGTTAATGGTCATTAAGATAAGGGAGCGAGGAGATGGTAGGCGGCTTCTAAATCCAAACAGCTCACATGCACACTGCGTCACCATGAAGGGAGGCCCCGTGAGCCCCTAGCGAGCAGCGTTCACACGCACGATGTAGTCCATAACATTCATTTCTTTAGCTTTAGCAATATATAGCCACATGTGCATTTATCGATTCGGGTTTGATTGATTTATAAAATGTAGGTAATCCCCGCAAAGGTTTTTATAGAGCACTTGGAAAATAATATTTCACCTCTCTGGCTAGCTCATATTGTGAGTCGGTCTTATTCTATTTTCAAAATGTAATAAATTTCATAAAAACGCTGGCTTTATAGGAGTGTTGATCTGGTTGTCACGGCAACAACAACAGACAGAGGCCAGTGGATGCTTGACTGACAGTCGAACGGCTTATAGAAAAGCGCAGATCGCGCCGTATAGTGTGTCAACACAACAGCGTGTGATGACTTGCCACCAAGCCTTACGCAAAATGCTCGACGTTAGCTTACAACTACACAGCATTCCGTATATGGCTCCAAATGACTGCACGTGGCTGTGTAATTATCGCTTCGGTCATAGGACATGACTTTTTTGAAGCGTACGGCTGAACATAGGAGCTCCTGCTTCAGTGCACAAAGTGTTACATGACATTTGCACCAGTGCCAGAGGCCCTAAATCTTAAAAGTGTTTCATCCCAGTTGGAGTTTCCATTGGTAATCTTCCACTGCTGCCGCCGCGGCTATGTAGCAATTAAGGCCAGAAGGGGCGGAACCAAACAGAAATCCAGCGCACACTCAGTATTCAACTTCAATTTCGACAGTCATAGAAGGATTCAATAAGTTGGTAAGTAATACAAAACTTTGTCATTTCAAACGCTTAGTACACTGAGGCAAGTCATAAAAGTGCTCGAGTGAATTTGCCTCCAATTCCGCTAAGCTCCAGATGAACTCCAGATAAGAGTGCAACGTTGCCACAGAGCTGCATGTGATCACGCAGCAGACACGCAGGAATGCATTTTGTCACTCGTCGTGCGCACACACAATCCCAAGCACTAATTATTGGCTATCTTACCATCAGCGTGGAGGATGGCAGATGTGCGTCTTTCAGAAAGGCAATCTCCACAGCCAAAGCTAGCATCAAAATTTCCATCCAGAGGAACTTTTATTTTCCTCTGGTGTGAAAGTCGAGAGTTCTCCTGGAAGGACAACGGCATATGCAACATTTGTAAAAAGCCAACTTTGAATGTTTATGTTTGAGTTGTGATGATTTTGCATATTTAGATTGTGAACTCACCTTGAGCAAGCATCTCGTTCCACTTCCTTAAGTGCTGCACTCGCTGCTAGCGTTTCCTTCAGCTGTCCAGGTTCTCCCCCCTCTCTCCACTCATCCAAACCTTTGGCCACAATGCACCTGGAAGGAGGCCAGTGTTGCTGTTAATTTGGCCTCATTATTAAGTTAAATACAGCACAGGCCGCGCGGTGTTGCATGGAGCTAATGAGCAGCGCAAATCTGGCTGAGCTACTCGCAGCCTCCCTGCTCGAGTTATTACATAAATTAGAGAGTGGAAAATGACTCCGGGGTTGTGGAGGCATTAATTGAAGACATGAATGAAGCTGCCTCTGATCAGAGTCAACCCCAAACTCTGACTGGGAAGATTTCAGACCTCATCTAGCAGACTGAGCGGTCCGATTTGGGAACAGAGCGTCCTTTTGCTTTAGCAACATCCGCATGTCAAGGACGGAATGTTGTATTCAGAAGCTGAACCGCAGTAAACAAAACGTCTTGACCATCTACGATGATGAATAATTGTCCAACCGCATCTATTGTACTTCAGTTTGTGTTTAGATGAACTAGGGTGTGTGTGTGTGTGTGTGTGTAGTAATCTCTTTTTGCTCTGTTTATTCATTAAGAGGCTTTGTGGGTGGCAGCATTTTTGTGCAACCGGTCTTGTATATAGAAAGACCCTGGAAGTGACACTAAAGTAAAAGTACAAGTGGAAAATTGCTTTGGTAGAAATTAGTCACCTTGTAGAATATTACAGGAGTACCTAATTATTAAAATTATTTTTTTAAATATTTTTTTATTAAATATACTTAAGCATTGAAGTAAAAGTACTGTTATTCAAAGCACTGTTACTATCCTGTCATTGTATCTCGAAATTTTAGCTCACATGCCTACAAATATCATCGTAATATGCTCAGAGTTGAAATGTGTCAATATAGAGCTGCTAGCCCATCGACGGCGTTTCGCATCGCGTGTCAGCTTTAAGCTAGCCGACTTTGAAAGAGAAAGTTGACGTGGTTAGTTGAAATACACACATGTAATTCTCATTGACATTGTTTAGCTTGACAGGAAACTTCATCTGGGAGTGGCAATTAACATCTTGAAGCAAGTATTTGGCTTTTTTTGAAGTATTGTTACTATCTGCCATCCTGCCACTTGGGAACTTCGCTGCCACCATGAGTAAACACGTGCACTACAAAAATATACACGAGAGGGGGGGGGGACAAACAAGAACCTTAAACCACCTGGACAAACTTAAAGTGCTCAAATAGTGCAAAAACACACACTTATAAGGCCTAAAAATGTTCAAAGCTGTCCACTGCTCCGGCTAGTTTCTGTCTTTAGTAACGGCAGGGACTCTCTGTCATCTTGCAACTCAGTCAAGACCGTGAGAGCCTCCAAGGTTTAGGAGTTCCTATGTTTAGATGACTTTGAGGGTTTTTCTGTTGGAGCCGTCTCTAAACTGTCCAAACATGACCACACTGGCATTCATTTGCACTCCATCCCAATGCAGCTTACCCTGACCACACAGTGACAATGTTTTTTCTGGGCGATACGAAGGAGATAGCCGTCCAAAAAGTCTTTGAAACAAAACCGGCGGCTTACGGGGAGCTCAACAAGAGGCTCCGTTTTGATATTAAAAGAGAGGGAAAGTTCGGCTTGCTGTTTAGGTTTGGGCTGAACGAGGCTCCGAGAAGAGATTGGCCTCAGGTCGGACCAACTCGGGCGGGCGGCGGATGACCATGATGATGTCTCCAAAAAGGACATTGTGTTTCATTTCTCCACTCTTATAAGAGGACATATAAATTGAGAAATGTAGATCACTTGAGGGAAGTGTTGCAATCTCCGTTTCAGGTTGTATTTAAGTGAGCTTTGTTCCATTGCTCCACTGAGAGCCATCTGCCCTCGCTGCACAGGTTTAATTAAGCGTGTGCCTGGCGACAGCGTACAGCAAATTCCTGTCACAGTATTGTCCTCTCTCGGGCCCGCTTCTGCAGGAGAGCACTTAGCCATGTTTATAGCCGCGCAGGTTCAAAGAAAGGCCAGCAGCACAATAGAGTCGTACAAGTCGGCCGAAGCGCCGCTGTGACCAAAACAGCGAGGACTCAAAACAAAAAATATAAAAGGAACAACTTTGGAAGGAAATGACCAATCTCCAGTCTCCCTCGCGCTGTCATTCATTTGAACCCTGACAAAAACATTTCCGCATCAACAGGGGTTCCTACTCTTATTTGTTTTACTGCCACGAAATGGTAATTGCTATATTCGTCCAAAACATTGTCCAAAATATTTTCCAGGGGATCGAGTCGCAATAATAAGTTGTTGATGGGATACGCCTGTCGGGGTCAGCCATCGGCGTTGTAACAAGGTGCCGCGTGGTCTCGTTTCATGCTCGCTTCCCGTCATTGGAAGCAACATTTGTGCACTTTTGGCTGACTGTTGCAAACACGCAGGCCACATGAAAGGGATAAAACTGGAGTTTGGGCATTGAGTAAATGTTTAGCTAACACTGCTTCATCACCTGCTCAGCATTTAACTAAATAGCGGGCGAGCAGCAAATAAAGGCAGGGCCAGCGGTGGCCTTCTCACCCCCAAGCAGCCCCTATGACCCGTCCTTCAGACCCCCCCCCCCCCCCCCCCCCGTGCCCGTCCAATGCTTTAATCCAGCTAACCTTGTCAAAACCACCAAACCTCATTCAGAACAAGCAGATGACTCTGTGCACGCCAGTGGCACCTATAAATAGAAATTTCATTGAGGAGCAGTGGGCTGAATGGGAGGTATTGTAAACAGCGGGGCAGCCTAAAGCCTCTCGGGGGCTAACCTGGGAAAGTGATGGAAAGTGACGTGCTGCAGCCATGAGGCACGCAGTACAATAACAAAGTGACACCGCTGGGCCACCGTCCTTCACTTCACACGTAAAGGTTTTAGTTGACCTTGAACGTGCACAATAACCACAATGCATTCCTTCAGTTGAAGCAACAAATCATGGCGACTGATGGTTAAAGAAGAACCTCCAAAGTTGAACTCTATCTGTTCTGTGACGTTGGTCGATGACGGCCGCGGAAGCTCGTTTTCCGTTTTCAGGCATGTTTTTCCAGGAACTTTGGCTTCAACTCCACTTTTGCCAGTGTTTCCAAGGAAATCATTTGAAACACTCCGGTGATCAACTTCTGTCTAAATGGCAAAGAAATGTGTGAGGAAATAAAGTAGTTGTGCTGCTTTCTTTTTAGAAGAGCAGTTGCCTTCTCTCATTGGCTACGTTGACATGGGCAAATTTTCTTCCTTGGTCATTTCATTTCGGCAAAGTTGCTTTCATTGAGGCACCTATGCACTAAAGCATGGGGGAGAGAAGTGAGAGAGTGAGGACAAGAGCGGGAGGGAAGCTGAGCCACGTTTAAGCCACTCATTTGATTCACAATTCACACGCAGATCCCAGCCAGGGGGCAGGGATTTTGAGGAGGAGAGATCAGTAGCCAGGCTTAAGTTAAAATGTCAAACGCTTTACTTTGACTTCATGGAGAGAGAGAGAGAGAGAGAGAGAGAAAAAAAAAGACAGTTCAGAGACCCATAGCAAACCGCACGCTACCAAACATTTGCCCTCCTTTTTGTAAAGAAAAAAAATGAAGGCACAGGCTGGCTCTTTCACGGAGCTCTGACGGCCAGTGATACTCCATCATCACACTGCCACTAATTGGAGAAGTAGTGCTCAGTTATTTGGAAGAAGGTGCCAAACTCAATGAACCATTCAATGCAATCCTTACTGAAATGTAATCTAAATAGAAGGCCTGGCTTCACAGAAAAAAAACAGGGGGTATGCACACAAAGTTTCAACTGAGAAAAAAAAAAAAAAAGTGACGTAGTACTACGGCTGACCTATGAGAGGCAGCATGTCACCCTCGGGCAACCAGACTACCAGAAAATTCAAAGAAGAAGAGCGAGGATTAGTAGAAGAAGAAGTAGAAGCCGCTAGTTAGCTTAGCTCGTCATTACTTTGCGGTTATAAACTTCTGCACTGAAAACATTGCTAATTCAGGAAGAAAAAAACGAGTAATGGGCAACATAGTTTCCAAGCATGGCAGGCAAACAAAACGGTCAATGTAGCCCCATAAATAACTTTTTTTTTTAAAAGAGTAGCCATGCATGATACTGCTGTAATATTGTAGATAAAGAACGGCTACAACTGTCCTAAGTACTCCATTCACAAATTAAAATCTCCAAGTGAGTTTCAAGGAACGGAACATTAATGATGCAAGAGTTGGACATGATACCTGCTTGTGTGCTTCACTGGGACAGGAAATGGTGTGTTTGCATTGCGCCTCATCTGAGAGGTGTTTTCCAGGAACTCCTCAAACGGCTTCCTCTGGATGAGCTGCAAGCCTCGAGCATGCGACTGAGCCTGCATCAGAAATGCAACTTCAATTTCATTGGACGCCTTTAGTTCATAACACGAAGATTGCAAATTTATTTTGGATTACAAAGAAATAAATGCCCAAAATATGTTCAACAGAGTTCTTCGGGACTGCACGTAAAGGCTCTGCTGAAGGTTAACACGCTTTTGACAAGCAGCGCCCTCTGCCGGTCAGTCTGTCTCCAAACGCAACAACATGCATTGAGAGCAGCCTTGAAAATTACAACCACACGACCAAGCTTTGAAACTTGCATTCATCTCACTCACAGACCATAAGAGGGGAAAAATGTCAGAATATCAAATATACAATAAGTATCAAGTTCAACTAAACAATCATTGGCCACCACAACTAATCCCACACAAAATGACATTTAATCAAAGAAATAAAGTGTTCCGAAAATACACCACAAATCCACAAACATCAAACCATGGAAAATTGAATGATGGAAACCCATTTTTCTCTTTGAGTAAACCAGAACAGACACCCTCAGCAATGGCAAATGTATTCCATAATAATAGATACCAACTGCATATTTGTCACGTCTGCTCCATCGGCCAATATGAGGTTTGTTTGAAATTGTCGAGACAGATGATTAGACATAATTCCATACAATCAGTAGTGGCAGTCGTGCATCGGGACTAAAGACATTTCATCTCGCTTGCTCGGTTTCTATTCAGCTCTCCAACAATAACACCTCCCCAATGAAAGGAAATTCCACCGCCTTCTCTGCCCTGGGCTGAAACACACTTAATCCTACTCTGGTAATGAGGTCACCCTCACAAGCTACATTTCAGCACCAGGATTTGCTTTGATGGGACCTCGATCCCGAGTGAAAGTTCCACTTATTGAATCGGAGTAAGGTACTACTCCCACTTTTTCATGTTATATTGAGAAGCATGGCAAGATCAGCCGGCGGGGCCTCAAGTGGAAGTGACAGTGTGGCTACGAGACACATTAGCGCTGGGAGGAAATTGGAGGTAAACGGACACAAAAAAGCCAGCGCGGCTGGAAGCGGCGAGGCACAGGGGGCAGGAAATAAACTTGTATTTAAGCTGATTACCCGCGCAGAGGCCGGCCGGCCGGCTGGCCGGGCCTCTTCGGCAGCCCGACTTCGCCGTGACCAATGTTGTTAATTAGAGATTGTTCAAGGGAAAAAAAGGCTGCCTTGTCAGACTGGCTGGAGTGTTCGTGATGGCTGGAGGAGGGGGGGGGGAGCACGCGGAGCTCATAATTGGGGCTGTATGCCGTATCGGTGGCCGGAGCGCCGGTGATGATTGCTGTGAGCAGGTGGCCGCGGTGGCAGCTCCGTCCCGGGCCAGCCTGTCTGTTCTCGTCAGGGCCTGGAACAGTGAGCAGACAGCTCCTGAGCCCTGCCGCTCATTACGCCAAGTTGCCCGCCTTGTTGCCTAGCGACGCCCCCCACAGCCCCTCCATAACACTTCCTGCCTGGCCCAACAATGTAAGCCGCAGTCATGACAGACCTCTTCAACTTTGTCCACTAATGGGCGAAAGGTGAACGAATACGCCACTTCTGGCCGTATCCTCTTTCGATTCAGCAAGTTGCGCGGATTTGTCATCTGCGCTAAGCACATTTAGAGTGAAAGTAAAACATCAGCCTGCTTTAGGCTCCAAAGAAATGCCAAAAACAAATGGCTACAAGTGACACCATTAAATATAATGTAAATAAAGTTTGTGCGTGGTGATTCATTTATCAAGACTTCCGTGGAATCCTGATGAGCTTTATGAAGTATAAACAAATCCGCCATGTTAAGACTCATTTGGGAAAAGGGCATGTGTGGAAAAACATCAGTTTTGGCACAACCAAAGAAGGAACCACTGAGGTTAATGATGATATTTTTGAACAGAGCACAACCTTAAACTGTGAAATGAGATGACATATTTTATCCAGGCTCGTAAAAAGCTGGAATAGCAACAATATTATCCGATACGCGCTCACTAATCCGGCAGTAATAGATGCTTCTTATATATTACATCTTGAATAAACACCAACTTTTTACGACACGTCTAGGATCTGTAATCAAGTTCATTTAATCCAATCAGCAATAAACTGACGACACCTCGTCTCGGCGGGGATGTCGGCATCCCGAGTGCAAAAAGTCAACGTGAAATATATCACAGCCGCAAGTCGGAGACGTACAAACATAAAATAATCACCCAAAGCGGTCCAAGTCAAACTATTCTGCGGTGTTGACCCGGACTACAAGAAGGGAAAACTTCATTTATCATGCCAAGAGGCCCACAGCGGTGGAAAGTTGAAAATGCCTTATCATTAGTCACGGCCAGGACGCCTGTCTGGAATGTCTCACTTTGGAAGCTCGGGTCGGGATATCGGTGGGCGGGGATCGGAACAACGCTCGCCGCGTCGGGGCCATCAAAGCGAGCGTCGCTCGCACAAGGCGGTGAAGATATAAATCGCCGTTTGCCAATCTCTCTGTTCGCAAAATCAGTAGGACACTTCCTACCGACCCAACGTAGTCTTTCGATTTATCTGACCCCATTCCAAAGCATCTTTCATCACATTAGGTGGGAATGCAATTGGGCGTTTCCAACTCACCAATAGAACAAAATGATAAATGGAATCATTATGGAAAGCCAACAGTTTAAAAAAAAAAAAAAAAAAAAGAATCATTTTCTTCTGGCTGGTCTGACATTACAAGCCTGTTTAACTTGAGGTATCAAGGGAGGTGTGAAGGATCCCGCCAAAGAACCAGCCAGGGGAGGCTTACAACATGAGGGAGAGGACAGGGAGAAAGAGAGAGGAAAGGAAAGGAAAGTCATTAATCACACCGCAGACTCGTCGTTCTGCGTGGAGAAGGGCCAGCGGACGCTCTGTACGGGTGGTCAATTAGTTCATAAATTTCACTTGTGATAGACGACTTCACCGCGACTCGGGTTCCGAACTCCGCCAGAGCAAACCGCATCGTATCGGGGCCAAATTGTCATGCCGTGACCCCGTGGCGCCCCCCCCCCCCTGCCTGCGGCGCTCATTCCATTTCAAGCCCAGCCGGCCTGAATGGTTTCACTGCGGTTACATGGGACGGCCTAACCTCCTGGATCTGCCAACGCGTTCAAACTCGGTTCACTAACTTTGCCGCTTCCAGGAGATCAAAACATTTGGCAATTCTTTTCCATTTTGCACGCAGTCCCACATGATTAAGTTGCAAAATGTTTAGTAAATATGTCACTTGACAAAAACAATTGACAATCAAGATGCAACCTCAGATTAATGCAAGAACAACTAAATGGGCTCATACATTAGTCAATAACCTATAGAATATCAATTGTATTATTATTGCTATTTTATTTTTCAATTGCACAATGACAGTCTTTACTATTTCCCAATTCATATTTTTTTTATTCTTTATTCGTCCCAAATATTTTTGGGGGGGCAGGGGGTTAATTTGCATGAATTTAAACATGCACAACAAATACATAAAATACAATTTACGTTTTGTATTGAAGCTCTATTTTTTTCGAACCTGACTTTCACATCTGCCTCATAGTTCTGAGCTGTAAGCTTCAAATTCCATCTCCACGTCTCTTGATTTCAAGCAAAGACTTTTTTTCATGCCATTCTGCGCCTAAGCACATGGAGGGAGATATGGGCCAGCAACGTCTTCATCTCTATCAGTGGTGATGAGCGTGAACACAATCAGGAGTCAGACGTGCGTGCGTGCAGATATGCACGACGGTACTGTATATGTGTGTGTGGGAGGTCGGAAACGGATATGTAAAGGCTGAGGTAGTTCCTTGGAAACAAAGGCCCCCGAATCACATGAGTCTTTCCTTCCACAGGCGCCCGAGGCTCCCGTCCACCTCAGTGGAATGCTTGAGAGAGAACATCCTGGAGCTGCCGCCCCCCCTCGTTTCCCTTCACCTGACCTAAAGCACATCACGGCAATCAATAACGCGCAACAGCGGCGATTGTTACGACAATGCTGTCGTAATAGGCGCTTTGGTCTACAAACGTTCTTTTTTCAAAGAAAACAATGACCGCGTGACCTTCCTAACCCCTCGCGAGCCAATTACAACACAAACTCTCAAGGTATCAGCTTTCGCTCTGGATAATCTTCATCTTCACCCCTCCACATTTGCAATGCTCTTCATTTTACTAGCCCGACTGCAGTGCTCAAAGGTCACCCCCGCTTCTCTTTTATGTCCCCCCCCACCCGCCTCCCTTCCTCCTCTCCTTTTGGGAGGCCCCTTTTCCAACACGCCCAGCGCGGCCTTGCATTCCACAGAATGTGGGAGCACCTTCAAACGGCATAGCAGACGGCCGTTCACACACATGTAGGGCTGACTGAGTGGTGGCCTCAGCTGCCGTGAAGCCGCCCGCGCGAAGGAAATGTCAGAGCGGCGGCGTAGTATGCGTGATGACAAGGAGAAAGCAACTGCGTCTGGGGTGATAACTGCATCGCATTAGCCACTTGCAAGCTACCGCACGGAAACACGGCCGCCTGGTGCTGGTGAGCCTGGCAGCTGAGCACTTCTCCATCTGACCTCCCCAAATCCTTCAGGTCACTACGACACTGATCACTGATACACACCTAGAGTTTTCCCAAGCAAGGCCAAAACTATTGACAGATGTTATCACGCGACTATGGTTTGGTGACGCTACGACTTCCGGCACTTCTGTTGACATGGAGAAGAAGAGAGACAAGTCTATTGTTTCTCCGGGCGGGGCTTTGGTTTGTCTCCTGTTATGCCAGTTTGCTGTGATGATCACATCTGGATGGATTTAGCCAAGGAATGGTATAAAGAATTTAATAGGCTCCACTCCTCTCACAGTTTTTGGCGACTGATTAAGAGGCGTTTTAGATCTCGTTCACATCAATGAGCACCATCTGTGATTTATTAACTTCTCACTTGTTCGCCTTCAGTGGAATAGCTCATGAAGACTGATGAAGATTTACATGCAGATTTGAGGAAGAGGGAAGGATGATTATGTTATGTTCCTTCGAAAATGACATGTTGACATTGCATTCACTTGTAATCCCGAGAAGGACAATTAGCATTTGCAACTAAACATACAATGCAACAATGCAGCATGAGCTAGCACACTCCAGCTTCTGAGGCCTAACTGGCATGACTCTTGTTGCTTTATTATTGGGCTAAAAATAATCAACTACTGTCACATATGAGCTTTCTCATGCCATACTGTTACCACTTGTCACTTCAGTTCAGGATACACATGCGTTAACAATCGAGTTCTGTACAAAAACTACATTTGGGGCAAAATATAAACTACTGTTTACTGCTATGGCGGTATTTTGTTTTGTTTTTTCTGTCAACCAAACATATGTTCCAATTGTGTTTCAACAGAAATACATTATTAGGTGAAGAGTTGTTTTTGTTTTTACCTTGTAAGTTGAGACTTGCACTTCAGTAGCGGATGCTAGTTACTGTTGTTCAGCACGAGGTGTCGCCAAATATCAAGCCAAGCTGACGCTGCATTTAAGGACATTTTTAATGTCGTAAATTCTACTATCACGTTAAACGTGCAACACTATAAACGGTCGCTTCCAGATAAATCGGTAGAACAGAAGTATTGAAAGTGTTAAGGATCAAATGTTTCATTTCATTCGTCTTGGTTTGTTATAGGTGAATAAAAGTATATGACCTGAAAGTAAAAATGTAAGGAAACAAACTGCTGCCTCGCTTGGTGAATTTGAAAATTCCTACGACTTTAAAAGCAAGCACACGAAAGTGACGTCACCATAGGAAGTAAACAGGAAGCAGAGTTTTGCTCGCGCAGGCATACCGTGTTGTATGCTCGTTCATAAATCGCAATTTTCAAAACTGCAAAGAGTCTGCTTGCTTGCCTCCGCTATTATGCAGCTCTAAACACGACGGGCAACAGAGGTAACGCTGATATTCTGCTTTGGGGGATGCAAAACACGCCGTTATTATTTTCCGGGTTACAATCAATCCCAGTTGGGAATAAAGTCTTTGTGTTTTAAACTCAGTTTGACTAACGTTAGAAATGTCTTAATAGGCTCCGTTTTTCTCGCGTTTGAAAATTAAATGGCGCTACGACTACAACACAATGAATCGCTCCGTTGACCATTTGTGACATTTGCGAGAGGAAAAGAATGACATCCTTTTGTACTTCTCATTAGACGGGATCTGCATCGACCTTTACTTGTTGAAGTTCAATTTTATTTCAGTGTGTGGTATGCTAATGTGAAACCAGTAAAAATGCACAGCCGTCTACAAGAGTTGAAAAAGGAAGAGGAGACTCTTCTCAAAATCAAAGTCATGCTACAAGACCAACTGAACAGGTTAAAGGTGAGCATCCGATTTAAACAGCATTTTATTCGGTTTGCATGATACATTTTCTTTGGTCTGTGTTTCAGTTTGAAGAAGGTGCCTTGAAATCAATTATTAGAGCTCAAAATGAGGAGGCAGAACCCAAATGCCCATCTCCAGAGATTGAGGTATCCGACCAGAGAGTGTCCATTCACCAGATACATAGCAAAATCTAATGGCATGCAAGAATTGTATCAAGAATATTGTTTTTGTATCCGCAGGACGTCAACCTCGACGATGAAAACAAAATTAACTGCACCAAGCTTCTGCTGAATACTGCTGCCGATTACAATATGGAGGAGGAAGAGGAAGAAGATGAGGAAGAAGATGAGGATGAGGATGAAGACGAGCAGAATGAAAATGATGATAACGACGAGTTTGTGTTTGTGCCCGATGGAGATGACGAACATGACGACGATTACTGAGCTGCTCGGCTTCTTCCTTCATGCTGACCTCAGCATTCTAAACACTCCAACGTCACGTCACGTTCTGTAGATGTGTTGATTTGTCCAACGGTGTAGTATTTTCATTTGAAAAGTTTAATTTATTGTCACTAGTTTGTGGCTTGTTGGATTCTAGTCTGGTGCTCATAGTATCCTCTCCATTACCTTGTGAAATGCATTAGAATTTTAGTAAGTCGTACGATCTTTGTTTCAAATGTCGTTAGAAACGTCACACGGAAATATCCGGTGACGTGTAGGTGCTTTATTTTTTCTATCAATTTGACTATTAGGTACCACTGTTTAGCTGAAAACCACAAATGTTAATGTTAAAATGTGCCTGTTAGCACTAAAAAGTATGGCTGGGCCATATAAAGATACCATAAGCACAAAATAAACAATTTTTTGTATGTGTTTTCGTTTTCTAGAAGATTATTTTTTATTTACAGCTCCACTTTACATGAGTGACAATTAACGTAAAGGATTTTCACATTAAGTAGTGTGTGAAAGCATTCTTGTTGATTGAATGTTTATCCAATACAGCCAATAGCCACGCTTTAATTCTTTCTGTATTGGAGGCCAATGAGTTATGCCGTGTAAACACTTTCTGCCAACAAACCATTCAGCATTTTCTAACAGCGACAACAAAGCAGCCAGCCGAACAATAGGAGCAGCTTTGAATGTCATAGCGGGCGGGCGGGCGGGGGCCAGCTCTGCACACGCGTGCACTACTTACTGCAGGAGGCAGCTTTACTCTCGACATCTGTACGCAGCTTTACACTCGGTGGGCTGCAGTCCCAGGAAGAAGGAAAAAAATATATATATTTGCACTGGGACGGGACTGAGATTACACTGCCTACAAATGACCTCTTCGTAAAAGACAGGTAATTGGATTGGACTTTGGCACCGTTTAAAGGGGAAATGTGGAAAAAAGAAGCATATTCGTGTTCTTTCCTAAAGAATGTAGTTTAAAATAGTAATAATACATATGTAAATAATCACAGAAAAGTGTGACTATTTTGTAAAAGTCTTAAAATGTTGAATTTCAGTGGGTTCAATGAGTTGATAACGCCTATTTTAAAATGTGGATCAAACAGATGCTCTGAAAAGTGTAAATATGTGCATTGCAAAAGTGTTTTTAGTTTAAAAATCTAGAGCATCGTGGTGTGTTGTCCGGATATAAAATGACAATGTGCACAACTGCTACATTCTATCAAATACTTTTTAAAAATATATGTGCAGTTGGCCTAAATCTCACGCTGCGTAATAATGATTTTGCTTACAGACGTAAAATCATAGTTGTGTGAGTTGTGTCAGTCTCAGCAAAATAAGTTCACAGTTCACTGAATCTGAATGGGGGGGGGGGTTAATTGTGTGTTTGAGATGAGGGACCCCTCAGTGTCCATCACATGCTTCTATGTCCAGGAAGGGCAAACTGGCAGCCCAGCGGGCCTTGATCAATTTAAAAACGGAATTTATTGATTTATTTGGGGGGGGCACAAACCCAAACGATTCTTGAAAAAAATTGTTGCTTGACATTCCATATATAATTGGACAGAAGTGTGTGTCCCGTAAAAAAGGACAAAATCCAGAATATGTCAAATTATTGAGGGGAGGGAAAAAAAAGTCACTTATTTTAGTACACCGCCTATTTTGTATGATGTGGACAGAAGTGTAGGAGAAGCAGACCCCAAGTGCGTTGCAGGCTGAAGAAGATCATGCACTCTGGCCGTGCGCTCGCTGTGTGCCATGTGCTTATGTTGGTGTTGTGTGTGTCTGCGACTGAGGACTTCGACTGGACAAAGAACGACCACGGCTCCTTCTATTATGGCACTTTTCCAGCTGGTATGATGACCCCTACACACCAATGCTATTAGCGGAGAAGATCAAGTTCTTTTCATTGGGACTATAAAGCACTTTGAGGAGACCTTGATCGATTTGTCCTATTAGGATTTTCGTGGGGTGCCGGCAGTTCCGCCTATCAAACAGAAGGAGCCTGGGACAAAGATGGCAAAGGCTTGAGCATCTGGGATGTATTCAGCCACAAGAGGGGCAAAATTGAAAAAAATGACACAGGGGATTCTTCTTGTGAGGGTTACTACAACGTCAAGGTAAGAGCGTGCCGATGATGACAGTTCCAATTGTTCATTTGATCATACGTTGGACAGGGGGACGTGTCGCTGATGCGAGAACTCAAACTGAACCACTATCGCTTTTCCATCTCTTGGCCTCGACTTATTCCTACAGGCATCAAGTGTAAGCAACTTGTGTGAGCTACTCATACATATCTCTTTATTTAGTTTACTAAGGTATTTTAAAAATTCACTTCACAGCTGATCATATCAATGAAAGAGGAATTCAGTACTATGATGATCTGATTGATCACCTGCTGAGCAGCAAGATCACTCCCATTGTGACGTTGTATCACTGGGATCTCCCGCAGGTTGGTGCGCATAGAATACGACTAATACCCTGCTTTTTTAAAAAAAAATTATTATTATTGATTGACTTCCTTCTGTTGCAAGGTGTTGCAAGAGCGATACGGCGGATGGCAGAATATAAGCATGGTGAACCATTTTAATGACTTTGCCAGTCTGTGCTTTGAAAGATTTGGCAACCGAGTCAAGCACTGGCTTACATTCAGCAATCCGTGGGTATGTTTACGTCACAATTCGGTCGTGTTCGGCATTTTTTTTTTTTTTATATATGAGGCCTAACATTGCGTCATATATAGTCGGTCGCAGTGGAAGGCTACGAAACAGGTGAGCATGCTCCTGGACTGAGGACGAGAGGAACTGGAGCATACCGGGCTGCCCATCACATTATCAAGGTAGGACCATTTATGAATGGACTTGGTCCAAAATGACTTGGCTTTCATTGGAGACAAAATTGAAGCCAAGAGAAAAATGATCTCAAATGTGAAATGCATTTTTCTATCTACAGGCTCACGCTAAAGTTTGGCACACATACGATGCGCAGTGGAGGCCAAAACAAAACGGTAGACAATCAGCGCACTCTTGACTATCTCCCAGAATCCATTTCTTTTTTTCTGGAGCACTGCCTTCTGCATGTGCAGGTCTCGTGGGCATCTCCCTGACAGCGGACTGGGGAGAGCCCGTCGACATCAGCAACCAGAAGGACATCGAAGCGGCCGAGAGATACGTGCAGTTTTCCCTCGGCTGGTTTGCCACGCCCGTCTTTCACGGAGATTACCCTCAAGTGATGAAAGACTTCATTGGCAAGTTGACATGGCAAAAATAAATCTCGGCCGGAGGACTGTACGTTAACACGCAGGCCTTTGCGCACAGGTAGGAAGAGTGCCCAGCAAGGTCTCGGATCATCTCGCCTGCCCACGTTTTCTCCCCAGGAGAAGAGCTACATCAAGGGCACATGTGACTTCCTGGGCATCAGTCATTTCACGACACGCTACATCACCCAGAAGAATAACCCGTCTGGCCGCGGCACCAGCAGCTTCTTCATGGACCGCGACTTGGCCGAGCTGGTTGACCCCCAGTGGCCCGACCCCGGCTCGGAGTGGCTCTACTCTGTGCCGTGGGGGTTCCGACGCATGCTCAATTTTGTTAAGGTGACTCGTTGGGTTCAAGTTTCAGCATATGCGGACTAAAAAGGAAATCTGATTACATTCCTTTTTTTTTTTTTTTTTTTAAGACTCAGTATGGAAACCCGGTGATCTACGTGACTGAGAATGGAGTCTCTGAGAAGATGCAATGCACAGAGTTGTGTGATGACTGGAGGATAAACTACTTTAAAGATTACATCAACGAGATGCTCAAAGGTTAACGCGGGAAAGCTTCACATTTTCGGACTCGTTATTATGTGGATGGGGAAAAAAATGAATTCCGTTCTCTCATTTCAGCCCTCAGAGACGGTGTGAATCTCAAAGGTTACACCGCATGGTCACTGCTAGACAAGTTTGAGTGGGACGAAGGCTTCAGCGAGAGGTTTGGCTTGTATTACGTGGACTTCAGGAATAAGAACAAGCCTCGCTATCCTAAAGCTTCCGTTCAGTTTTACAAGCGCATTATCAGTGCCAACGGATTTCCCAATCAGAGAGAGGTATGCGGCAAAAAAGTTCAGTTGTAGTCCAACATTGTCAAGTTACCAAATATGATTTCTTGCCTAAAATTTAAAAAAAAGGCAATTACATTTTTATAAGCCACCTACCTCTTAATTTGTGACTGCATTCATCTGAAGAATTTTTCCTGAACAACTCCACAGGTTGAAAACTGGAGGAGGAAGGCCGTGGAGACCTGCTCATCAAGTAACCAGCTCCTTGCTGCAGGTCAGTCTGCCTTTAAAAAATAAATAAAAAAAAAAGCATCCCCATCACTAACAACTAGCTGGGGTAAACAAAGATTCTGACCTAAAATGTAAAACTTCAGAAGCAAAATGTCAATCAAAAAAATTACATTAAAAAAATTATTTATGAACCAACTAAATTGGCACTCAGCAGAATATAAATGTCCAAATGTTTTGTGTGGTCTCAATAAAAAAAAATAATAAAATAACCTTGGCGGCTCAGCAAATTAAATTCAGGTAGTGGCAATCCCATACTCAACCTAGCGAAATTTTCTTTGTTTGCCCCCTCAGCTAGAAGAAAAGCAACGGAACATGCAGAAAAGCCAAGGGTTTGGCCTGTGCATGATGAAGTTTAGAACTTGATTGAGCGCCGGTACAAGTCTTCACTTGCGGGTGTGTCGTTTTGTGATCATTTTACTAACTTGCGTGAAGTGTGTCGCCTAACCGTGATAAAACATTATGGGCATTAAAACAAAATAATGGCGATAGAACTTCTTTTGGAGTTGCTTGGTGATGCTGCAAAGCTCCAATTGCTGTGTGCAGTTCTCAAAGGGTTTTCAATTATTGTTGGTCAACGCTGAGTTATTTCTCTTTTTTTAATAGAGGATCAGCGGAGTACTGCTGCCAATATTCTAAGACTTATACATGGTAAGAAATCACCTGTGCTCAAAAGGGATTCAATACAGACAATAGATAATCTGAAACATTTTTTGGGAAGTAAAAACAAAACAAAAACTCAAACCCTTTGAGTCCTGCAACATGCTTGATTGTCAGCGTCTGAGCCCAACGTCTCAGTTTCTAAATAGCGTGTGTTCTTTGCAGACCCGCTGACCAGCCACATGGAGATGGTAACCGAGATTGTTGTTCCCACTGTGTGCACGCTCTCCATTTTATTGAGTGCCATCTTCCTCATGTTCCTGCTGCAGAGGCGGAACTAAAGGGTGCAGCAATCACAACATAGCAATACTGTACACAAAAAACTAAATCGGATATCTCATGAATTGTGTGCTCACAATGATTAAGTTGATTGACTTTTAATTTGATGTGGAAACAGTGTTTACAATAACAAGCTGCAAAAAATTTGGACTCTTCCCATTAAAACATTGCTGTGAAATTGCCCCACTGTCTTTTTTTTTAAAGAAGTTGCCAGAGAATAGAATTCTTACTCTTCTATTTCTGTGCAAATTCAGGCAAAGTTGACAAGGCTGCAGCACACCAAAGTTGAAAAGCAGACAGGCTGGACCTCTGTTACATTTGTATGATCTAAAAGCAAAGAGATGAAAAATTGTTACATACATGACTTGGATTTCCAGTCGGATGTGTCGGAGTGGACAAAACTCACCAGGTTTGAAGAAGACGTGATCAACCAGTGGTTTGTCGCTGACCTGTAAGGACGTCTTGACCTTGTCAGGCCCTTGCCCACTGGACACTTCCACTCCCCACACAACTGGAGCCTCACTATAGTAAACATGAACAAACAGAAACACTGGCATGCATTCACTCACTGGACACAACAATAGGGACATCGGCTCAATACTATTAATCTACAAAAATCGACGTGAAGTGACAGGCAGACTCATCGATTTTTTGCTATTAACATACCTGTAGACAAAATAACTGTGCTCAGCTAAACAGGCCCACATTTCACACGAAATATAATTGTGCATAAAATAGGACAAAATCCCATAATGAGTAGCTTTTGTGAAGGTTGCCTTCCTTACTTCTGGTAGAATTGAGTGATCAACGTCGGTTTGATTTGCAGTTTGAACTCGTGTGTTTCATCATAGGGGGATGTTTTGTAATGCTGTAAACACAACCTGTGAAAATAACAAGAGGAAGACTCAAAAGTCGAATTTTCGCAATGGGTTACCCAAAAAAAATATACAATGAGCAAACCTGACTTACTGTGTGAGCAGGAAGAGTCTGTCATAGGGCAAATCTAAAAATGTTCTGCAGGTCACAATTACTTCCAGGAGATGGTGTAGTTTCTTCAGGCGGATAAATTGCTCCTGCAGATCCACCTCTGTGTTCAAGTAATAAGTCTGCATGGAATCACACATATTCAATATCCACTCTAAAGCTCACAGAATAATGTCTCCAATCTTACCAAGTTGTTGGGCGATGTCAATTCTTCCCCTGAGAAAAAAGGATGGCAATACATTTACTCTACAACTTCAAACACACACACAGACAATCTTTCATAAAAGTGATTCAGTGTTTGGAGTAAATTACCAACAAGGTAGTTGAAGTAATCTTTTCTCATCTTGTTCAGGCCCATTTCTAACAACATTTGGACAGGCATGAGGCCCGTGAGCGACACGTGCTCCATCTTCTGATTGTAGGACTGCAGGATGAGCTTGCTGAGCGTGCTGCTATTGTCTTGGTGAATCTGGCGGCAGCACAACACGGCCGTCCGTCAATGAAGCAGACTGTCATTTTTCTTTGTTACCCGGTTGAGAGAAGCCTTACCCACGGCGTGACGTAGCCGTAAGTCAGGGCCTCGATGACCAATTTCAGGCTGTCCACGATGTCTTGATAGCAAACAACACCTGAAATATATTTGTTTGGGTTACCGCCACATGAATCCCGGTTTCTTGACTTAATGATGCTGACTCACTCTTTCTCATGCGAACCCATAGCGTCTCCACAAAATCCAAATCGTCTCGTTCCAGGAAAGAGTTGAAAATTGGAGGGACACTTTCGGGCTTTGTCTTTAGCAGCAGACCAAAAATTAAGATGGATAGGATGGGACACACGAAAGGTTATATATGATCCCTCTGCTTTACTCTTACCTTTGTTGGTTTAAAATCCTGCTCCTGTAGTGATTTTATGACACTCTGTAGCTCTAAAAGAAAAGAAAACAGGATTATCATAGGCAAAACCTGAAAAAAAAATGATAAAAAGAAGTAAATACCTTGAATGTATTCCTTGGTCAGATCCACTGCTGACTTGCTTTCCAAAGGAGTCAACCACTCCACCTCACCCGTTCTTAAACCATCAGCAAGAGCCTGAAAGAACAAACGGGAACAGTTTAAAATTCTGGTGACTATTTCATTTTGAGGGTAAGCCTCCTAATGTGATTCTATATCATACTATATCCTAGCTAACATTGTTTGCATTCATAGCGGTTTCTGAAACTGCTACAGTAGCATATGCATACTTAAATACAAAACGTGTACTTTTTCTTTCCAGGGTCTTTTAAAACAAGTCTCCGTTATCACATACCTGAAGAAACTGCAGCTCCCTGAACACTTCAAACATGGGGCTTCTCTTGTCTCCACTGGCAACTTTAATATTCTGACACATTTTAAATGGTTGGTTAGAGTGTGTGTTTGAGAGCTAGGTGACATTTGAGTGTGAATTTAAGCTTACTAATGTAGCTGTAGAGGACAGCGGGGGTGTCTCGAGTACCCGCTCCACGTGGTTCCACTTGAAATCCACCGTCACGCTGCTTTGTGATTCAATTGTTGTGTTTTCAACCACAATGGAGCCAAACATGATGAACTGGGCACTCCCTTTAATTGTCAACTAGAGGCAATCACAAAAGGAGTCATAATCCCTAAGAGAACACTCAAAGGAGAATCGATTCGGATATTGCTTTACCGTGGATGATGAGTGGTGCCTTTTCTTGTGCTCTTGTTTTAGCTCGTCCAAAGTCATGAGAGCATTTTTGTTTACAACGGGGCCTAACAGTTACGTTGGAAAGCACACGAAAAAATATCACACAGCAATTCACTTTGTTTCAGGATAAATTTAAGCAATTCGATTATAAACAGTACCTGTGCATGTAACAGAATATAATTTGACACCAGACACTTCATTGGCCACGGGGACACCTTCAGCTCCTAACCAGGTGGTACGAGCTGGATCCGACATGTCACATCGTACCCACAGAGGTCGTAGGGCAGGATCATCCAATGCCTCAATGTTGGCATTTTGAGATAATGTGTACCAAGACAGCAGTTGCCTTTCAAATAAAAACGCAAACATTTTGGCTGATGAAATTGGTCGTTTGAGAAATGTGGCTCAAACGGTACCACTTAATATTAAGTAGCATTCAAATGTATAAAGGCTGGTGAGCCTCACAAAGATCTTATGGCTATCATTTGGTTTGTCTGGGGTCTTTTTTTACTTGGAAGCACCTTGCTTTTGCGATGGAGAAAGGCAGCGGTGCCAGTTGAGTTTGAGGAGCAGTCAACGCAACAACGCTGTCGGCGCAGTTTGATGTCTCAAGCGTCGAGTCTTCATCTGAGTAATTTAGTTTTGGAACCTACGAGACAACAGAAATTAAAGTTTAGTTTGAAGATGGATGTTAATCCACAAACAACATATTTTCTGTGGATTTAAAAGTTCTCACAGCTTTTTCACAAATGAAGACTTCCTGGTGCCCATAGTCCAATAAATTCAGAACTGTAATTTTATCTCCATCCTTTTTCAATATTTGAATATCATCCTGAAAACAAGAGATACACACGATTTAATAGGAAACATTAGAAAACTCACCGTCATCAAAAAATTTAATTACCTCATAAGTGCAACAATGGTTGTTCTCATCTTCTTGAAGATTCCTTTAAATAGAAAAGCACGAACAATATTCACTGCACTTCACAGCTAACGGCTACGAAAATAAGGCTTTTCGATTTAAACATCCCAACCGCGAATATCATAAAACAACACGTAAAACTCACCTGAGTGTATTAAAAAACTGTTTTACATGTGATAAAACCTTGGTGGCCATAAGTAAAAAATCTCTTTTTGTAACGACGTCAACTTGGCTGCTGCTCTTGAGAGTTTGACTCCCGCGCGCTCCGACGTCATAAGTTCAGAGTTCAACACAAACAATAATTCTTATTTTAAAAAAAACTAAAAAAAATAATAATGGGTGAGTACATTCGACTAATATGCGCTTTCTTGCGTTCATTGTGGAAATTAAGCAATTATATAAAATGATATCGTTATGCTCATGACGTACTTCCTTCAATATGTCCACGTTTGAGAACATGGCGTAAAGAAATAGTCCCCACAAGAAGCACCATCTCTTAAATGTATACATTTGGAGCCAAATAATGTAAAATCGTAACTCAGTTACTTAAATAGTCATTTTGAATTTAAAATATCTTTTTCTCGCTGTCCCAACCCCTTTGTTAATATTTGGCTTTTGCCGGAAGTGGTTTTCGTATCGGCGGAGGCAAAAACCTTTGCGGACGCGTTACCTACTTCCTTTTCACAGTGGCCGCCACAGCGTGTTGAGCGTGGTTCCCGGCGAGCCGAAATTTAAGTTACGATTATGGTAAGAAACCACTGTAATTGTATTTGTATAACGTATATGTCGTGATCTTGTAACAACGGTATATCAAGGTGACCCGCTCCTAGGGTTATTTTCGGTTGTAATTTAAATTTGTGCATTGCTGCCGGCCACGGCAACTAGCACGAGGAGCCATTTTGAACTAGTTGTAGGCTAGTTTTCTCGTGACACGTGTATTGTCTTTCCACCCATTTCTTAAATGGAAGCCTAATAATTAACATTTATAATTAGTCCCAGATTAACCACTAGCGTCTCTTACGCGTGTAACTTTTGAGGTGTTCTATTGTGGTTCGACAAAGTCCGCAAATTAATGCATTACAGGTAACAGGCCTACGGAGTGGGGCTAACTGGTATGAGCTAACAGGCCTCACTCGGTCGGTGTATTCGCGCAGTCCTAATGAGAGGAGGATCGAATTAAAAACATCCATGCAGATTTTAATTGCATTTATTTAATGACGATTTGGTGCACTCTTGAAATGGAATATCTGCTTAATGTAAATAATGATGGTGCTTTTTCAGGCCTGTGCCCGACCCTTAATCTCGGTTTACTCCGAGAAAGGAGACGCCTCAGGCAAAAATGTTGTCCTGCCTGCAGTGTTCAGGGCTCCCATTCGCCCTGATATTGTGAACTTTGTGCATACCAACATGCGCAAGAACAACCGTCAGCCCTATGCAGTTAGTGAGCTGGCAGGTGAGTGCATTAAACATTAGTCGGTACTTCATGAAAAAACATTTTTAGTGATGCAGTAATTTGTGTATTTCAGGCCACCAGACCAGTGCCGAGTCCTGGGGTACCGGAAGAGCCGTGGCCCGTATCCCTCGTGTGAGGGGTGGTGGAACTCACCGTTCCGGCCAGGGTGCCTTTGGAAACGTATCCTTGTTCTATTAGTCACTGTGCCATTTCTAGGTAATTGACCAACTGTGCGCTGATGGTGTAATTTGCGTCCGACGCTGCGTCCAGTGACAGAATGCCTGCTGTCAAATACTGGCTCAGTTGACTGATGACCATTGTGTCTGAGCACACAAGTTTAGTAATACCAATAGTGTCAGTGTGTCCGTAATAACCTTAACTTTGTTCAAAGATGTGTCGCGGAGGACGTATGTTTGCCCCCACCAAGACCTGGCGTCGTTGGCACCGTAAGATCAACACAAACCAGAAGCGTTATGCCATCTGCTCTGCGCTGGCTGCTTCTGCCATCCCCGCCCTCATCATGTCCAAAGGTAAGCTATGCCTCCCAATGGATCCTAATCCTCAACTGTTTGAGTGTGCAAGGGAAGTTGTGACGGCTTGCCATGATGGTGTAATTTGCGTCTGACCCTGTGAACAGTGACAGTTGCCTGCTGTCTCACAGCTGTCACAGGGTATTGATGTGTCTGTAATTCTGAGCAAGTCCCGTTGAAGCCTTTTATATACAAGGTGTGGATGTTCCAAATGTTGACGTTATGTTTTCTGCAGGACATCGTGTTGAAGAAATCCCAGAGGTCCCTCTGGTGGTTGAAGACAAAGTTGAGGGTTACAAGAAGACCAAGGAGGCAGTGCTCCTGCTTAAGAAGCTTAAAGCTTGGAACGACATCAAGAAGGTAAATTACGAGTGTCAAGAATTTGATTAAATTGCACAACGCTATTTCATTAATAGTGGAGTCTAGCAATGTATAACTAACATTGCAAATCTCCAATTTGTCAGGTCTACGCCTCTCAGCGCATGCGTGCCGGTAAAGGTAAAATGAGGAACCGTAGACGCATTCAACGCAGAGGGCCTTGTATCATCTATAATCAAGATTCGGGCGTCACCAAGGCATTCAGAAATATTCCTGGTAAGTTTTCATTTTGTTTGAGTGGTTACAAGTTCATTTCAATGATGGGTTGTGTGACGTTGCACTTGTTTTTTAGGCATCACTCTGCAGAATGTGAACAGGCTGAACCTACTTAGAATTGCCCCTGGTGGTCATGTGGGTCGCTTCTGCATTTGGACTGAGAGCGCTTTCCGCAAACTGGATTCTTTGTACGGCACCTGGCGTAAAGGTTCGACCCTCAAGGCCAACTACAAGTGAGTTTAATGTCAAACGGCAAAAGTTGCTGTGCCTTCTGTGATGAGGTTTCTACTTCATGGTCCGTTTATTTGACACCCGTGATATGAAGGAAGTTCTGAAAATTGAAGACTTGAACATTGAGGTTTTTTTTTTTTTTATGCTTTTTCCAAGTGTTTGTGACGCAATTGATTTTTGCATTTCAGCCTGCCAATGCACAAGATGACCAACACAGACCTGAGCAGGATTCTGAAGAGTGAAGTGATCCGGAAAGCTCTTCGTACACCCAAGCAAGTGAAAGTTTTGTTTTAGGAAAAATTTGGTGGCGCTATGGTGACATAGCACTTATGGTCTATGTTGCTGAATCCTGATTGGTGTTAAGTCCTGAGCTATAAACAAAAGACAAATGTCATTAAGAATTTGCCTTCTCCTTACAGTAAGAAGATCAACCGCAGAGTCTTGAAGAAGAACCCTCTGAAGAACATGAGAATAATGTTCAAACTGAACCCGTACGCCAAGACGTTCAGGCGTCTAGCCATTCTCAAGCATGACCCGAAGGTAAGAAACTGGCAACCACTCTTGGAAGTGTGGACCATGAAATTGTGTCTGACTCAATTCCTTTGGTTTCAATAGATAAAGGCTAAGATGCTGAAACCCAAGAGGAAGCCTAAAAAGAAGGGAGTACCCAAGAAAATCAAGGCTGCAGCGCTTCGTTGAACAATAAATACGTTTGGTTCAAACGAGCAGTCAGGCCTATCTTTAACAATATATGCTAGAACTAAATACAACCGAAAGTTCTGTGGTTAAAGTGCTTGACAGAAATGCAATTCCAAATAAAGAACATTTAAACGGTATTTATATCATAGTTGTTATATTTGAGCCAAATATTCTCTGATCTTGGAGTGGAAAGTGGTTAGGACTAAGGTAAGAACAGCTACTTTCATGTTGATGTCAACTCTTAGAATTTTATATACTCATGGGACTGTCTCTACAGGAATTACCGCATAGTGAGATGCACTTTGTGGTAAAAGCCCTCTACTGGTCGTGTTGAATACTACACGCTCTGGCTGTTTCCTACAAGTTGGATGAGCGGTATGGTACAACATTGATTTAACACACTATTTTGAAGTGGACATTTTTGACTAATATTTCTTCTGTTTCAGCCTGCCAATGAGCAAGACAACTTAAACATGACAACTGGATGCTCAAGTAAGCAGAACTATGGCTCTGTAATTATTTTTTTAAAGCTATGATGATCCTCCACTTGGTCTGTGTTGATGAATCCTGATTATATGGAAGTCCTGAGCAAAGCACAAGTTACAGAAAACAAGTAGTCCTAACTTGGTTCAGTAATTTAACTAGAGATGCATCTCATTTCAGACTGCCAATGAACAAGATGACTAGAACACACCAAAGATGGATCCTTAACCATGACAACTGGACGCTCAAGTAAGCAAAACTTTGGCTTTGTAATTATTTTTTTTAAAGCTATGATGATTCTCCACTTGGTCTGTGTTGATGAATCCTGATTATCTGGAAGTCCTGAGCAATTCACAAGTTACAGAAAACAAGGAGTCTTAACTTGGTTCAGTAATTTAACTAGCGATGCATCTCATTTCAGACTCCCAGTGAACAAGATGACTAGAACACACCAAAGATGGATCCTTAACCATGACAACTGGACGCTCAAGTAAGCAAAACTTTGGCTTTGTAATTTTTTTTTTTTTTTTTTAAAGCTATGATGATTCTCCATTTGGTCTGTGTTGATGAATCCTGATTATCTCGAAGTCCTGAGCAATTCACAAGTTACAGAAAACAAGGAGTCTTAACTTGGTTCAGTAATTTAACTAGAGATACATCTCATTTCAGACTCCCAATGAACAAGATGACTAGAACACACCAAAGATGGATCCTTAACCATGACAACTGGACGCTCAAGTAAGCAAAACTTTGGCTTTGTAATTATTATTATTATTTTTTTTAAAGCTATGATGATTCTCCATTTGGTCTGTGTTGATGAATCCTGATTATCTGGAAGTCCTGAGCAATGCACAGATTACAGAAAACAAAGTCTTAACGTGGTTCAGTAATTTAACTAAAGATGCGTTCCATTTCAGGCTGCCAAATGAACAAGATGGCAAGGGGCTCTATGAAGAAGCATTAAAAAAAAAAAGGTGTATGTCCTTGCATTTCCACTAACTTGTTATATGGTTGCAAAATGATATTTCCACTCCTGGTCCATGTTTCTGAATGCTGATTAGTTGGTCCTGAACAAGACCTATGTAGTATCTAGCTAGCTAGTTGGGATGAAGTGTCTCACTACGTTCTGTTCTGCTCTTCCAGCACTACTGAAGAACTTGTGGGAGCCCGAGAATGTGCACCCGCTTAAACCAAGGCATCTCGAGCTGGACTATGAAGAAGGCAAAGGAGTCATGTTCACAGTTTATTTCACCAAACCATTCACAACAACGATTCTGAGCTTTAAGCACACTTACGATGGCATTATTTGATAGAAAAAGATGGCTTTTTAGGCAGGCTTGCAAAGCAGCCCATTTTAGTCAAACGCTTGTAATTTCACTTGGCATGTAGGTTTGTCATTAAAATACATAACATTTCATTGCACTGGTTGGCCCAATTTTTAAGAAAAAAATGTAGAGACCCTGTTAGAGGATTAAAGGGCACAGGTTTTACTGTACTCCAGCTGCTGGAGGTCACATTGCTGAGCCATGAGTGGGTGTCCCAGGCTGGTTGAGCCCAATGGTGGTGCACAACCAGCCGGCAAAATCAACTTGCTCTGCCTCTGACTGTCTGATGAAAGGGTGCACCTGCAGGAGGATGAAATGTCAGGTGAGTTGAAGCTTGAACTGTGCAACCTGGCGGTGGGGGTCAATGTTTAATGTGTCGACACCGACCATTAACTGTTTCAGGTCTGCCCTTTCAGCGGGATTCTTGATCAAGCTGAAGTGGGAAGTAATGAATTTGAAATATTTGCAGTAGAACATGCAACCAATTCCACACCTTTTTGCCTTACCATTTATGGACAAAGTCCTGAAATTCTGAACTGAATAACATCCCAGGCAATTTTGGTGGAGGCTACAAAGGGGAATTTAGGTTACTGAAGAAGTGACCACTTTAAATTGTGTCAGCACTCACCTCATTGACGATGTAGTCAAGTAATTCAAAGATGGCCATCGGGGGCCTGCTGTCCGATCCATAAGCTGCGAGTACAAAACAAATGCATCATCAATGCATCCTGACAAAAGCTAATTTTAAAGCTAAACCATATTCCACTCACAGCTGCCAGGTCGCCCAGCATTTGGTGAGGACTCTGCAGAATTTGCACCTCCCAGTTGAGCCCCAAAGATGTGCTCCAGCTCCTTTGTATCAGGCGGTGGGATAGGGAACCTTCCAATGGCCATTTCAACCAGGGACAGACCCATACTCCAGATGTCGGACTGGACCGAGTAATGGGTGCCCTGTAGCCGCTCTGGCTGTGGTAAAGAATAGAGAGGGGGAAAAACGTAGTCCGCAACAAAGTTGGCAGCTGCATGAACTGAGTTGAACTTAAAAACCTCTCGACTGTGCCAGTACGATTGCAGATTTGCGTGTGTGGTAGAGCGGCACACCTATGTCAACTTACAGACATGTAAGATCGTGTTCCCACAAAGGAGTTGGCCATGGAGTCGATGAGCTGTCCGCTAACTCCGAAGTCGCACAGCTTGATTTCACCGCGGGAGTTCACTAGGATGTTTGATGGCTTGACATCTGACAGAATGAGAGATGATGAAAACATGTTGGGGGGGGATAACATCATGATTGTCAGTGGAGATGGTGCACAACGTAGTCCAAATCCGGGACCGAATGTGAAGATAGACATCAGTGGACGGTGACCAACCTCTGTGCATGATCTTGTGTTTCTCCCTCAGGTAGGAAAGTCCTTTAATGACCTGCAAAAATAAAAATGGCATTTAGATCCTCTTTCGGATTCCCCATTTGCCATTAACCCGTGGCTATTTTAGTCTGAACCCGCATGGAAGAGGAAAATTTAGAACTTGTCACTCCCTAGAGGTGTTAATTTATGTCTGCACGAATGACTCATTCTCAAAGTTTGTGAAATGACGGAATACGAGGAGGGCTGGCTACATACAGCGATGCTGATTTTGCCGAGGATTTGCTCTGGGATCTTTCCAGCTTTCTTGAGTGACTGATCCAAGGAGCCTCCATCCTAAAAGCAACGACAAAGGCAATATGGTTGATGGAAGACTTGAAAACAAAGTTGAAAATATGAAGGCTACCATATGTTCCATGCAAATGCTAATTTCTCCATCACTGTAGAACGCGCCATAGAAGCCCACAATGTAGGGGGAGTTGCATTCATGCAACACTTGAAGCTCCCTTATGATCTGGTTCCTGATGGCGGGTTTGATTTCTAAGTGGATGAGCTGAAACACAGGAAAGCTTGTCACGACTTACAAAAAAATGACAGAATGAAATCACAATGCTGTTTTCCCAATCCAACAAACGGCTTTACCTTCCTGGCCATGATCAGACCGGAAGGCCTGTGGGAAACCTTGAAAACGACCCCACCGTTGCCTGCGCCAAGCTCGCATATCTTCTCAAAGTCATCATCCTTCAGCTCTCCCACTTTCTGTTTCTGCGTCAGGAAAGCTTCCAGACGTTTGCGTTGCTGCTCATCCAGTTCCAGCTCTTCCAGTTTCTTCTGCAGGGCCTCCAAGTTTGTTCTTGCAAAAAGACACAGGCATGTTATAAGAGCTTTTCCAAAGGCCACTTTGGCAGATGTCTGTTCTTTTGAACCATCTCCCTCCCTCCCTCCCTCCCTCCGTCCCAAAAGAACACAGGAAGCATATTTAGGAACCTGAGGCCAAATGGAAAAGACGCAGCTTGATTCTGGTGATTTATTTGTCCTGTGGGGACAATGACAATCAACCAAGCAGCCAGAAATTCAGTGAGAGTGGCTGGCTTGAGCCTATCTCGCGCACATCTCATCAGTTTTGTGAGGCAGCTCCTTTGCTGATGTCATGGCAACCAATTACCTTGAGAAGCCAAACAGGATAAAGCAGTAAAGAGCTCTTTAAACAGGCTGCTCTCAGATTTATTATTACTGTGGCGCTGCATGCATCATCCCGAGTCTTTTGATTGACACGGTCGGTCGCTTGACATTGGCGTGAGTGACAACAAAAGGGGTCCAGTTCTTTTATTTCTGATCCATAACCATGGATACTGCATGCGGAGTTGAGTTAGCCGTGGGCGGCGTGGGTGTTTTGTCGACAAGAGTGAGAAAAAGTGGAGGTCGCCAGAAATCCTGAAACGCTCCACACGCAACATGTGGGAGGGACCAAGAGGAGCAGTACGCGGGCCACTTGAACTCCATCCACACAAAAACCAAGGGCATCTGCTTCTGTACTTCCAATTGGAACGTTTGAAGGCATAGTCTAAAACGCTGAGTGTGGAAAAAGCCTAAAACCAATCGAACATGACTCAATGTAAAGCTTACACACAGTCATATTTTTAGTGTGCCTTTTTTAATATATATATTTCGGTGTTGCAGAGAAAAGGCAAATAAGGGGGCCTTATCCAATATTTATAGTGGCAAGGTGTAAAGAAATACACAAGATTCCACGACAGTTGTGAGATTTGGGATATTCTGTGTCGACTTAACATGTTTTGTCAGCACTTGTGTGGCTTTTCTCTCAACACTCCCACTTCCTCCCACATTCTTAACACATGCATGGTTGCTTCACTGAATACTTCAAATCGTCCTAAGGCGTGACTATGCCGCTGTTTGGGCAGTCAAAGTTTTTGAATACAATCACGACTGAGCACTCAAATGGAGAAGTTTGGCGTGTAAGAGAAGGCAGAGTTCACCATGTCATAAATTCTTCCGTTGTTTGTGTTCCTTGGCTAGTCACCACCTGCCTCATGCAACCAGGAATGTGTTCGACAATCATGCCAATGGCATGTCGGCAGCAGAAGCAGCAGCAGTAGCAGTAGAGCCATGGCAACTTTTTGCACAGATGATTAACAAGAGGTATGTATGGTCTATTCTGTGCACTTTTATCTACCCGTTGATGTTCTGGTCTTATGGTGGCATCCAACCATTTTGTCAACGATATAGCCCTTGCATTTACTGCACTTAAATGTCATCAAAATGCAAATAATAAAGCATGGGATGCTGTATTGTATGATCACAATGACAGCACATGAAGATATTCCGCCTCTCTGCAGCCAGCATCAGAGTGGACACATTATGTAATTCCCATCCAGGATGTTTCTATGGCCTGACTGGGAAGTGATAAGTAGAAGCACAATGTCACCACTCTGCACTATTTCAATCACTGGTCGTGGGAGGACGCCTACACACCCAACTTGTTGCTGGAATAGTGTCGTCAATTCAGGAATCATGAAGAACCACTCACATGCACGTGATGGTTTTATTCTATAATAGAAGGGCATCTAAAATATACACTCATTGCAAAGTCCAAATTTGAATGATATGAGCTCGGTAGAGATGATAACTAGCGTTAATAACCGCGCAACTCGTCAGTATAATATTGCGTGACACTCACTCTGTGGCTCCGGTGCCGTTGATGATATTCCCATCGGGGATCGGGTTGAGTTGGATGGGTTCGGGCTTCCTTCTCTTCTGCATCGTGCTCACGAATGACAGGCCAAAGACTATTATTGTTGATATTAATGAGAGGAAGATAAAGTGTTAAAGAGCGACTGCGGCACCGTGACGACCTACAGGACTGAGATAGTTATTAATGGCTGGATGGAAATCATCCGGAAGATGTGACGTCACGAAAATATTTACACTGGTCTTCCGCATGGTCGCGAAGCGGCTTATGGCACCCTCTGCTGGCGAACAGGCGAATCACAACTCGTAACACAAGCACTACTTAAGAACTGGAAGAACGGTCTTGATGTTATGTTGGTCCTGGCCAGGGCTGTGGATTCGGTCGGATTTTTGCACCGAGTCCGGCCTCTTGACCACCGAGTCCGAGTCCGGCTGTCCATTTTTTCTGTTAATTCATGTGACTGCTTAGTCTTTATTCAAGGCTAATTTAGATCAAAATCTAAATAATGATGTAAGCTGGGTGACATCATCGTCCTTGACATTGGTACATAATGTAAACATTAGCCTAAGTGCAACTCAACGTGGCCGCATTGATCGTAAGCAGGGCTGTGGACAGTATTCCTACGCGCATTCTCAGCAGCATGATGAAAATAAAATTGAACGTATTTTTTTTTATTGTCGGACTCGGTGGACTCGGTCAAAATCAGCACCGAGTCCGAGTCCGGCAAAGATGACCGAGTCCGACCGAGTCCCCGAGTCCGAGTCCACAGCCCTGGTCCTGGCAGTTAACGTTTTCACTTCTACTGGAGGGTTTCCTGACCTATTTTTAGTCAAGGCAATAGTTTTAGACAAAGCCATCACAAAACTGTTGTAATTATTTAGATTTTGATCTAAATTAGCCTTGAATAAAGACTAAGCAGTCACATGAATTAACAGAAAAAATGGACAGCCGGACTCGGACCCGGACTCGGTGGTCAAGAGGCCGGACTCGGTGCAAAAATCCGACCCAGTCCACAGCCCTGGTACGCACGACACAAATTATTTTTATTTTTTTAAAATTACGATTGGCCTCATGCGGGCCGGACAGGGACGCACAAAGGGGGCCGTAATTTGCCCAGGTTTGCCTTAAGTGGTGTGCCACAACTCGGTGGCATTTGACAGAATATTTCAAACACAATTTGTTTCTGTATTATATTGACAGATGATTTGAAATCTCTTCAGATGAACACAATTGACAGTTTGCTTGTATTGAAAATGTATTCCTCTCATTCGATCCTTTTAAAGAAATTGACTTTTACCTGAAACATTCACATGTATTGGCAAAAGCGGCGGACGCTAATATTTACGTAGGCAACTTAAACCATAGTGAAGAGTTGTTGTGCTAAAAAAGCGATACCAAGAAGTTATATCGGTTCCCTGCGGACCAGATCAGAAAGGATAGCTGGGTGGCGGCGCTTCGTAGGGAGGAACATGGCCGCAACAGCTCCAAGCTTTGGAAGCCAACTCTCCATTTCTTACATCTGCTCAGATCACTTTGTGGAAAGTACGTCATTTTGTTTTATTGACGTCAACATTCATCTGTGAGGTATACTGGATGTAGTGCTATAAGGTACACATCCACCATCAGAGGACGCTGGCATGAGTGCCTCTCATAACATTTGAAATGTACACTTTTTATTTATTTTAATTTTTTTTTTTTTTTTTTTACCCTATGGGCCAAGAGCCTGTAATAAAATGTATTATTATTGCTCAGATATTCCCTTTTTCTTCCTGCTACTCTGCCGTGACCTAAGGAATGCATCATTACACTGCTTCATGACAGTATGTTTGTCCAATTGCTAGTTTCTAATAATTAGATTCTTCACATATCTACAATTATAATATTATTATATTATGTGCTACCATGGCTGGCATCTTCTCACGAGTCTAGTGGCAGCGGACGAGGGAGGCTTTTTGGCGCCAAATAATAATGGCCGCCCGGACATGTGACGTTAATGCATTTCGGCCTCACAACAAAGGCCGCCATCCTCACGAGTCTAGTGGCAGCGGACGAGGGAGGCTTTTTGGCGCCAAATAATAATGGCCGCCCGGACATGTGACGTTAATGCATTTCGGCCTCACGACAACCCCCCCCCCCCCCAGCCCGCCATCCTCACGACTCTAGTGGCAGCGGACGAGGGAGGCTTTTTGGCGCCAAATAATAATGTCATGTGACGTTAATGCAATTCGGCCACTGATCTTCCCGCGCTCCCCTCCCCATATAGTATGCACTTGCGCGGCGCGCGTTACACCCCTCAGTCAAAATAACAGGCTGCCTGAAATGTCAGCGTTTACCTTGGATTATAATGATCGCGGGGATTTAATCGATTCTCCGCCCGCCTGCCGTCTTTACGGACGGTGGACAGCAAATGCAACTGAAGCCTGAACGCGGTAAAGGCTTTATTCTATTTATTGGGGGATACGCCAAGCGGCCACGGCGTCGTCCCGTTAAATGTTCTTTATCAGTTGACGCACGGAGGCGCAGCTGCCGTCGGCGTTCAGGCGATGGCCAACGCTACATGACAGTCATGAAAAAAAAAAAAAAAAGAAAAAAGAGGAATAGTTGAACAACAACTGTGACTTATTTAGATCGTCTGTCGACGTGTTACTCCACGCTTTTCTAACCTCAGTGGTGGATTCCATGATGTGTTAGGTGGCCTGGGCAATCCTAAAACAAATTCAAACATGCAGACACAAATGAGAACTAGTGTGCTACTCCACGCTTTGGTCACGGTGTCAGCCCCTCAGTGGCAGATTCCATGATGTGTTAGCTGGCCTGGGCAATCCTAAAACAAATTCAAACATGCAGACACAAATGAGAACTAGTGTGCAACTCCACGCTTTGCTAACGGTGTTAGCAGTTTCCATTATGTCACAATGTTCAAGATTCAAGGGTTTTTATTTGCCATGTCTGAGGCTGCCAAACAAGGAATTCGAAAAATCACAGCCTCTGTTCAAAATTTAGCTGACTAACAACAACACTCATGACATGTGAAAAATGGCAAATATTCTCAAACATCCCCTGGTCTTAAACTCCCAAGAGGGCAAGGGTAAAACTCAAAACACCAGCTAGGGGAAATGAGAAACCTTAAGAGACCACAGATGGGAGGGTCCCTCTTCTGGGATGACCAGGCTGCAATGGATGCAGTATAACTAAGACGAATAACACATCCGTTCTGGACTGGAATGTTCTTTTGATGCACTTGCCTTGCCTTGCCTTGCGCTTGCGCTTGCCTTGCGCTTGCCTTGCGCTTGCCTTGCGCTTGCCTTGCGCTTGCCTTGCGCTTGCCTTGCGCTTGCCTTGCGCTTGCCTTGCGCTTGCCTTGCGCTTGCCTTGCGCTTGCCTTGCGCTTGCCTTGCGCTTGCCTTACCTTGCGCTTGGCTTGCGCTTGCCTTGCGCTTGCCTTGCGCTTGCCTTGCGCTTGCCTTGCGCTTGCCTTGCGCTTGCCTTGCGCTTGCCTTACCTTGCGCTTGGCTTGCGCTTGCCTTGCGCTTGCCTTGCGCTTGCCTTGCGCTTGCCTTGCGCTTGCCTTGCGCTTGCCTTGCGCTTGCCTTGCGCTTGCGCTTGCCTTGTCCTTGCCTTGCCTTGTAATTGCCTCGCCTCGCCTCGCCTCGCCTCGCCTCGTACTTGCCTCGTACTTGCCTCGTACTTGCCTTGCTTTGACTTGCCTTGACTTGACTTGACTTGACTTGTACGTGTACTTGCCTTGCCTTGTACTTGCCTTGTACTTGCCTTGAACTTGCCTTGAACTTGCCGTGCCTTGTACTTGCCTTGCCTTGCCTTGCCTTGCCTTGCCTTGCCTTGTACTTGCCTTGCCTTGCCTTGCCTTGCCTTGTACTTGCCTTGTACTTGCCTTGCCTTGCCTTGCCTTGCCTTGCCTTGTACTTGCCTTGCCTTGTACTTGCCTTGCCTTGTACTTGCCTTGTACTTGCCATGTACTTGCCTTGTACTTGCCTTGTACTTGCCTTGCCTTGTACTTGCCTTGTACTTGCCTTGTACTTGCCTTGTACTTGCCTTGCCTTGCCTTGCCTTGCCCAGCCTTGCCTTGCCTTGCCTAGCCCTCATATGGCCCATGCCTTGCCTTGCTTCGTCTCGCCATGCTTTCGCCTTGTGCTTGCCTCGCCCTCCCTTGCGGTGCCTTGCCTCGCTTTGCCTTGCCTTGCCTTGCCTTGCTGTGCCTTGCCTTGCTGTGTCATGCCGTGCCGTACCGTGCCGTGCCGTGCCAGCTTGTGCTTGTGCCTGCCCGTGCCTGTGCCGTGCCGAGCCTTGACGTGCCGTGCCGTGCCCGTGCCTGTGCTTCCGCCCGTGCCTGTGCCTGTGCCGTGCTCTGCCGTGCCTGTGCCTGTGCCTGTGCTTAAGCTTGTGCTTGTGCTTGCGCTTGTGCCCGTGCCCTCGCCGAGCCGTACAATACTGTGCCGAGCTTGTGCCTGTGCCTGTGCTTGTGCCTGCTTGCGGCTGCGCCACGCCTGTGCTTGTGCTACTGCTTGAGCCTGCAAGCTTGTGCCTGTGCTTGAGCTTGTGCCAGCGCTTTGCCCGTGCTCGATCCTGTCTGTGCTTGTGCCTGTGCTTGTGCCTGTGCTTGTACCTGTGCCTGTGCCTGTGCTTGTGTCTGTGCTTGTGCCTGTGCTTGTGCCTGTGCTTGTGCTTGTGCTTGTGCTTGTGC